>NW_027361696.1:50717500-51272500 GCF_039654945.1 Dendrobates tinctorius | reverse complement strand
CATTTCTACCAAAAATGAGGAAGGCTGGTGGAAGAGGCCGTGGAATTGGGCGGGGGTTGGCAGCTGGTAATGATGGTGTTGGTGGTGGATCTGATGGTAGTGGCAAGAGCAAAATAGGACCAAATGCAGGAGGTGCTGACCCTGCGTCATCGTCTGTCTACATAAGGCCTCGAACGCTTAGTTTTCTAGGAGTTGGCAAACTGCTTTTAAAGGCAGAGCATCAGGAAAAAGTTTTGTCTTACATTGCTGACTCAGCCTCCAGCTCTATCGCCTCCTCTTCTTCAGTTGCAAAAAGTAAAAGCACTGAGTCGTCATTGGAGGCTCATGTTCATGAACCACACCTTTCCTTGTGTCCTTCACCCCAACCAAGATTGAAGGATGACGCAGGCCATACTACTGATTACTCCATGGAGCTGTTTTCACATACCATGCCTGGATTATCAAGTCAAATGGTGAATTACCCAGGCCAAGATGAATCTGACATGGAGTGCACTGATGCACAGCCGCTGATGGATGATTCTGCTGGTACATTCACTCAGAGCACTACATTGTCCTCGCAGTGTACAGAGCCAGATTTTGACCCTGATGAGACTCATTTGCCCCTTCCCGCACACTATACCACCATACACGGTGACACAGAGAAAGGTGCACATGACATAGAAGAGGAGGTGATGGATGACCCAGTTGTTGACCCAGATTGGCATCCATTGGGGGAAGAGGGTGCTGCTTCCAATAGCTCAGATGAGGAGCATCCACAGCAGACATCGACATCGCAACAGCTGTTATCTGGCAGGCCCGGAGCACTCCAAAGACAGGTTCCAAACATCAAAAGAGTTGCTGGACAGCTTGTCCAGAGGGTCAAAAGATCACAGCGTGCTAGGCCGCAAAATGTCTGCCAAAGTAGGAAGAGTGCAGTGTGGCAGTTTTTTGAACAAAATCCTCATGATCAGGCCAAGGTTATCTGTAAGAAGTGCGCAAAGACCTTTAGCCGAGGGAAAAATCTGAAAAATTTGAATACCAGTTGCATGCTTAGACATTTATCCAGCATGCACTTGCAAGCGTGGACACAACACCAAACCTCAAGTGCCACATGTGCAACTGATCACAACGAAGGTAGTCAGCAACGCTACATTGTTTCCCCCACTGTAAGCACACCGGTTAGCACAGCAGCAAATGTTGAGGTGTCGTTGCAAGGCCACAGCAGTCAGGGAATCCCACTGTTATATCAACAAAAGACTGATTCTAGGCCATCAGAAAGAACACCAACTCCATCACCATCATCAACCCTCTCTCAGTCTGCCCTGTCCACCGCTACTTCCACCATATGCAGCTCTCAAGTCCAGCTCACCCTCCCAGACACTATGAGTAGGTCAAGAAAGTACTCAGTCTCTCATCCGCGTACACTGGGTTTGAACGCCCACATTGCCAAACTAATCTCGTTTGAGATGATGCCCTTTCGGTTGGTGGAAAGCACAGCTTTCCGCGAACTCATGGCCTATGCAGTACCACGCTATGACCTACCCAGTCGCCACTTCTTCTCTCGCAAAGCCATCCCAGCCCTCCACCATCATGTGAAAGACCGCATTGTCCATGCACTCAAGCAGTCAGTGAGCGGAAAGGTGCACCTCACAACTGATGCATGGTCCAGTCGGCATGGCCAGGGCCGTTACGTGTCCATCACTGCGCACTGGGTTAATGTGGTGGATGCAGGGTCCACAGGGGACAGCGGTGGTGGGACAGTGCTGCCTAGCCCACGGTCTAGGAAACAGTTGGCTGTAGGCGTTCGACCCTCCTCCTCCTCCTCCTCCAGAAGCGACAGCTCGTCCACAGAGCGCAGTCGTACGAGCACTCCATCTGCAGCTGCCACTGTTGCACACGATGTGTCCCCCTATCGAGCAGCTAGTGGAAAGCGTCAGCAGGCTGTGTTGCAGATGATGTGTTTGGGCGACAGACACACCGCCGAAGTGCTGGCCGAGTACTTGAAGCGACAAACTGAGTCATGGCTGGGCAGTGTACATCTTGAGGCAGGCAAGGTAGTTAGTGATAACGGCCGTAATTTTGTGGCAGCCATAGCCCTTTCAAAACTCAGCCACATACCTTGCTTGGCTCACACCTTGAACCTGGTGGTGCAGTGCTTCCTCAAAAATTATCCGGAGTTAACAGCCCTGCTCCAGAAGGTGCGAAGACTGTGCGCGCACATCCGCCGGTCGCCTGTACACTCCGTTCGTATGCAGAAGCTGCAGCGATTGCTCCACCTTCCCAACCACCGCCTCATTATCGACATTGCAACAAGGTGGAACTCCACCCTGCACATGGTGGAGCGGCTGTGCGAGCAGAGGCAGGCCATAATGCATTTGTGGGAGGATACACGGCCAGGCACTTTGAGAGCAGACATGGAGTTGACAGGCGTGCAGTGGTCGAAGCTGAAAGACCTTTGTAAAGTCCTTCAGTGTTTTGAGGAATGCACACGGCTGGTAAGCACAGACGACGCCATCCTAAGCATGAGCATCCCACTTATGCGTCTGCTCATGCAAACTTTGACGCACCTTAAGGAGCAGGCGTCTGCAGCCACTGTTGATGAGGAGGAAGAGGAGGAGGGAATCCTTGATGACATTCAGCCATTGTCTGCTCAGGGACCTCTCCTGGACGAGGTGGAGGAAGAAGAGGAGGAGGAGGAGGAGGATGATGGGGATGATTACTTAGGGGAGGAGGATGCATCTCGTGGGGCAAGTGAAAATGTTGGCGTGGCAAGGTCTGGTACAGGGTTTGTGCGTGACTGGAGGGATGTGGATTTGCCAGAAAGTGCTCCTCCACCCAGCACTCGCAGTGCATCATTGACACCGGGAACATTGGCCCACATGTCAGATTATGCCTTGCGGATCCTAAAAAGGGACCCCCGCATTGCCAAATGATGAACGATGACGACTACTGGTTGGCCAGCATCCTGGATCCACGCTATAAAGGCAAATTACAAAACATCATGCCACAGGAGAACCTTGACCTAATATTGGCTAATAAACAAGCAACTCTGGTAAATCGGTTGCTTGAGGCATTCCCAGCACACAGCAGCGGTGATGGTTCTCACACGAGCCGTACGGGCCGGGGGCAGCTTGGCAGAGGTGTTCGTGGTGCACACAGCAGAAGTGGCGTTGGAGACAGGGGTTTCATGACAATGTTGTGGACTGATTTTTCAAATAACGCTCACACAACTGGTAATACTGCATCGATGGAAAGTGACAGGAGACAGCAGTTGTCAACTATGGTTACAAACTACTTTTCCTCCCATATCGATGTTCTCCCACACAGGTCATTCCCCTTTGACTATTGGGCCGCTAAACTGGACACCTGGCCTGAATTGGCCCAATATGCCTTACAGGATCTCGCTTGCCCAGCTGCAAGTGTGCTATCGGAAAGAGTCTTCAGTGCAGCTGGATCAATCCTGACAGAAAAAAGGACCCGTCTGTCAACTCAAAATGTGGATGATCTAACCTTCATTAAAATGAACCACGCATGGGTTTCCAAGGATTTTGTCCCACCTTCCCCTGATGACACATAGGGTGACAGAAAAATGGCTTGCTTTGGTCCACCTCTTCCTGGTACTTCACCTATTTCGCCTTTTGCATCAGCTGAATGTCCAACATCAACATATGCCACTTTCTAAAACTCCCTAACTGTGCTGCCTCCCCCCCCATGGCCGGGGTCACCACCTAGCGCACGACACCGTGCGAGTGCCGTTGCCCTGGACAGGTGGGTAGGCCGACTCTTGGGCGCGGGCACTGGCACAGGGTTCCTCATAGTGCAATCAAGTGTCTCTGACGGCGGTGGTGCACACCCGCCGTCAGACACACCGCTGTACTATGAGGGGCCCAGTGCCAATACCGACGCCCACGAAATGGGCCCCAGCATTTGCAATCTTTACCTCTCCCTGCTCCTCCGCTGTGTAATCTGGGCCGTCAAATCCATACTGGGCCTAACACCGTCTGAGCCTGCCTCATGCTGTATAGACATATATTTTGAATGTGTACGCTATCCATACATGTTATCCAGGGATACGGTACCCTTTCTAACCTTTGTGCAATGACGTGCAATCCATACTGGGCCTAACACCGTCTGAGCCTGCCTCATGCTGTATAGACATATATTTTGAATGTGTACGCTATCCATACATGTTCTCCTGGGATACGGTACCCTTTCTAACCTTTGTGCAATGACGTGCAATCCATACTGGGCCTAACACCGTCTGAGCCTGCCTCATGCTGTATAGACATATATTTTGAATGTGTACGCTATCCATACATGTTATCCAGGGATACGGTACCCTTTCTAACCTTTGTGCAATGACGTGCAATCCATACTGGGCCTAACACCGTCTGAGCCTGCCTCATGCTGTATAGACATATATTTTGAATGTGTACGCTATCCATACATGTTATCCAGGGATACGGTACCCTTTCTAACCTTTGTGCAATGACGTGCAATCCATACTGGGCCTAACACTGTCTGAGCCTGCCTCATGCTGTATAGACATATATTTTGAATGTGTACGCTATCCATACATGTTATCCGGGGATACGGTACCCCTTCTAACCTTTGTGCAATGACGTGCAATCCATACTGGGCCTAACACCGTCTGAGCCTGCCTCATGCTGTATAGACATATATTTTGAATGTGTACGCTATCCATACATGTTATCCGGAGATACGGTACCCCTTCTAACCTTTGTGCAATGACGTGCAATCCATACTGGGCCTAACACCGTCTGAGCCTGCCTCATGCTGTATAGACATATATTTTGAATGTGTACGCTATCCATACATGTTATCCGGGGATACGGTACCCTTTCTAACCTTTGTGCAATGACGTGCAATCCATACTGGGCCTAACACCGTCTGAGCCTGCCTCATGCTGTATAGACATATATTTTGAATGTGTACGCTATCCATACATGTTATCCGGGGATACGGTACCCTTTCTAACCTTTGTGCAATGACGTGCAATCCATACTGGGCCTAACACCGTCTGAGCCTGCCTCATGCTGTATAGACATATATTTTGAATGTGTACGCTATCCATACATGTTATCCAGGGATACGGTACCCTTTCTAACCTTTGTGCAATGACGTGCAATCCATACTGGGCCTAACACCGTCTGAGCCTGCCTCATGCTGTATAGACATATATTTTGAATGTGTACGCTATCCATACATGTTATCCAGGGATACGGTACCCTTTCTAACCTTTGTGCAATGACGTGCAATCCATACTGGGCCTAACACCGTCTGAGCCTGCCTCATGCTGTATAGACATATATTTTGAATGTGTACGCTATCCATACATGTTATCCAGGGATACGGTACCCTTTCTAACCTTTGTGCAATGACGTGCAATCCATACTGGGCCTAACACCGTCTGAGCCTGCCTCATGCTGTATAGACATATATTTTGAATGTGTACGCTATCCATACATGTTATCCGGGGATACGGTACCCCTTCTAACCTTTGTGCAATGACGTGCAATCCATACTGGGCCTAACACCGACTGAGCCTGCCTCATGCTGTATAGACATATATTTTGAATGTGTACGCTATCCATACATGTTATCCGGGGATACGGTACCCTTTCTAACCTTTGTGCAATGACGTGCAATCCATACTGGGCCTAACACCGTCTGAGCCTGCCTCATGCTGTATAGACATATATTTTGAATGTGTACGCTATCCATACATGTTATCCAGGGATGCGGTACCCTTTCTAACCTTTGTGCAATGACGTGCAATCCATACTGGGCCTAACACCGTCTGAGCCTGCCTCATGCTGTATAGACATATATTTTGAATGTGTACGCTATCCATACATGTTATCCAGGGATACGGTACCCTTTCTAACCTTTGTGCAATGACGTGCAATCCATACTGGGCCTAACACCGTCTGAGCCTGCCTCATGCTGTATAGACATATATTTTGATTGTGTACGCTATCCATACATGTTATCCAGGGATACGGTACCCTTTCTAACCTTTGTGCAATGACGTGCAATCCATACTGGGCCTAACACCGTCTGAGCCTGCCTCATGCTGTATAGACATATATTTTGAATGTGTACGCTATCCATACATGTTATCCGGGGATACGGTACCCCTTCTAACCTTTGTGCAATGACGTGCAATCCATACTGGGCCTAACACCGACTGAGCCTGCCTCATGCTGTATAGACATATATTTTGAATGTGTACGCTATCCATACATGTTATCCGGGGATACGGTACCCCTTCTAACCTTTGTGCTATGACGTGCAATCCATACTGGGCCTAACACCGTCTGAGCCTGCCTCATGCTGTATAGACATATATTTTGAATGTGTACGCTATCCATACATGTTATCCGGGGATACGGTACCCTTTCTAACCTTTGTGCAATGACGTGCAATCCATACTGGGCCTAACACCGTCTGAGCCTGCCTCATGCTGTATAGACATATATTTTGAATGTGTACGCTATCCATACATGTTATCCAGGGATACGGTACCCTTTCTAACCTTTGTGCAATGACGTGCAATCCATACTGGGCCAAACACCGTCTGAGCCTGCCTCATGCTGTATAGACATATATTTTGAATGTGTACGCTATCCATACATGTTATCCAGGGATACGGTACCCTTTCTAACCTTTGTGCAATGATGTGCAATCCATACTGGGCCTAACACCGTCTGAGCCTGCCTCATGCTGTATAGACATATATTTTGAATGTGTACGCTATCCATACATGTTATCCGGGGATACGGTACCCTTTCTAACCTTTGTGCAATGACGTGCAATCCATACTGGGCCTAACACCGTCTGAGCCTGCCTCATGCTGTATAGACATATATTTTGAATGTGTACGCTATCCATACATGTTATCCGGGGATACGGTACCCCTTCTAACCTTTGTGCAATGACGTGCAATCCATACTGGGCCTAACACCGTCTGAGCCTGCCTCATGCTGTATAGACATATATTTTGAATGTGTACGCTATCCATACATGTTATCCAGGGATACGGTACCCTTTCTAACCTTTGTGCAATCACGTGCAATCCATACTGGGCGTGAGAACGGCTGGCGAGCTGTTAAGCAAGCTACAGCACCTGTCCAGACAAGTACAGGGATTCCCTAGTGAGGAGACTTATTTGATTGTTTTCTATGTTGGGACAGCAATTTTTGGGGAGCACTATACTCTGGAGAATGATAGATGGGGCCCACCATACACTGGAACATTACAAAGGTGGACATCAGACACTGGAGCAGCATTTACAGGGCCCATTATACACTAGAGCATTAGAAATGGGGCCCATTATGTTTGGAGCATTATTTGGGCCCATAAGACAGTGGAGCTTCATCCATGGGGACCAACATATACTGTAGCATTATGTGGAGCTCATCATATACTGTTTCAAACATTATATGGGACCAATGATTTTGTATGGAGAAATAGATGGGCCTCGTCATGAGATGTAAAAAGTGAGGTATTTTTCATTGTACTATACCGCTATTTCTCTGCCGTATCGGAGCATGATGAGTTGTGGTATGTGTTAAAGGGGCGCTCTTTCGCCCAGGGCACATGAAAACCTGCAGCCAGCCCTCCCCCCCCACAAATTTAGCCAAACAACCCCCATTTTTCAGTGCGTAACTTGTATTATGAAGTTAATTAAGGTTGACAAGCTTAAGTAAGAAGAATTGATGCTTTTGGCATTCAAATGGGCACTGTAGGTGTGTTTCCTGTCCTCCTCTCACTGCCGACTTTTATTCCCCATTGACTTACATTGGGTTTCGTGTTTCGGGACGACCCCGACTTTTCCCTATAATCGGACGATCTTGCTCGACCCGACTTTTGGAAAAGTCGGGTTTCACGAAACGAAACGCGACCCTAAAAAAGCAAAAGTCGCTCAACTCTAAATTTGGGCATTTTCCAGAATGGGTCTGAGGAGGGCAAGGGTGCTCCTTTAGTCTATGGTATTATCTATCTACATCCTCATCGTCTTGTTGGATTGTTCTGTTTATCTCTGTCCGGTTTGCCGTCCCTGTATATCTGTTCCTCACTCTGTCTATGAGTCCATTTAAGGCTACTGTCAGGGCAGCATTGTCAAAGAGTATGGGGCCTGGGGGGATTCCCTTGAAGACCTGAAAAGTCCCCCGCATATAGTATACCAGTCAGGGCCCATAATCTTCCTGGTTACTGACTCTAATTCAACTCCATTCAATCTAAAACTAGTATACAATGCTCACACTCCTTCCTCAAATTCCCTCACTTTTATTTTTGGGTGTGGGATCCCCTGTGTAGCCTCAATGACATCCTTATCTGTCCATTGTCTGTTCACATGTACCATTCCTCCTTGGCCACTTGGCACCTCAATCATAGGGAAGATGTCTTCAGGTGCATCAATTGGCTGTGTTGAGCCTCCCCAAGGAGCCACGCTCCATAACCCATAGGGAGTGCCTGTCGGGTGCTACTCCTCTGGAGCTTTATTGGACTTATTGTAGGTGACCCTGGGTAATAAGGATGTTCTTGAGTGACTAACTGTTCTGACACAGAGTTTAACTGAGAAGGTACAGTAGAGGAGGGGGGGAGGACCATTGCAGGGAGGGGGTCGGGTGGTTACAGACATAATTAAATCTTCCTCCTTATCACATAGATGTAACATCTCACTTTTATTTACCTTTTTTCTTTTTACCCTTTTCTCGACTTTGTGCCACTTGTAACCATTTCCCATTTCCTTGCACTTTCTAAACCATAATTTCTTTTATCTTTATCATTGCAATTTTCAATTTCCTTCACCAACATCTCACACTGATTCAAACTGAGCATTCCTTTGAAACCATACCTCTTCTTCCACCTATCAACATACTTTACACATTCCAGATCAACTTTATGCATTTACAAAATCTCCAGAGCATTTACCACAGTTGTTTCACTTGCAGCCTCCCCAAATATTAGTTAGATTATCGCAAAACCGTAGGCCACCAGAAGCACGGACAGGACAAGCCCGACTACGTGTTCCCAGTCTTTCTGCTTAGCTTCACAATAATAACAAAATATTTGGTTTCCTGGTTTCATCTTATCTCACTCTTACAAGTGTGACTATGTGTTTCACTTGTTAATGTTCCTTTGTTTTATCCCAGGTGCCAGTTGACCAGAGATCACACTTAATTGGACTCCTTTATACAGACAGGATTTTTATTTTTAAATCCTTATTACTTGCATACCGTCATTCAGTTCATTCAAGGAGTCTCATATATCAGTCATCTCCTCCCACAATTATTCGACAAACAAATGTGAATACATATATGCCCTACCTTAACCGTCTAGACAAAATATCTTTAACGTGCGCACGGAGTAGTTTACATATTGGTCTTCTCATAGACCATGTGCAAGGACCCTCAATCTACTCGTCTGCAATAGAAAGTAGTTAACTTCACTACAAGGTCCTTCAATCCTCAGGATTTTCACTTAAAAGGATCCAATGTTCTACCCAATGTACTTATTCCATCCAATAACGTTCCCCAAGTGTCAGTTAGTTTTGTCTGATACGAGAGATAGCCGGACATATCCAGAAACTGAGGTACTCAGAGTAAGTAACAAGTAACAGTTTGGTTATAAGTTATATCAGGCAATAAAATATTAGAATTGATTTATCTACAGGTTTTGTACAGGTACCAAGTACCTGGTGACTACACCTGAATGGACTCCCTTGTTCTCAATTTTGCTAAATCCCTTAGATTCCCCTACCACTAAGCAAAACTATTACAAAATCTTTGTGAATAAGCAGACTTATCTAGCAAACAACAAACAAAGAAGGGTTTTACTGAGATCAGACGTGTCCGGCCAACAGTTTTCTCCTTGGCTGTGTTCAGATCCATCACCCCTATTGTAGTCAGTGAGAAAACTAGAGAGAGAGAGAGATATCCGGGCATGCGCAGAGGGAAAATGCCGGCAAGTGGTGGCCGGATCAGGCGAAAGACTGATCCGCCCGCTGGAAGTCCTCATTCGCTTTCATTGTGACACAGTGCCGGGAGCGCCGCATCCACGCTTGTCCGGCTTTTTAGGGATCCGGTTAAAAACGGAACAAACGCTGGCACATGCGGCGCGATCTGGCGCATGTTATGATCTATGAAAAAAAACCGCATCCGGCGGTAAAAAAAACGGATCCGTTTTTACACACACATGCCAGATCTCGCCTAACGACGAAAACCGGATGTGTGAAAGAGGCCTTAGTTGTAGAGAGTCTGTGACCCTCCCCGTGCACGGTGTCAGTCTTGCTGTTCAGAGACAACAGGAGGGGATATTTGGATTCGGCTTCGAAGGACTAAAAATATCAGGAAAATCTCCCTTCTATAGAATGAAATGGCCGGAGATGGCTGAGGTCGACTCATCACCCAGGTTTATTTCTCATATATGAAGAGACAGCTCAAAAATCACCTCAGAAAGGATAAGGCAGAGTGTCTTCTGGGGTTACATCTAATTTATAATCAACATTGAAGGACATTGTTATTTATACAAGTTACATACATTTGAAACATTTCCATTACTACAAGAGAAACTTTTCCTCATAAGTTAATTATATTTTCAATGAGTACATTGTTTTAATAAACCATCCACATGTCTTGGAGTAAGAACATTTCCAGGCCTTGATCATACCACACAGACATTCTGGAAAAATACATCACCACACAAGAAAATCTTACATGTCAGCAAAATAATGAATATAGACTTTTTATAGAAGATTCTATTATATTAAGCTATTAAAGATCAATATATGATTCTAAAATATTAAGCTATCAAAGATTAATATAAGAATAAGATTTCTATAACAGTAACACTGAGCCTTCTTCAAGTGTTTGAGCCAAACTGTTGTGTTCCTTTGCCATGGAATAAGTATCTTTCTAAGCTTTATTGAAGTTCATGCTGCCTCCATTGTTTTTTGGGATCTGAATTCCAGTGGATTTACATCTGCCCTATAACAGCAGCGACCAGAGCTTGCTCCGATCACTGTTGTTTACCCATTTAAATGTGCTTTCAATGGAACTAAAATGGTGCAATTTCCAGTGTGCACGTTCCATGACTCCCACATGTTATGGTAGCCTGGGCTATTTTGAAGTCCCCTATGTCTTCCATCTTAGTACTCCTTAAAGGGAACCTGTCACGTGAAAAAATGCTATTAACCTGCAGATAAGGGATTAATATGCAGGTTAACAGCAGTATCACCCTACACCGATCTGGCACTCATACCTGCGCTGTTGGGAAGAAATTAACTTTATTCCTCCAGGGAGCATTCGGTCTTCAGTCACGAGGGGTGGCGCTGGTGCGGGTTCAGTCACTGCTCTGAGTATAGAGAGTGGCGGCTTTAACCGCGTCCCCGCAACAGCCAGATCTAATGAGCAGAGAGATATGGAGCTTAACAATCTCCAATTCTTCAAGCAGCCATACTTACTTACTCCAAGGTCATTCATCCTCCTCTTTTCATGGTCTGTTACTAGGCATTGCTCCCACTAGCCAGTTTCCTACTCCACACTGATGAGGGGCAATACCCTGAAACAGCTGTCTGTGGATGGATACCATGTTTTGGCATAGGTGGTTTCAGCGTCGGACTGGAGCACCTTGGGCCCACCAGAGAATATCATTCTTGGGGCCCACTATGTAGCTACATAGAAAGAAATACAAGACCACCAATTGTGCGGTAAAACGCGCTAATATCAGGGTATAATATAAGGCAGTACAGGTCTTAGTTATGTAGCAGGAGTTGGGGTAGCCTCCCTAATAGAATATAAAGCAGCCCCCTCATAGAATATAATGCAGCCATCTCATAGAATATAATGTAGCCCCCTCATAGGGTATAATGCACCCCCTCTTAGGGTATAATGCTTCCCCCACTCATAGGGTATAATGCACCCCCACATAGGGTATAGCGCACCCCCTCATAGGGTATAACGCTGCCCCCTCATAGGGTATAATGCTGCCCCCTCATAGGGAATAATGTACCTCCTCATAGAATATAATGCTGCCCCCTCATAGGGTATAACACTAGATAAATAGATAGATAGAAGATAGATAATGGATAAATAGATAGATATAGAGATAGATATATAGAAATAGATAGCTATAAATAGATAGAGATAGATAGAGATAGATAGGTAGATAGATAGGTAGATAGATAGATAGATAGATAGATAGATAGATAGATAGATAGATAGATAGATAGGGGATAAATAGATCGATGGATAGATGGATAGATAGATATGAAGATAATAGATAGATATATATATATAGATATAGAGATAGATGGATAGATAGATAAAGGATAAATAGATCTATGGATAGATGATAGATAGATGGATAGATAGATATAAAGATAATATACATATAGGTAGATATAGATAGCTATAGATAGGTATAGAGATAGATAGACTATCTATATCTATCTCTATATATATATCTCTCTATCTCTGTATCTATTCTCTGTATCTATCTATCTCTATATCTCTATCTATCTATCTATCTATATATATCTAAATCTATCTCTATATCTCTCGATCTATCTCTATATGTAAGATAGAGACAGATATAGATAGATATAGATAGATATACAGATAGAAATAGATAGATATAGAGAGAGATATAGATAGCTAGAGATAGAAATAGATAGAGATAGATAGATATACAGATAGATATAGCGATAGATATAGAGATAGATATAGCGATAGATATAGAGATAGATAGATAGATAGATAGATATAGAGATAGACAGATAGATAGAGAGATAGATATAGAGATTAATGGATATAGGGATAGAGATAGATAGATATAGATAGATATACAGATAGAGATAGATATATATAGAGATATATATAGATAGATATAGATAGATAGATAGATAGATATAGAGATAGATAGACAGATATAGAGATAGATAGAGATAGATAGAGAGATTGCTATAGGGATAGATATAGAGATAGATAGATATAGAGATAGACAGACAGACAGATAGATAGATAGATATAGAGAGAGATATAGATAGATAGAGATAGATAGATATAGAGATAGATATAGATAGATATAGAGATAGATAGATATAGATAGATATACAGATAGAGATAGATAGATATAGAGAGATATATAGATAGATATAGAGATAGATAGATATAGAGATAGACAGATATAGATAGATAGATAGATATAGAGATAGATACATATAGAGATAGACAGATAGATAGAGAGATAGATAGATATAGAGATAGGTAGATATAGAGATAGATAGATATAGATAGATATACAGATAGAGATAGATAGATATAGAGAGAGATATAGATAGATAGAGATAGATATAAGATAGATATAGAGATAGATAGATATAGAGATAGACAGATATATAGAGAGAGAGAGATAGACAGAGAGATTGATATAGAGATAGACAGATATAGAGATAGATAGATAGATAGCTAGAGAGATAGATACAGAGATAGATAGATAAATAGAGATAGATAGATATAGAGATAGATATACAGATAGAAATAGATAGATAGATATAGAGAGAGATATAGCGAGATAGAGATAGATATAGAGATAGATAGAGAGATAGATAGATATAGAGATAGATAGATATAGAGATAGATAGATATAGAGATACAGTAGATATAGAGATAGATAGGAGTGGGTACTATATCTAGACCTAATGCCTGCATCATGTCTCTCCCCAGCTGATTGCAGGGGCATACAGTGGATAGTATTACTTGAGTTGTTGCCCTTTTTCCAGTATTTGGGTCATGTATCTCAATTAGGTCAGATAGAGATTCTTTGTGCATCTTCCCGTTTGCTCCTTTTTCTATAATATGTGCCGCCGACAGTCCCAAGGTGGGCACATCGTCTGGATAGATCAGGGTGCTTCTAGCACTATAATCCATAAAAAAGTGACTTTGTGCTCCCCCACCATGACAGTGAATTTGGGTAGAGTTGAGCGAAACGGGTCGAAAAAATTCAAAAGTCGCGACTTTTGGCAAAATCGGGTTTCATGAAACGAAACCCGACCCTAGGATGAGGTCGGCCACGAGGTCGGCGACTTACGCGCCAAAGTCGCGTTTCAAAAGTTTGTTTTGCGCTCTTTTTCAGCCAATCAGGATCCACGGACACTGTGGGCAACGTGATGACATAGGCACGGGTCACCACCATCTTTCAGAAGGGCATGCAAGTGATTGGCTTGCTTTGGTGGGCGTCACAGGGGGTATAAAAGGGCGTGCACGCCGACCGCCATCTTACTTCTGCCGATCTTAGTATAGGGAGAGGTTGCTGCTGATTCTGTAGGGAGAGCGTTAGGCAGGGAAGAAGACAAAAAAACTGCTTCTGCTGCTAGCGATTTGGCCTGCACAACACACAAGTCACTGTGTGTGCAGTGCAAGGGGAGGCTATATTGTGGTGTATCAGTGGTGTTGGTTGTTGGGCTGCCTTCTAAGGCTTCCTGACACGCTGGCATTGCTGTTTACCCACTGCTCCGCAAACTGCTTTTTTAAAAGCAATCCAATCTCCCTTATCCTCTCGTCACTTTGGTCACAGGCAGCTGTGCCATCGAGCGTGTCACATAGCGCTCAGATATCAGTGGGCCGCACACAATCCACAAGTGTCCACTGTCCACAAGTGTACGCAGAGATTCAAAATCTCCATTATCCTCTCGTCACTTTGGTCACAGGCAGCTGTGCCATCGAGCGTGTCACATAGCGCTCAGATATCAGTGGGCCGCACACAATCCACAAGTGTCCAGTGTCCAAAAGTGTACGCAGAGATTCAAAATCTCCATTATCCTCTCGTCACTTTGGTCACAGGCAGCTGTGCCATCGAGCGTGTCACATAGCGCTCAGATATCAGTGGGCCGCACACAATCCACAAGTGTCCAGTGTCCAAAAGTGTACGCAGAGATTCAAAATCTCCATTATCCTCTCGTCACTTTGGTCACAGGCAGCTGTGCCATCGAGCGTGTCACATAGCGCTCAGATATCAGTGGGCCGCACACAATCCACAAGTGTCCACTGTCCACAAGTGTACGCAGAGATTCAAAATCTCCATTATCCTCTCGTCACTTTGGTCACAGGCAGCTGTGCCATCGAGCGTGTCACATAGCGCTCAGATATCAGTGGGCCGCACACAATCCACAAGTGTCCAGTGTCCAAAAGTGTACGCAGAGATTCAAAATCTCCATTATCCTCTCGTCACTTTGGTCACAGGCAGCTGTGCCATCGAGCGTGTCACATAGCGCTCAGATATCAGTGGGCCGCACACAATCCACAAGTGTCCACTGTCCACAAGTGTACGCAGAGATTCAAAATCTCCATTATCCTCTCGTCACTTTGGTCACAGGCAGCTGTGCCATCGAGCGTGTCACATAGCGCTCAGATATCAGTGGGCCGCACACAATCCACAAGTGTCCAGTGTCCAAAAGTGTACGCAGAGATTCAAAATCTCCATTATCCTCTCGTCACTTTGGTCACAGGCAGCTGTGCCATCGAGCGTGTCACATAGCGCTCAGATATCAGTGGGCCGCACACAATCCACAAGTGTCCAGTGTCCAAAAGTGTACGCAGAGATTCAAAATCTCCATTATTCTCTCGTCACTTTGGTCACAGGCAGCTGTGCCATCGAGCGTGTCACATAGCGCTCAGATATCAGTGGGCCGCACACAATCCACAAGTGTCCACTGTCCACAAGTGTACGCAGAGATTCAAAATCTCCATTATCCTCTCGTCACTTTGGTCACAGGCAGCTGTGCCATCGAGCGTGTCACATAGCGCTCAGATATCAGTGGGCCGCACACAATCCACAAGTGTCCAGTGTCCAAAAGTGTACGCAGAGATTCAAAATCTCCATTATCCTCTCGTCACTTTGGTCACAGGCAGCTGTGCCATCGAGCGTGTCACATAGCGCTCAGATATCAGTGGGCCGCACACAATCCACAAGTGTCCACTGTCCACAAGTGTACGCAGAGATTCAAAATCTCCATTATCCTCTCGTCACTTTGGTCACAGGCAGCTGTGCCATCGAGCGTGTCACATAGCGCTCAGATATCAGTGGGCCGCACACAATCCACAAGTGTCCACTGTCCACAAGTGTACGCAGAGATTCAAAATCTCCATTATCCTCTCGTCACTTTGGTCACAGGCAGCTGTGCCATCGAGCGTGTCACATAGCGCTCAGATATCAGTGGGCCGCACACAATCCACAAGTGTCCAGTGTCCAAAAGTGTACGCAGAGATTCAAAATCTCCATTATCCTCTCGTCACTTTGGTCACAGGCAGCTGTGCCATCGAGCGTGTCACATAGCGCTCAGATATCAGTGGGCCGCACACAATCCACAAGTGTCCAGTGTCCAAAAGTGTACGCAGAGATTCAAAATCTCCATTATCCTCTCGTCACTTTGGTCACAGGCAGCTGTGCCATCGAGCGTGTCACATAGCGCTCAGATATCAGTGGGCCGCACACAATCCACAAGTGTCCAGTGTCCAAAAGTGTACGCAGAAATTCTAAAACTCCCCTGTCCTATAGACACCTTGTACTTTGTTTTACATTACTATATAGTTTGTTGGATTTTGTCTACATTTCTACCAAAAATGAGGAAGGCTGGTGGAAGAGGCCGTGGAATTGGGCGGGGGTTGGCAGCTGGTAATGATGGTGTTGGTGGTGGATCTGATGGTAGTGGCAAGAGCAAAATAGGACCAAATGCAGGAGGTACTGACCCTGCGTCATCGTCTGTCTACATAAGGCCTCGAACGCTTAGTTTTCTAGGAGTTGGCAAACTGCTTTTAAAGGCAGAGCATCAGGAAAAAGTTTTGTCTTACATTGCTGACTCAGCCTCCAGCTCTATCGCCTCCTCTTCTTCAGTTGTAAAAAGTAAAAGCACTGAGTCGTCATTGGAGGCTCATGTTCATGAACCACACCTTTCCTTGTGTCCTTCACCCCAACCAAGATTGAAGGATGACGCAGGCCATACTACTGATTACTCCATGGAGCTGTTTTCACATACCATGCCTGGATTATCAAGTCAAATGGTGAATTACCCAGGCCAAGATGAATCTGACATGGAGTGCACTGATGCACAGCCGCTGATGGATGATTCTGCTGGTACATTCACTCAGAGCACTACATTGTCCTCGCAGTGTACAGAGCCAGATTTTGACCCTGATGAGACTCAGGTGCCCCTTCCCGCACACTATACCACCATACACGGTGACACAGAGAAAGGTGCACATGACATAGAAGAGGAGGTGATGGATGACCCAGTTGTTGACCCAGATTGGCATCCATTGGGGGAAGAGGGTGCTGCTTCCAATAGCTCAGATGAGGAGCATCCACAGCAGACATCGACATCGCAACAGCTGTTATCTGGCAGGCCCGGAGCACTCCAAAGACAGGTTCCAAACATCAAAAGTGTTGCTGGACAGCTTGTCCAGAGGGTCAAAAGATCACAGCGTGCTAGGCCGCAAAATGTCTGCCAAAGTAGGAAGAGTGCAGTGTGGCAGTTTTTTGAACAAAATCCTCATGATCAGGCCAAGGTTATCTGTAAGAAGTGCGCAAAGACCTTTAGCCGAGGGAAAAATCTGAAAAATTTGAATACCAGTTGCATGCTTAGACATTTATCCAGCATGCACTTGCAAGCGTGGACACAACACCAAACCTCAAGTGCCACATGTGCAACTGATCACAACGAAGGTAGTCAGCAACGCTACATTGTTTCCCCCACTGTAAGCACACCGGTTAGCACAGCAGCAAATGTTGAGGTGTCGTTGCAAGGCCACAGCAGTCAGGGAATCCCACTGTTATATCAACGAAAGACTGATTCTAGGCCATCAGAAAGAACACCAACTCCATCACCATCATCAACCCTCTCTCAGTCCGCCCTGTCCACCGCTACTTCCACCATATGCAGCTCTCAAGTCCAGCTCACCCTCCCAGACACTATGAGTAGGTCAAGAAAGTACTCAGTCTCTCATCCGCGTACACTGGGTTTGAACGCCCACATTGCCAAACTAATCTCGTTTGAGATGATGCCCTTTCGGTTGGTGGAAAGCACAGCTTTCCGCGAACTCATGGCCTATGCAGTACCACGCTATGACCTACCCAGTCGCCACTTCTTCTCTCGCAAAGCCATCCCAGCCCTCCACCATCATGTGAAAGACCGCATTGTCCATGCACTCAAGCAGTCAGTGAGCGGAACGGTGCACCTCACAACTGATGCATGGTCCAGTCGGCATGGCCAGGGCCGTTACGTGTCCATCACTGCGCACTGGGTTAATGTGGTGGATGCAGGGTCCACAGGGGACAGCGGTGGTGGGACAGTGCTGCCTAGCCCACGGTCTAGGAAACAGTTGGCTGTAGGCGTTCGACCCTCCTCCTCCTCCTCCTCCAGAAGCGACAGCTCGTCCACAGAGCGCAGTCGTACGAGCACTCCATCTGCAGCTGCCACTGTTGCACACGATGTGTCCCCCTATCGAGCAGCTAGTGGAAAGCGTCAGCAGGCTGTGTTGCAGATGATGTGTTTGGGCGACAGACACACCGCCGAGGTGCTGGCCGAGTACTTGAAGCGACAAACTGAGTCATGGCTGGGCAGTGTACATCTTGAGGCAGGCAAGGTAGTTAGTGATAACGGCCGTAATTTTGTGGCAGCCATAGCCCTTTCAAAACTCAGCCACATACCTTGCTTGGCTCACACCTTGAACCTGGTGGTGCAGTGCTTCCTCAAAAATTATCCGGAGTTAACAGCCCTGCTCCAGAAGGTGCGAAGACTGTGCGCGCACATCCGCCGGTCGCCTGTACACTCCGTTCGTATGCAGAAGCTGCAGCGATTGCTCCACCTTCCCAACCACCGCCTCATTATCGACATTGCAACAAGGTGGAACTCCACCCTGCACATGGTGGAGCGGCTGTGCGAGCAGAGGCAGGCCATAATGCATTTGTGGGAGGATACACGGCCAGGCACTTTGAGAGCAGACATGGAGTTGACAGGCGTGCAGTGGTCGAAGCTGAAAGACCTTTGTAAAGTCCTTCAGTGTTTTGAGGAATGCACACGGCTGGTAAGCGCAGACGACGCCATCCTAAGCATGAGCATCCCACTTATGCGTCTGCTCATGCAAACTTTGACGCACCTTAAGGAGCAGGCGTCTGCAGCCAATGTTGATGAGGAGGAAGAGGAGGAGGGAATCCTTGATGACATTCAGCCATTGTCTGCTCAGGGACCTGTCCTGGACGAGGTGGAGGAAGAAGAGGAGGAGGAGGAGGAGGATGATGGGGATGATTACTTAGGGGAGGAGGATGCATCTCGTGGGGCAAGTGAAAATGTTGGCGTGGCAAGGTCTGGTACAGGGTTTGTGCGTGACTGGAGGGATGTGGATTTGCCAGAAAGTGCTCCTCCACCCAGCACTCGCAGTGCATCATTGACACCGGGAACATTGGCCCACATGTCAGATTATGCCTTGCGGATCCTAAAAAGGGACCCCCGCATTGCCAAAATGATGAACGATGACGACTACTGGTTGGCCAGCATCCTGGATCCACGCTATAAAGCCAAATTACAAAACATCATGCCACAGGAGAACCTTGACCTAATATTGGCTAATAAACAAGCAACTCTGGTAAATCGGTTGCTTGAGGCATTCCCAGCACACAGCAGCGGTGATGGTTCTCACACGAGCCGTACGGGCCGGGGGCAGCTTGGCAGAGGTGTTCGTGGTGCACACAGCAGAAGTGGCGTTGGAGACAGGGGTTTCATGACAATGTTGTGGACTGATTTTTCAAATACCGCTCACACAAATGGTAATACTGCATCGATGGAAAGTGACAGGAGACAGCAGTTGTCAACTATGGTTACAAACTACTTTTCCTCCCATATCGATGTTCTCCCACACAGGTCATTCCCCTTTGACTATTGGGCCGCTAAACTGGACACCTGGCCTGAATTGGCCCAATATGCCTTACAGGAGCTCGCTTGCCCAGCTGCAAGTGTGCTATCGGAAAGAGTCTTCAGTGCAGCTGGATCAATCCTGACAGAAAAAAGGACCCGTCTGTCAACCCAAAATGTGGATGATCTAACCTTCATTAAAATGAACCACGCATGGGTTTCCAAGGATTTTGTCCCACCTTCCCCTGATGACACATAGGGTGACAGAAAAATGGCTTGCTTTGGTCCACCTCTTCCTGGTACTTCACCTATTTCGCCTTTTGCATCAGCTGAATGTCCAACATCAACATATGCCACTTTCTAAAACTCCCTAACTGTGCTGCCTCCCCCCCCATGGCCGGGGTCACCACCTAGCGCACGACACCGTGCGAGTGCCGTTGCCCTGGACAGGTGGGTAGGCCGACTCTTGGGCGCGGGCACTGGCACAGGGTCCCTCATAGTGCAATCAAGTGTCTCTGACGGCGGTGGTGCACACCCGCCGTCAGACACACCGCTGTACTATGAGGGGCCCAGTGCCAATACCGACGCCCACGAGTGGGCCCCCCTTGCTTGGCCAGGGCCCCAGCATTTGCAATCTTTACCTCTCCCTGCTCCTCCGCTGTGTAATCTGGGCCGTCAAATCCATACTGGGCCTAACACCGTCTGAGCCTGCCTCATGCTGTATAGACATATATTTTGAATGTGTACGCTATCCATACATGTTATCCAGGGATACGGTACCCTTTCTAACCTTTGTGCAATGACGTGCAATCCATACTGGGCCTAACACCGTCTGAGCCTGCCTCATGCTGTATAGACATATATTTTGAATGTGTACGCTATCCATACATGTTATCCAGGGATACGGTACCCTTTCTAACCTTTGTGCAATGACGTGCAATCCATACTGGGCCTAACACCGTCTGAGCCTGCCTCATGCTGTATAGACATATATTTTGAATGTGTACGCTATCCATACATGTTATCCGGGGATACGGTACCCCTTCTAACCTTTGTGCAATGACGTGCAATCCATACTGGGCCTAACACCGTCTGAGCCTGCCTCATGCTGTATAGACATATATTTTGAATGTGTACGCTATCCATACATGTTATCCGGAGATACGGTACCCCTTCTAACCTTTGTGCAATGACGTGCAATCCATACTGGGCCTAACACCGTCTGAGCCTGCCTCATGCTGTATAGACATATATTTTGAATGTGTACGCTATCCATACATGTTATCCGGGGATACGGTACCCTTTCTAACCTTTGTGCAATGACGTGCAATCCATACTGGGCCTAACACCGTCTGAGCCTGCCTCATGCTGTATAGACATATATTTTGAATGTGTACGCTATCCATACATGTTATCCGGGGATACGGTACCCTTTCTAACCTTTGTGCAATGACGTGCAATCCATACTGGGCCTAACACCGTCTGAGCCTGCCTCATGCTGTATAGACATATATTTTGAATGTGTACGCTATCCATACATGTTATCCAGGGATACGGTACCCTTTCTAACCTTTGTGCAATGACGTGCAATCCATACTGGGCCAAACACCGTCTGAGCCTGCCTCATGCTGTATAGACATATATTTTGAATGTGTACGCTATCCATACATGTTATCCGGGGATACGGTACCCTTTCTAACCTTTGTGCAATGACGTGCAATCCATACTGGGCCTAACACCGTCTGAGCCTGCCTCAAGCTGTATAGACATATATTTTGAATGTGTACGCTATCCATACATGTTATCCGGGGATACGGTACCCCTTCTAACCTTTGTGCAATGACGTGCAATCCATACTGGGCCTAACACCGTCTGAGCCTGCCTCATGCTGTATAGACATATATTTTGAATGTGTACGCTATCCATACATGTTATCCAGGGATACGGTACCCTTTCTAACCTTTGTGCAATCACGTGCAATCCATACTGGGCGTGAGAACGGCTGGCGAGCTGTTAAGCAAGCTACAGCACCTGTCCAGACAAGTACAGGGATTCCCTAGCGAGGAGACTTATTTGATTGTTTTCTATGTTGGGACAGCAATTTTTGGGGAGCACTATACTCTGGAGAATGATAGATGGGGCCCACCATACACTGGAACATTCCAAAGGTGGACATCAGACACTGGAGCAGCATTTACAGGGCCCATTATACACTAGAGCATTAGAAATGGGGCCCATTATGTTTGGAGCATTATTTGGGCCCATAAGACAGTGGAGCTTCATCCATGGGGACCAACATATACTGTAGCATTATGTGGAGCTCATCATATACTGTTTCAAACATTATATGGGACCAATGATTTTGTATGGAGAAATAGATGGGCCTCGTCATGAGATGTAAAAAGTGAGGTATTTTTCATTGTACTATACCGCTATTTCTCTGCCGTATCGGAGCATGATGAGTTGTGGTATGTGTTAAAGGGGCGCTCTTTCGCCCAGGGCACATGAAAACCTGCAGCCAGCCCTCCCCCCCCCCACAAATTTAGCCAAATAACCCCCATTTTTCAGTGCGTAACTTGTATTATGAAGTTAATTAAGGTTGACAAGCTTAAGTAAGAAGAATTGATGCTTTTGGCATTCAAATGGGCACTGTAGGTGTGTTTCCTGTCCTCCTCTCACTGCCGACTTTTATTCCCCATTGACTTACATTGGGTTTCGTGTTTCGGGACGACCCCGACTTTTCCCTATAATCGGACGATCTTGCTCGACCCGACTTTTGGAAAAGTCGGGTTTCACGAAACGAAACGCGACCCTAAAAAAGCAAAAGTCGCTCAACTCTAAATTTGGGCATTTTCCAGAATGGGTCTGAGGAGGGCAAGGGTGCTCCTTTAGTCTATGGTATTATCTATCTACATCCTCATCGTCTTGTTGGATTGTTCTGTTTATCTCTGTCCGGTTTGCCGTCCCTGTATATCTGTTCCTCACTCTGTCTATGAGTCCATTTAAGGCTACTGTCAGGGCAGCATTGTCAAAGAGTATGGGGCCTGGGGGGATTCCCTTGAAGACCTGAAAAGTCCCCCGCATATAGTATACCAGTCAGGGCCCATAATCTTCCTGGTTACTGACTCTAATTCAACTCCATTCAATCTAAAACTAGTATACAATGCTCACACTCCTTCCTCAAATTCCCTCACTTTTATTTTTGGGTGTGGGATCCCCTGTGTAGCCTCAATGACATCCTTATCTGTCCATTGTCTGTTCACATGTACCATTCCTCCTTGGCCACTTGGCACCTCAATCATAGGGAAGATGTCTTCAGGTGCATCAATTGGCTGTGTTGAGCCTCCCCAAGGAGCCACGCTCCATAACCCATAGGGAGTGCCTGTCGGGTGCTACTCCTCTGGAGCTTTATTGGACTTATTGTAGGTGACCCTGGGTAATAAGGATGTTCTTGAGTGACTAACTGTTCTGACACAGAGTTTAACTGAGAAGGTACAGTAGAGGAGGGGGGGAGGACCATTGCAGGGAGGGGGTCGGGTGGTTACAGACATAATTAAATCTTCCTCCTTATCACATAGATGTAACATCTCACTTTTATTTACCTTTTTTCTTTTTACCCTTTTCTCGACTTTGTGCCACTTGTAACCATTTCCCATTTCCTTGCACTTTCTAAACCATAATTTCTTTTATCTTTATCATTGCAATTTTCAATTTCCTTCACCAACATCTCACACTGATTCAAACTGAGCATTCCTTTGAAACCATACCTCTTCTTCCACCTATCAACATACTTTACACATTCCAGATCAACTTTATGCATTTACTTAGCAACACCTTCTAGTGGTCTGTCCTTGTGACACATCAGTCACATTTTATTCTTTTACCTGGCACGTTACCCATTTTATAGTTTGAATCCACTGAGGAGAACAGAAAGTTTTGCAGATTGGTTGTGATCCTCTTGTTTTCCGTTATTTAGAGAACACTTGAATGGTATGTTTTTAGGATACCAGAGATTATGTTCCTCTATGTGATTCAACAATGTTCCAGGGGTCCACTGAACAATGGGGATCCCGTGAACATTAAGTTGGAATACTTTGAAGGAAATATGTCAGCCCATTTTTCGACTATGAACTGCCGGCACTGACATCAGGGGCTTATCTACAGCATTCTGTAATGCTGTAGATAAGCCCCCGTTGTAACCTGAAAGATAACAAAAGCACGTTAGATTATACTCACCGGGGGGGCGGTCCGGTCTTGGTCCGATGGGTGTTGTGGTCCGGCACCTCCCATCTTCTAACGGTGACGTCCTCTTCTTTGTTGCCTGTCGTGGCTCCAGCGCAGGCGCACTGCTCTGCCCTGTTGAGGGCAGAGCAGAATACTGCAGTGCGCAAGTGTTCTTTTTCTGAAACATGCACATCGCACACAAAATCTCCAGAGCATTTACCACAGTTGTTTCACTTGCAGCCTCCCCAAATATTAGTTAGATTATCGCAAAACCGTAGGCCACCAGAAGCACGGACAGGACAAGCCCGACTACGTGTTCCCAGTCTTTCTGCTTAGCTTCACAATAATAACAAAATATTTGGTTTCCTGGTTTCATCTTATCTCACTCTTACAAGTGTGACTATGTGTTTCACTTGTTAATGTTCCTTTGTTTTATCCCAGGTGCCAGTTGACCAGAGATCACACTTAATTGGACTCCTTTATACAGGCAGGATTTTTATTTTTAAATCCTTATTACTTGCATACCGTCATTCAGTTCATTCAAGGAGTCTCATATATCAGTCATCTCCTCCCACAATTATTCGACAAACAAATGTGAATACATATATGCCCTACCTTAACCGTCTAGACAAAATATCTTTAACGTGCGCACGGAGTAGTTTACATATTGGTCTTCTCATAGACCATGTGCAAGGACCCTCAATCTACTCGTCTGCAATAGAAAGTAGTTAACTTCACTACAAGGTCCTTCAATCCTCAGGATTTTCACTTAAAAGGATCCAATGTTCTACCCAATGTACTTATTCCATCCAATAACGTTCCCCAAGTGTCAGTTAGTTTTGTCTGATACGAGAGATAGCCGGACATATCCAGAAACTGAGGTACTCAGAGTAAGTAACAAGTAACAGTTTGGTTATAAGTTATATCAGGCAATAAAATATTAGAATTGATTTATCTACAGGTTTTGTACAGGTACCAAGTACCTGGTGACTACACCTGAATGGACTCCCTTGTTCTCAATTTTGCTAAATCCCTTAGATTCCCCTACCACTAAGCAAAACTATTACAAAATCTTTGTGAATAAGCAGACTTATCTAGCAAACAACAAACAAAGAAGGGTTTTACTGAGATCAGACGTGTCCGGCCAACAGTTTTCTCCTTGGCTGTGTTCAGATCCATCACCCCTATTGTAGTCAGTGAGAAAACTAGAGAGAGAGAGAGATATCCGGGCATGCGCAGAGGGAAAATGCCGGCAAGTGGTGGCCGGATCAGGCGAAAGACTGATCCGCCCGCTGGAAGTCCTCATTCGCTTTCATTGTGACACAGTGCCAGGAGCGCCGCATCCACGCTTGTCCGGCTTTTTAGGGATCCGGCTAAAAACGGAACAAACGCTGGCACATGCGGCGCGATCTGGCGCATGATATGATCTATGAAAAAAAACCGCATCCGGCGGTAAAAAAAACGGATCCGTTTTTACACACACATGCCAGATCTCGCCTGACGGCGAAAACCGGATGTGTGAAAGAGGCCTTAGTTGTAGAGAGTCTGTGACCTCCCCCATGCACGGTGTCAGTCTTGCTGTTCAGAGACAACAGGAGGGGATATTTGGATTCGGCTTCGAAGGACTAAAAATATCAGGAAAATCTCCCTTCTATAGAATGAAATGGCCGGAGACGGCTGAGGTCGACTCATCACCCAGGTTTATTTCTCATATATGAAGAGACAGCTCAAAAATCACCTCAGAAAGGATAAGGCAGAGTGTCTTCTGGGGTTACATCTAATTTATAATCAACATTGAAGGACATTGTTATTTATACAAGTTACATACATTTGAAACATTTCCATTACTACAAGAGAAACTTTTCCTCATAAGTTAATTATATTTTTAATGAGTACATTGTTTTAATAAACCATCCACATGTCTTGGAGTAAGAACATTTCCAGGCCTTGATCATACCACACAGACATTCTGGAAAAATACATCACCACACAAGAAAATCTTACATGTCAGCAAAATAATGAATATAGACTTTTTATAGAAGATTCTATTATATTAAGCTATTAAAGATCAATATAAGATTCTAAAATATTAAGCTATCAAAGATTAATATAAGAATAAGATTTCTATAACAGTAACACTGAGCCTTCTTCAAGTGTTTGAGCCAAACTGTTGTGTTCCTTTGCCATGGAATAAGTATCTTTCTAAGCTTTATTGAAGTTCATGCTGCCTCCATTGTTTTTTGGGATCTGAATTCCAGTGGATTTACATCTGCCCTATAACAGCAGCAACCAGAGCTTGCTCCGATCACTGTTGTTTACCCATTTAAATGTGCTTTCAATGGAACTAAAATGGTGCAATTTCCAGTGTGCACGTTCCATGACTCCCACATGTTATGGTAGCCTGGGCCATTTTGAAGTCCCCTATGTCTTCCATCTTAGTACTCCTTAAAGGGAACCTGTCACGTGAAAAAATGCTATTAACCTGCAGATAAGGGATTAATATGCAGGTTAACAGCAGTATCACCCTACACCGATCTGGCACTCATACCTGCGCTGTTGGGAAGAAATTAACTTTATTCCTCCAGGGAGCATTCGGTCTTCAGTCACGAGGGGTGGCGCTGGTGCGGGTTCAGTCACTGCTCTGAGTATAGAGAGTGGCGGCTTTAACCGCGTCCCCGCAACAGCCAGATCTAATGAGCAGAGAGATATGGAGCTTAACAATCTCCAATTCTTCAAGCAGCCATACTTACTTACTCCAAGTATATATTCGGGTCGTCTCACTGCCCAACACCAAACACCTCATCAAACTCCCTCCCAGCAGCAGAATCTGTCATTCAGCCTGTAAGGATGTAGCCTCCAACCTCCTTTCCTTCCATGAATACTGCCGGGTGTCCCATTATTCATGTCCCCCTTCCCACAAGATGAGGTTCAGACTAAAATACTGTGGGTTTTTGTTTTCTTGCATGACTTTCTACTGCATATCCACCAAGGACCACCAATGAGACTGTGCCTGTGGTCTGGGTGGTTCGGTGATTGGGCAACCTTCAGTGACTAGTGCCAAATTAATCCTTAGGTTTTGGGCCAAATCCAAACACTACAGGTCTACAAGCATGGCGAAAAATCATTAGCACAGAAATTCAGAGAGTCAACCATTTTTACAAGATTCTGGCAGGGGAGAGTCAGCCGGTGGCTAATCCTTATCACATTTATGAGGTTTCCAGACAGGTTTAATCACCAGAGATAATAAGTTCTTTTCTCAATTAAGTGCTGTAACCTCATTTGTCCACAGAGGCTCTATAATGGAGCCATGACACATAAAGAAGCGGAAAAAGTCATAAAACACATAAAAAACATCTCTGGTAGCCTTAAATGCCCATCGGCCGCGAGGCATGAAAAATTCTGTTCTCCCCTTTTAATCACTAGCAGTACATAACTCCTTAATCACAATGCCTTAGTGGGGCACATGTTTTTTTGTATATACACAGAGAAACACAGAGTAACTGAATCCACAATGAATTTTCATAAAGTATAACAAATTTTATTATGACAAATGTGTACAATAAATATTCATAGCAAAGTTGCACATGACTAGCTGACACCAAGAATCAGGGGGATGGGGGGAAAAATTATGACCCACTGCACCAAATAATTGAACCCTGCTCAATGGAAAGCCCAAATGATGTATGCATAAAGCGCTGCTGTCTATAATCATTACAATAGAATCACAACCATAATAGGTCTAAAAGAGGCAGCAGGCTTAAGCGGCTGACACAAAATGAGAAGGGGTAGCGGCGAGCACATCCCATATCCTGCATAATAATGCCATAATGGCAAAATATAAAACAAAGGGAGAGCTTACCGAAGATGCCCAGGTAACCCCAGAGTGTGGAGAGATCCCCGACGCGCGTTTCGCGCTACCAAGGAGCGTTTTCTCAAGGAGATGCAGCATACTAGGACAAAGGGCCTTTTGTATCCATGGTAGCGGGCACATGACCAAACATGTGACGTGAGTAAGCCAATCAGAATGGCTATGTCGGCACATGCGCCGCGCCACTGCTAGGTCCTCCAACATGGGGACAGACGTCCAGCACTGAGGCGCACGCGCGGGGGCAAAGGCCACAGCACCGTGCCGCAGGCTGAAGGGCGCCGGCCCCATGAGGAGGAAACATGGAGAGCACATACCGCATGCGCACAGCCAATAACTGAAAGCGCCAATGTGAACATAGGCCATGATACATAGAACAATACAATTATATAAATGACAATTTAAAAGACAAGCGCCAATCAAAAACAATTACCATACTATTGTCCAATAAGGGACTACTGAGTGAACCAAGGAATAATGGCATATGTACATAATACAATATACAAATGTCCTACTTTCACCACATTATTTATGAAGTCCCCCATATATAGAGGGAAAAAGAGAAAGGAGAAAACAGGATAATTAAAACAGATCACAAAAGCGAATCTGAATCCAGATAAGATCTTCATAACACTCCATTGCAGGGAAATAGTAACGATTCCATTCGTCCAAACAGCCAAACAGATATAAGGACAACTAAAAAATGAAAAAAGACATATAAAGTTAAAAACAAAAATAAAATAAACACCACACCCAGGGGGAAATATATACAGTGGTGGAGATGGCAAAGAGAAATGCTACATAAACAAATAGATAACTACAGGAAAGAGGCGAAGCTCAGAGACTCGTTGAGACCTTTCGGGGTGACTGTGTCTAGGGTGACAATCCACCTGGTCTCTCTTTGGGCTAAAATTCTCTTATAGTTTCCAGCTCTTATTCCTAAATGTACACAATCAATTCCTCTCACCATAAACGTTTGTGGGTCGCAGTTGTGTACCAACCTAAAATGGCGGGGAATCGTCTTCAAAGTAGAAAGGTCGGCCACCGTCTTGGCCGCCAGAATGTCACGCACATGCTCACGGACTCGAACCCGTAATTCTCTTGAAGTCAGCCCAACGTATATCATGGGACACCCACATACAGCATAGTAAACAACATTGATGCTCCCACATGATATACGCTGGGCAATCCAGAACTCTCTTGAACCATCCGAATTCCGAAACGTAGAGCATCGCAAAACATTCCGGCAGGCAAGACAGTGGCCGCATGGAACAGAGCTGGCTGTAGGGCCCCTAGTACCAAACGGGTTAATTGGTGCAGGGACATAGTGGCTCCTAACAAGGAGATCTTTTAAATTTTTAGACCTCCTTGAGGTCATCATGGGATAGTCTCCAATAGCCTGATTGAATGACGGCTCAGAGCTCAACACAGCCCAATGCTTGGTAAGAATCTCTCTCATATGGTCCCACTCATGGTTATGGGTCGAAATAAATCGAATAGGGCTGAATTTGCCAGAAGTTCCACTAGTCACACCAACGCCTCTACCAAAATCCGCCCGAGGGTACAATAAATCCCCACGTGGCGTTCTTCTCGCCCTGTCATAGCCGCTCCCTATGCATCTATTACTAAATGTTTTTTGTGTACTTCAATGTAGTTTTATAGGGGCTTTTTTGTTGAATAAGTTTCCTTTTTATTTGCACCAGTGAACAGACGTCACTTCACCAGCTCGGCGTGTCCCACTCCAGTGCAGCGAACAAATGGACCACGTGTGTGGCCTGTAAATCTTCGGCATCAATTTTTAATAAGAAAAATATAAGGAGAAAATAGAAAAATACATATTGATAGAGAGTTAATTCAATTAAGTTTCTGAAAAAAAATAAAGTCCTTTACTCACCTTTCACAGGTCCATCAGAAAGACCCCGCTTCTCGCGTTTGGTTATGGCGCTGATGTCACGTTGACAAAAGTATGAGTCTAAAAAAGCCCCATTGGCCAGTGTAAAACATAAGTAAACAGTCGACAGTAAACAGAAGTTTCATCCAGAGTCCAGCGGTGACGGCTTTACACCACTACATCAGACGCTCAGCATTGTGCTTGGTGATGTAAGGCTGCATGCAGCTGCTTGGCCGTAAAGACTTGTGTAATAAAATAAAATCATTACTAATGAAAAAAAAATGAAAAAAGAAAAATGAAAATTGGCCCCATCAGGGAAACGGGTTAATATATAAATTATTTTTTGTTCAGAAAAATCCAGTTATGGCTGATGGAAAAAGTGGAAACAATGAAAGCAAAAAAGAAAAAAAAAGTCAGAAAAGAGTTAAACAAACCAGTCTCCAATCGCCTTTGCATATGAATTTTCCAAATTGCTGAACAGGGGTTTTAGTCTGAGAGAATCATATGTTTGTGACATCTGTATTATTTCCAGTAAACTCCCAATTTCCAGGAAATCTCTATGTGCTTCTCTAGCAGCTTTCACTTTCATTGTGAGCTGGAGGAAAAAAAAAATTAAAACCGAAGACTCGTCCCCCTGATTATAACATCATTGCTACAAGGTCTGAAATTGTTTATGGATTATTTCTTTAATCTTTAAATAAGTCAGAGCTTCATTTTTTTCTAAAATTCCCTGGTAATAAAATGTAAAGGGTTATTATTATGGGATTGGTCAAAAATGTTTTAAAGCATTACTTACCCTCAAATCCTCCACAACTCCAGCAGCATTGCTCTGGTGGTCTGCGCCAGTAGCTAATCTCTAGCTTTAGTGGTCATGTGCTGTGCAAGATGTCCTTGAAAAACATGGCTGCTTTCCACTAAAAATGCCACCAGGTCGTGTTCATACTGAAGCTCAGCTCTCTTCACTTCATTGGAGTGTAAGGAGGAAGACCGGGCTGCGGGTACCTCTCCTGTGCCAGGTCCGGAACTGTCCAGGCTGTCTCCTCTGTTGTCCGGGGGAAACTATAAGAGACTGGACAAATCTCGGGACCCGGAAGCAGGGGGCGTGGCAGAGCAGCAGCGCATGCGGAAGCAGTCAGTTTTGGCTCCAACCAGGCAGACAGGCGAGCAGCGCACTCTGTCACTCGAGTACCAGCATCGTGACAGGCCGTGTCGGTTGGTCCCTGCCGTCTGCAGTGGGACTGCTGCGCAGAGAGGTGCCGTGCACTCAGTAACTGCCAGACATAGAGATGCCGTGTGCACAGTAACTGCCAGAGATAGAGGTGCCATGTGCCCACTGACTGTGAGTACCGCGCACGTGCAGAGCAGGCAGAGCCAAGTATCGGACAGACTATTGCGGCCTTCCCTGTCATTTGCTTCATGGCCATTCATTTTTGACTCTGGGAGTGGGCGGCCTTTGCTTCGGCCGCACATATTCATGGACTAGGGGCTCAGCGGAAGGTACCGGACACCGACCGCTGCCACCAGAAGACAGACCGTCGTGTAAAGGACCTCCCTTTGGACACTGTTTCAGCCATTGCGGACGCTGCAACTCCTTGGGGGATCATCTGGGTGGCGCTGTTCTGTCTCCAACATCTAATTTGTAATCTCTGATTATCCGTTTGTATAATTTTGCAGTAATTTACTAGTAAGAGTATAGAGAAACTTACATAGAGACAAAGATACAGGACCCCAACAAGCAGTGCCCGCTCCATCAGAAGCCTCATCCTCTCCTAAAATACTGAGCCTTCAGGGGAAAATCTATGCCAGATCGCAAAAGCTTCCTGAAAGAAAATGGTATCTGCTACAAGTGCTGCTCGTCCACAACTCATCTCGCCAAGGATTGCAAGGTCAGTGTAAAATGCACAGAATGTGGCACAACAGATCATAAAGCTGCTCTACATCCTGGCACAGCTCCATGGAGTACCAAAACTCGCTAGCTGACAGTGAGCATGGCGGGGAGGAAAGGAACACTGGTGCAGCTACGACAGAGATCACTTCACAATGTACAAAAATCTGTAAAGGGACAATAGACAGTAGGTCCTGTTCAAAAATATGCCTCGTCAGAGTGAACCCAAAAGGCCATAGAGACAAAGCTGTAAGACTGTATGCTATCTTGGATGATCAAAGTAATCAATCCTTGGCAAGATCAACATTCTTTGACCTATTCATCATCAAAGGACCAAGCACTCCCTACTCATTAAAGACATGTGCAGGTACTGTGACAACAGCAGGCAGGAAAGCTAATGACTACCAAATTGAGTCCTTAGACGGACAATTCTGCGTACGACTACCTACGATCATCGAGTGTAACCAGATCCCAAACAACAAATCTGAAATCCCTACTCCAGATGTAGTAATCCATCACGCTCACTTAAAACGCGTAACACACCTAATACCAGAACTCGACCATCAGGCCCAGATAATACTGCTGGGGAGAGATATCCTACAGGTTCATAAAGTGAGACGTCATATCAATAGACTCCACAATGCTCTCTATGCCCAAAAGCTAGACCTAGGATGGGTCATAATAGGAAACATATGCTTGGGACACATGCACACGCCATCTTCTGTGACAAGCATGCTGACAAATACATTGGAGAAAGGACTCCCATCTCTGTTTCAACCTTGTAACAATGAGTTCCATGTCAGAGAGCTACCACACAGCATCCAACTGCCCAATCATTTAATAGACTTTACTCACAACAGCAGTATAGTGTCAGGAAGCTATCAGGATCAGTTAGGGTGCACAGTCTTCCAGAGAACTAAACAGGACAATCAAGTGACAATGTCGTTAGAGGACAAGTTGTTCTTAGAGGTAATGGACAAGGGAATCGTAAAAGATTAGACAAACAGCTGGGTCGCACCTCTTCCCTTCAGAACCCACAGACCACGTCTACCGAACAACATAAATCAGGCATTAAAACGTTTCTCCTCTCTCAAACATAATCTGCAAAAGAAACCAGAGATGAAAGATAATTTTTTCTCTTTCATGTCAAAGATTTTCGAGAATTGTCGTGCAGAGCTAGCTCCCACTCTCAAAGACTTTGAGGAATGCTGGTTCCTACCCATGTTTGGAGTATACCACCCTAAGAAACCAGGCCAGATTAGAGTGGTGTTTGATTCCAGTGCTAAGTTTGATGATGTCTCCCTGAATGATGTTCTACTGACAGGACCAGACTTCAATAACAAAAACTGCTGGGAGTACTTATGCACTTCCGTAAGGATTCCATTGCCTTCATCGCTGACATCCAGCAAATGTTTCCTTGTGAGAGAACGAGGCAGGAACTTCCTAAGATTCTTTTGGTACAAAGGCAATGATCCTACTAAAGAAGTCACAGAGTATCACATGAGAGTGCACATCTTTGGCAACAGTCTTTCACCTGCAGTCGCCATTTATGGTCTCAAAAGCTCGTCTCAAGAAGGAGAAACAATATGGATCAGATGTCAGACAATTCTTAGAAAAAGACGTTTATATTGACGACTGTCTGAAAGCCATGCCTTCAAATGAGACTGCCATCAGTCTTCTCAGGAGAGCACAGGAGATGCTTGACTGCTCGAACCTCAGACTTCACAAAATAGCTTCAAACAGCCAAGAACTCATGGAAGCATTCCCTTCACAAGACTTATGTAACGCTCTCAGAGACCTGGACCTGGGGTCAGACCCCACACCAATGCAACGCAGCCTCGGGCTTCTCTGGAATCTACAGTCAGACACTTTCACCTTTCAGGTCAGCCAGGAAGAAAGGCCTTTCACACGTAGAGGTGTCCTGTCCACCGTCAACAGTCTGTACGATCCCTTGGGTTTCACAGCTCCTCACTATACAAGGCAAGGCCCTACTAAAAGACTTAACTAGGGAAACATCTGATTGGGATGCACCTCTGCCACCTGATAAGAGGATCCAGTGGGAGGCATGAAAGAACTCTTTAGCAGCCCTCTTCAACCTGGACGTACCAAGACCATACACCCCTGTGCCGTCTACAGAAATACAAAGCCAAAGACTACATATTTGCAGATGCTTCTGTCAAAGCAATTGCCAATGTTGCCTATCTCAAAACTGTAGACTCCAAATGTCAGAGCCACATTGGTTTTTTTATGGGGAAGGCCAAACTCGCACCATAACCAGAGCACACTTTACCTAGGTTAGAGCTTTGTGCCGTTGAGTTAGCGGATTTCATTGCATCCGAGATGGATATCAACCCGAGATGGATATCAACCTGACATAGGCCAGGTTCTACTCTGACAGCAAAGTAGTCCTGGGATATATCCACAACGAAACCAGGAAATTCTATGTTTATGTCAATAATAGAATGCTATGAATTAGGAGATCAGTTCATCTGAAACAGTGGTATTATATTCCCAAGGACCAGAATCCTGCAGATCACACAACTACAGTAGTTAACGCAAGTTGACTAGGAAGCACAACATGGCTCTCAGGACCAAAACTATTGTACGTTTTCCTGACACCTTTGAACTAGTAGGAGAGGACTCAGTTGCTGAAATCCGCCCTCGGGTGTCTACACTTCATACAACGATCTCTACTATCCAGCTTGGATCTCACAGGTTCGACAAATTTTCAAGTTGGAAGTCACTTATTCAAGCCATTACCTGCCTGACCCATATAGCTCACTCGTTCAGGACCACCAGAGCTTGTGACACAGAAAAATGTAAAGGAGCAGTGAGGCATATCCACGAAAGCTTAATCACCTTCATGGCAGAAGCTGGGACTGTAAACAATGCAAAACCCTTGCTTCCAGTCCCTACCGACCCCAAGGAGCCTTTGCTATTGACCCCAACTACTCTCCTAACCCAGAAAACGGGACTGTCAAGTGCCCCTCCAGGAAGATTCAACACTAAGGACCTCTACAAGCGACAATGGAGACCGGTACAAAGTCTTGCAAATACATTCTGGGACAGGTGGCGCAAACAATATTTGTCTACCCTGCAGCCATGGACGAAGTGTCAATCTACTAGGCCTAATCTGAGAATAGGTGACCTTGTTCTTGTGAAAGACTGTCAAATTCACTGGAACCAGTGGCCACTTGATCTAGTTATTGCAACATTCCCGAGCAAGGACGTCAATGTCCGCAAAGTTGAACTAAGGATCACCAAAGGGAATGAACTTAAGACATTTTTCAGACCAGTAACTGAACTGGTCCTTTTGTTGCCTTCAGAAGAAAGTGATAGTGACATCCAATGATGTCAGACGGGGAGTGTTCTGTCTCCAACATCTAATTTGTAATCTCTGATTATCCGTTTGTATAATTTTGCAGTAAGAGTATAGAGAAACTTACATATTCATAGGCTTATTTGCTTGCAGTGTTTTGACTCCCTCTAGTGGCCAGATTCATGTTCATGGTCTTATTTTCTGCTTTTCCATTTATATGTCTGAATCTCCTCCCCTCTTTTTGCAATGCATTTTGGTAGCTAAGCCTCCATCTCCCTCCATTTTCCTTCAACTTGTATCCAAGAAGGAGGTCATCTATTGCTGTCCCTTTGCGATTGCATTGCCGGTATGTACTTATGCTTTCTATAGGTAATTTCTGTCCTAATGTTAGCCTATCATAGTTAGTTGTATCCTTGGTCAGTTCTAGTTTGTAACCTTCATGCACAATGTATAACATGTATAATATGTGTTTCTGCTGTACCATGCACTGATTGTATATGATTGTTTACAGTTTCACCGCATCAATATACTATCACGTTCAATATCACGGTGGTATTTGTCCCTTGTATGTGATATTATTCGGTCACTGTGGTGGTAATATGTGGTCTGGACATGGTGTCGTGGCATTTGTTCCTTGTATGTGGTATTATAGGTCACTATGTGGTGGTAATATGGTGTTTGGTCATGGTGCGGTGGTATATGTCCCTTGTATGTGATATTATTGGTCATTTTAAAAATTGAACAATAAATAAAGATATACCTAAATTGTACTGGATATTTTAACAAATGTTTAATAGTTTAGAGTAGAGGAGTAGAGCCCAGCCAAAAGCGTCTACCTTGTTGTGGTGGCGGCTTAAAAAATCTTTAGACTGTGGACAGTTCGAGGGGTGGACGTGAGGCTGGAGTGGAGCCTGGGTCGAGTCTCAAGGGGGCCCCGAAAAATTTGCCAGTATGGAGCTTGAAATTCCTGGTGGCAGGCCTGAGAGTGGTGCGACTGGATCTGTTGTTGGTGACTTTGAGACGCATTGTTTGGCTTGACATGAGCCGACTCTGTGATGACAACCAAGTACACAGCATCTTAGGCTAGGCCTTGTGAGGCCTCATCTCTAAGGACTCAGGAAAGCCCTGTGTTAGAGAGAGCGGCATTCCCTATGAGCTTCAAGACAGCATTTCTTTCTCTAAGGACTTGAGAAAGTCCTGCATTGAATAGATCGGCATTCCCTAAGAGCTTCAAGACGGTGTTTCTGATTATTCAGGATTCAGCCCAGCAAGTACCCTTCTGACTTCAGTTTCAAGATGTACTGGTGCCATCTTAAATCTGAATATATACAGTGGGGCAAAAAAGTATTTAGTCAGTCAGCAATAGTGCAAGTTCCACCACTTAAAAAGATGAGAGGCGTCTGTAATTTACATCATAGGTAGACCTCAACTATGGGAGACAAACTGAGAAAAAAAAATCCAGAAAATCACATTGTCTGTTTTTTTTCATTTTATTTGCATATTATGGTGGAAAATAAGTAATTGGTCAGAAACAAGCAATCAAGATTTCTGGCTCTCACAGACCTGTAACTTCTTCTTTAAGAGTCTCCTCTTTCCTCCACTCATTACCTGTAGTAATGGCACCTGTTTAAACTTGTTATCAGTATAAAAAGACACCTGTGCACACCCTCAAACAGTCTGACTCCAAACTCCACTATGGTGAAGACCAAAGAGCTGTCAAAGGACACCAGAAACAAAATTGTAGCCCTGCACCAGGCTGGGAAGACTGAATCTGCAATAGCCAACCAGCTTGGAGTGAAGAAATCAACTGTGGGAGCAATAATTAGAAAACGGAAGACATACAAGACCACTGATAATCTCCCTCGATCTGGTGCTCCATGCAAAATCCCACCCCGTGGGGTCAGAATGACCACAAGAACGGTGAGAAAAAATCCCAGAACCATGCGGGGGGACCTAGTGAATGAACTGCAGAGAGCTGGGACCAATGTAACAAGGCCTACCATAAGTAACACACTACGCCACCATGGACTCAGATCCTGCAGTGCCAGACGTGTCCCACTGCTTAAGCCTGTACATGTCCGGGCCCGTCTGAAGTTTACTAGAGAGCATTTGGATGATCCAGAGGAGTTTTGGGAGAATGTCCTATGGTCTGATGAAACCAAACTGGAACTGTTTGGTAGAAACACAACTTGTCGTGTTTGGAGGAAAAAGAATACTGAGTTGCATCCATCAAACACCATACCTACTGTAAAGCATGGTGGTGGAAACATCATGCTTTGGGGCTGTTTCTCTGCAAAGGGGCCAGGACGACTGATCCGGGTACATGAAAGAATGAATGGGGCCATGTATCGTGAGATTTTGAGTGCAAACCTCCTTCCATCAGCAAGGGCATTGAAGATGAAACGTGGCTGGGTCTTTCAACATGACAATGATCCAAAGCACACCGCCAGGGCAACGAAGGAGTGGCTTTGTAAGAAGCATTTCAAGGTCCTGGAGTGGCCTAGCCAGTCTCCAGATCTCAACCCTATAGAAAACCTTTGGAGGGAGTTGAAAGTCCGTGTTGCCAAGCGAAAAGCCAAAAACATCACTGCTCTAGAGGAGATCTGCATGGAGGAATGGGCCAACATACCAACAACAGTGTGTGGCAACCTTGTGAAGACTTACAGAAAACGTTTGACTTCTGTCATTGCCAACAAAGGATATATCACAAAGTATTGAGATGAAATTTTGTTTCTGACCAAATACTTATTTTCCACCATAATATGCAAATAAAATGAAAAAAAAACAGACAATGTGATTTTCTGGATTTTTTTTTCTCAGTTTGTCTCCCATAGTTGAGGTCTACCTATGATGTAAATTACAGACGCCTCTCATCTTTTTAAGTGGTGGAACTTGCACTATTGCTGACTGACTAAATACTTTTTTGCCCCACTGTATGCACATACACTCACTGGCCACTTTATTAGGTACACCTGTCCAACTGTGTGTTAAGACTTAATTTCTAATCAGCCAATCACATGGCGGCAACTCAGTGCATTTAGGCATGTAGACATGGTCAAGACAATCTCCTGCAGTTCAAACCGAGCATCAGTATGGGGAAGAAAGGTGATTTGAGTACCTTTGAACGTGGCATGATTGTTGGTGCCAGAAGGGCTGGTCTGAGTATTTCAGAAACTGCTGATCTACTGGGATTTTCACGCACAACCATCTCTAGGGTTTACAGAGAATGGTCCGAAAAAGAAAAAAAATCCAGTGAGCGGCAGTTCTGTGGCCGGAAATGCCTTGTTGATGCCAGAGGTCAGAGGAGAATGGGCAGACTGGTTCGAGCTGATAGAAAGGCAACAGTGACTCAAATTGCCACCCGTTACAACCAAGGTAGGCAGAAGAGCATCTCTGAACGCACAGCGCGTCGAACTTTGAGGCAGATGGGCTACAGCAGCAGAAGACCACACCGGGTACCACTCCTCTCAGCTAAGAACAGGAAACTGAGGCTACAATTTGCACCAGCTCATCGAAATTGGACAGTAGAAGATTGGAAAAACGTTGCCTGGTCTGATGAGTCTCGATTTCTGCTGCGACATTTGGATGGTAGGGTCAGAATTTGGCGTAAACAACATGAAAGCATGGATCCATCCTGCCTTGTATCAACGGTTCAGGCTGGTGGTGGTGGTGTCATGGTGTGGGGAATTTTTTCTTGGCACTCTTTGGGCCCCTTGGTACCAATTGAGCATCGTTGCAACGCCACAGCCTACCTGAATATTGTTGCTGACCATGTCCATCCCTTTATGACCACAATGTACCCAACATCTGATGGCTACTTTCAGCAGGATAATGCGCCATGTCATAAAGCTTGAATCATCTCAGATTGGTTTCTTGAACATGACAATGAGTTCACTGTACTCAAATGGCCTCCTCAGTCACCAGATCTCAATCCAATAGAGCATCTTTGGGATGTGGTGGAACGGGAGATTCGCATCAGGGATGTGCAGCCGACAAATCTGCGCCAACTGTGTGATGCCATCATGTCAATATGGTCCAAAATCTCTGAGGAATGCTTCCAGCACCTTGTTGAATCTCTGCCACGAAGAATTGAGGCAGTTCTGAAGGCAAAATGGGGTCCAACCCGTTACTAGCATGGTGTACCTAATAAAGTGGCCAGTGAGTGTATATAAATAGCCTTATAGAGGCCCTGTTACTTAGGAGAAAAAGTCTCTTCTGTAAAGGCCCCATCTCACATAGTGAGATCGCTAGCGAGATCGCTAATGCGTCACCAATTTGCGATCTCGCTACATGTGACACGCAGCAGCGACCGGCCCCCTGCTGGATATCGCTGATTGTGCAGGAATGTCCTGGGCCATTTTTTCATCGGCGTCCCGCTGGCCATCATGCATCGCTGTGTTTGATCGCTGGATCGTTGCTGCATCACTGAAGAGATCTGCTTATTTGGCAGCTTACTAGCGACGTACCAGTGATCCCTACCAGGTCGTATCGTTGTCGGGGTCGCTGGTGTGTCGCTAAGTGAAATGGGACCCTAAGAGACATTTCAAGAACTCCTCCGAATAGTTGATTACTACAGTACTGGCACAACACTGTTGTTTTACTGATTTATGCATAGAAAGGGTTAATCGCATTGTATTTTGCTTGTATATAACTGCTAATTCTGTCTAAGTGTACCTGCGTATACTCATAAGGCCCGTCACACACAGTGTGAGATCACTAGCGAGATTGCTGATTTTGTGACGCAACAGCGATCTCGCTGTGTGTGACACGCATCAGCGACCGGCCCCCCCGCCAGGTATCGCTGATCGTGCAGCAATGTCCTGGGCCATTTTTTGATCGTTGGTCTCCCGCTGGACAACGCGCATCGCTGCGTGTGGCAGCAGGAGACCAACGATCAGCGAGCTCCCAGCGCTGTAAGCTCACGTGAGCACGCTGGTATCTAAGGTATACATCGGGTAACTAAGCGACACGCGCACTTAGTTACCCGATATTTACCTTGGATACCAGCGTCCTCGCTGGTCCTGATCGCTGGTGTGTCTGCCTGTTTGACAGCTCCCGAGCAATCATGTAGCGATGCACCAGCGATCCTGACCAGGTCGTATCGTTGTCGGGATCGCTGGTGCATCGTTTAGTGTGACTGGACCCTTATAGTTGGTGCTATTGAGAGGAACTGCTGTCATTGTATATGTTTCTTACACTGTTTACCTACGATCCTTTCCTTTGTTTTATAAGCTGGTTAGTAAATATTTATATTATATTATCTAATCTTTGTGTGTGTGTGCTGATTGTTGCTGTGCCCCTCGTCTTGTGGCCATCCCTTGTCCACTTTTCACTGTGACAGATCACATTTCTCTATCTGACGCTCGATAGACCAGTCTGGGTTTGGTGAATGCCAGGAGAACATTACCCGCCTGACTGCATGGTGCCAACTGTTCAGTTTGGAGGAGGGGTAATGCTATGGGCTGTTGTATGGGGTCGGCTAAATCTCCTTAGTTCCAGTTCAGCAAAATATTAATGTTTCATCACAAGACACTGTAGACAATTGTAGCTTCCAGCCTTGTGGGAAGAGTTTGGGGGAGGTCTGTCTTTTCAAGGCCCAAAAAGACCTGTAGTGCTATGTTTATGCCAAAAAAATAAATTAAATATTGTGCTCCTCACCCTAACCCCACAAAAAATATAAAATTTAATGTGTGACCTTAGTTAACCCAGACATTCTTCCTCCATGTCACAGTCCTGGGGTGCAGAAAGCGAGGTTTTACCACTTCAAAAAGCTACTTTCTGGTTTCAGCCAAGTTCATGTAATGATCACACAGGTGCTTGTTTCTGACAGATCTAATAACCATCCTACAAATATACCACCCAATACAGCTATGTATCCTTCACATTATTAGGACACATTCTCAAATGGTTACCAGACCCCTTATACATTATTTTTATTATTATTATTATTTATTATTATAGAACCATTTACTCCATGGGGCTTTACATGTGAGGAGGGGTATACATTATAAAAACAAGTACAGTAATCTTAAACAATACAAGTCACGACTGGTACAAGAGGAGAGAGGATCCTGCTCGCAAGGGCTCACAATCTACTAGGGATGGGTGAGGATACAGTAGGCGAGGGTAGAGCTGGTCATGCACTGGTTTGGTCGATCGGTGGTTACTGCAGGTTGTAGGCTTGTTGGAAGAGGTAGGTCTTCAGGTTCTTTTTGAAGGTTTCCATGGTAGGCAAGAGTCTGATATGTTGTGGTAGAGAGTTCCAGAGAAGGGGTGATGCGCGGAAGAAATCTTGTAATCTTGTATGCAATTGTGGGAAGAGGAGATAAGAGGGGAGTAGAGAAGGAGATCTTGTGAGGATCGAAGGTTGTGTGCAGGTAAGTACCGGGAGACGAGGTCACAGATGTATGGAGGACACAGGTTGTGGATGGCTTTGTATGCCATGGTTAGGGTTTTGAACTGGAGTCTTTGGGCAACAGGGAGGCAGTGCAGGGATTGACAGAGGGGAGAGGCCGGGGAATAGCGGGGGGACAGGTGGATTAGCCAGGCAGCAGAGTTTAGAATAGATTGGAGGGGTGCAAGAGTGTTAGAGGGGAGGCCACAGAGCAGGAGGTTGCAGTAGTCAAGGCGGGAGATGATGAGGGCATGGACTAGGGTTTTTTCAGATTCTTGGTTGAGGAATGTATGGATCCGGAAAATATTTTTTACTTGAAGTCAGCAGGAAGAGGAAAGGGCTTGGATATGTGGTTTGCATGAGAGATCAGTGTGAAGGATTACCCCGAGGCAGCGAGCTTGTGGGACTGGGGAGAGTGAGCAGCCATTTACTTTAATGGATAGGTCCGTTGGGGGGGTCAAGTGAGATGGAGGAACGATGATGAATTCTGTTTTGTCCATATTAAGTTTTAGGCTGAGTTCACACGTGGCATTTTTTTTGCGTTTCCGCGGCGGTTTTAACCGCTCGATTTTGCCGCGAAAACGCGAAAAATAAGCATCCCATGCATTCCTATGGGATTCTGCAATGCTGTGCTAATGCTGCGGTCTTTACCACGGCGGAATCGCTTCGCGGTAAGAAACGCAGCATGCTCATTAATTTTGCGGAATCGCGGCGATCCCGCACCCATAGGAATGCATTGTTCTGCTTACTTTCCGCATGTGGCTGTGCACACCATGCGAAAAGTAAGCAGAACAATTGCGGAAGGTACCCACGGTCCGGAGGAGAGGAGACTGTCATCCGGGCTTTGGGTACCATATCCCTGTAAAAAATAGAATTTAAAATAAAAAATATTGTTATTCTCACCTTCCGACGTCCCACGCAGCCTTCCCGCCTCTCTCCACGCTCCCGGTCCCAGTAATCCTTTGCGAAAATGCCCGCGATGACGTCCGTTCTCGCGGGATCGCGACGTCTCGTGGTAATTCGCGATGACGTCGCGCGAATTACCACGAGACGTCGCGATCCCGCGAGAACGGACGTCATCGCGGGCATTTTCACAAAGGATTACTGAGAACGAGAGCGTGGAGAGAGGCGGGAAGGCTGCGCGGGACGTCGGAAGGTAAGAATAACACCTTTTTTTTTTTTCTTTTATTATTTTTTACATTCTATCTTTTACTACTGATGCTGCATAGGCGGCCTCAGTAGTAAAAAGTTGGTCACACTCGTCAAACACTATGTTTGACGCGTGTGACCAACCTGTCAATCAGTTCTCCAAGCGATGCTACAGATCGCTTGGAAAACGCTAGCATTTTGCAAGCTAATTACGCTTGCAAAATGCTAGTTTTTCTGCGGGAAAATCACGGGAATTTAAAATGCGATTTTCCCGCGGAATGGAATTCCGGAACTCTCGCGGTAATTTCCGTGAGAGTTCTGCTACGTGTAAACTTAGCCTTAGAAGTCTAGCGGAGAAGGATGAAATAGCAGACAGACATTGTGGAATTCTGGTTAGTAGGGAGGTGATATCTGGTCCAGAGTAGTAGATCTGTGTGTCATCAGTATAGAGGTGATACTGAAAGCTGTGAGATTCTATGAGCTGTCCGAAGCCGAAGTTGTAAATGGAGAAGAGCAGAAGCACTAGGACTGAACCTTGTGGGACTCCGACAGATAGGGGGCGAGGTGATGAGGTGGTGTGCGATTGGGAAACGCTGAAAGTCTGGTCTGTTAGGTATGATGAGATCCAAGATAGGGCCAAGTCAGTGATGCCAAGAGATGAGAGGGTCTGTAGTAATAGGGAATGGTGTTAAAGACAGAGGACAGGTCCAGGAGGAGGAGGATGACAGAGTAGTGTCACTTGGCTTTCGCAGTTAATAGGTCATTGGTGACTTTAGTGGGCAGTTTCAGTGGAGTGATGCAGTCGGTAGCCAGATTGTAAGCGGTCGAAAAGGGAGCAAGAAGCGAGGTGAGAAGACAGTTCAAGATGGACGTGTTGTTCCAGGAGTTTTGAGGCATAGGGGAGAAGTAATATGGGGCGATAGCTAGATACAGAGGATGGGTCAAGAGAGGGCTTTTTGAAGATAGGTGTGATTGAAGCATGCTTAAAGCTTGAGAAGAAAACACTAGTTGTTAGTGATACTTTGAAAAGATGGGCTAGGGTTGAGATGAAGACTGTGGTAAGGTTTGGGATGAAGTGGGATGGGATTGGATCAAGTGAACAGGTGGTGAGATGTAATCTTGAGAGTAGAGTGGAGAGTCGATCTTCTGTAATGGTGGAGAAGTTGGTTTTGGAGGAGGAGGGCTGAGCAGTTAGGGGGAAGGGCTCTGGGGGTTGTCGACCAAAACTTTCCCTGATGTTATCAGTCTTCTGCTTTAAAAATGAGGCAAAGTCTTCGGCGGTATGAGTGGAGAGGGAGAGGGTACTGGGGGACGGAGGAGAGAATTGAAAATGTTGAATAACTGTTTAGGGTTGTGAGACAGGGAGGATATGAGAGATGAGAAGTATGTTTGTTTTGCTGTAGAGAGATATACATTAGCTAAAAGTCGTCCGAAGCTACCGATTTAGGTGCAATTGAGCAACTTTCTAACCTATATGTCGGTCCACAACTTTCCCCTGACAGATTATGTTGAGGGACACAAAGATCTGGAGGATGGAATGCAATTGTCATATTCTTTTGGAGAAAAATCTCTGTAAGATCGTTCCATCACTAGCTCTTTCATAGAGAACACAGGAGCACCCAGCCGAGCTGAACGTTTCTGTGTATGGAGGACCGGGATAGAAAGTGGTCGGTTGAACAACAGATTGTCTGACATTTCTGAAATATGTATGACCACCAGGTTTATTTTCCAGATAGAAAAATCCTACTAAAGTCCCGGCCACTAAGTGTTCACCTTCTGTGTAACTTGCTGTCCACTGCCAGTTGCCAAGTTCAATCCATCTTCAGCAGCGATGCTAAGGTCAGGTGCAAACTGCAATTGTGCACATTATCGGCTGCAAATGCTCAAGATGTGTGGGACCAACAGTGGCCAAATTCAGGATGGATGCCTAGGCATCCTACCACTATAGGGATCGATTGTAAAAATATGATATACATTTTTTTTGCAGTTCAGTTTTTGTATACAGTAAAAAAAAAACAGTATGTAGAAAAAATACCAGCCAGAAAGAGATCAAAAGGGTAAACTTTTGGCTTATGTCAGCTGAATGGACTCTGTTTCACACTAGCATTTGGCAGAGCTGCGTAGGGCTGCGTAGTTCCTCCGTTAAGCCCCGCCCACTGCCGCACCTCTTCCTTCAGCTCCGCCTACATCAGCATGTGTCCTGCGTACCCTATCTTTAACATTGGGTACACAGGCCATGCAGATGTATGCGGATGCCTGCGCATGCGTCGTTTTTTACGTTGCACCGACCGCAACAAAATGCAACATGTTGCAGTCGGCGCAGCATCAAAACGCAACATTTGTGTATAGTATAGTGTCATTATTAAATTGAGCGCTCTAATAACTATCTTTTCTCAGAATTATTTTTTATATATTTGAGAGTTTTTTGTTTGCTGTTGAAAACTTAAGAGCAGAGATGAATAATCTGTGGCAGACTCTGGTTGGAGACCCCGGGTGGTGTAGGAGACAGTAAACATGTTTTACATAACTTACAATCTGTCTTATGTCAAGAAAAGAAGGTGAGAGTAAGACACTTTGTAGGATCTCACGAGGTCTAAATGTGGAAGGAGCTTACAGTACCAGGATACAGGATGTTCCAACCCCCCAGTATTGTTTAGAGTGAGTATTTCTGCTAAGTGGAAATTATTACAGATACATTCCAAACAAGAGGATTCTCTGGCTAAAATACTAACACAATACATCATTATTTCTAGAAAAACTCTTACAGAATCGGAATCAGGGAAGCTCCAGGATTTTTACCATGTTTTTAACTCATTTATTTAACTCATTTATTTTGAGCAAGTGATAAGTCCTCTTTAAAGGGAATCTGTCACCTGCATATAAGATGCGGCCACCGCCATCAGGGGCTTATCTACAGCATTACAGAATGCTGTAGATAAGCCCCCGATGTAACCTGAAAGATAAGAAAAATGAATTATATTATACTCACCCAGGGGCGGTCCGGGTCCGATGGGTGTGGTGCGGTTCGGCGCCTCCCATCTTCTAGCGATGACGTTCTCTTCTTTGCTTCCCCTTCGCGGCTCCGGCGCAGGCATACAGCTCTGCCCTGTTGAGGGCAGAGCATAGTACTGCAGTGCGCAGGCGCCGGACCTCTCTGACTGGTGCTAGTAGTGTCATCCAGTTTGGCAGTATGGGTGTGTGTGCTGTCAGTTGGATTAAGCAGCTGCCTTTTTGCGAATTGTACAGCACCATTCCCTGCAAAAGTTCCCAATGTCCTGCCGGAAGCTGCCAGATACAGCTCTTCTTGCCTGGTTCACACACCCTGCTTTACAGCTCGGATTTTATAGTGAAATTTTCTGTCTTTGACTCCAACTTGTCTATTGACCTTTTTCTTACCTGATGTTTTGTACCTTGTCTGCCCTCCTAATTTTGACCCGGGCTACCTGACCATTCCTGCCAGCCTGCACCCCTGTACCAAGCTGACCCCATGTTCCGGTTCAAGGGGTCCAAGTGTAAGACCAGATTACTGTAAAGAGGTTAAAAGGTGAAGGCCAGGGCAACCACTGGGGTCTGGTAACCATAATGGTTGGCCATTTTTTATAGCTGTTAGGCTGGTTTCACACTAGCGTTTTTTAGCGCAGCGCATGGTGCGCATCCATGCGCATGCGCCCCTATGTTTAACATGGGGGCGCATGGTCTAGCGTTTGCACTCGTTCGTATGTATTTTCGTGCTCATGCGGTCTTTGTAGTGTGTGCCTAGGTGCGCCGGATGCAACCTGTTGCATTTTTGGTCCATCCAACCTGTGCAAAAAAAAGCATGCGCACGGAATGCGCTAAAATAACACATTACAGTCTATGGGAACGCAGGCGTGAGCATGGACATGCGCACACCTGCGTTTAAAATCGCCTGCGTTTTAAGAGTTAACATAGCTATAAACTGGTTAAAACGCATGCACCTAAAAAAAGCAAACATGTACAAAATGCATGATGCACTTTTTGCATGCGTTTCTATTGCGCACGAAGCGCAACGTTAAAAACCGCTAGTGTGAAAGTAGCCTTCGGAACTACAAACAAGGTTCCCAATAATAAAATGCTAACTCTGTGACCTAGAGATGAAAAACTAGTTTGTCATCCAGTCTTCTCTTCCTTGACAGCTGGTTTTCACTTCCGCACATGGCCTCCTTAGAGAGAGAGAGAGAGAGTTTGATTTTTCGGTCTGTTCCAGAACGGCATTTAGGGTTAAATTGCTTGCAAGGAAAAATCTTCTGGACATGCTCAGTTTAAAAAAGCGTTTCCGCCGCTGAAAAAATGTTCCTTTGTCTCTCTCTCTCCTTTTTCCAGAGTTCCAGTACTGGCATTGGCCCACTGGACTGTGGGGGGAGATCAAAACAATCCACCGATGCTGTATGGAACGAGGATCAGCTCCTGAGTCCACTCTGTACAGTACATTGGCACATTAATGTACCACATATGACGCCAGGGGATTAAGCGATAGAGTTGAAATTTGTTTGGGCAGGGTTTAATCATTTGCTTGGTTTTGGTAATGATTGACTTAGTTTTCCTTATACGTTAGAATTTATCATTTCTTGATTTATTTAACCCCTTCCCGACATATGACGTACAGTTACTTCATATGCCAGATTTCTGACTTTGATACGGGCTCAGAAGCCGAGCCCGCATTTTTCCTGTCAGATTGTGGGTGTGTTATTTACTAAACATAATATATTATTAAATATTATTTAGCCATTATCTGCCTCTAACAGCCATGGGTCATTCTGTTAAATGCCGCTGTCAATCTCTGACAACAGTATCCAATGCAGGGGGCGCATCATTCCACATGCCCATCAGGGCACCCATGACATGATCGTGGGGCGCCGATGGATAGCTACTGAAGACCACCGTGCTTGGCATAACGGTATTCCTGTGAAAGCCAGTAGCCAGTCTTCATAACAGACCGTGATTTTCACTGTACACAGCAGTGCTACAGTATGTCACTGCTGTGTATAACACAAGCAATTGGATGATCACAGATTCAAGTCCCCTAAGGGGGACTATTAAATCCAGTAACAAAAATTAAAAAAACTGAAAAATTAAAAAAAAGATAACATTTCAAATCACTCCTCTTTTCCCCATTAAAAATAATTACATAAAAAAATTACAAAATACATATATTTGGTATCCGTAAAATTAAAAAATGTATTCGGTAAACGGCGTAGTGAGAAAATAATTGAAATAAAATGCAATAAGAGGCGATAAAAACATCGTATCCACCCCAAAATGGTATCAATAAAAATTTTACCTAGGATGCAAAGAATCAAAAAATCAACGATCAGCCAGAAATATAAATTGCTACAAGACTCAGAAAAATTACAAAACAAGTGAAATTTTTATTTTTTTACAAATTTCCACATTTTTTTCTACCACTTAAATCATAAACAACTTTGTATGTTTGGTCAGGGCCACCATCAGGCCATTACTACCCTGACTGGCGTATGGGGCCTGCATCGGGCCCTGTCACCTCTAAACATCAAGCCCCACTGCCCCGCCCCCAGATTCTGCCGATCAAGTAACTGAACCTGCATCCAGGTTCTATTAGTAAGAAAAGCAGCAAGCCGGCAGGATTGGAGACACAGGGGCATGAATGGAGAGGTTAGGCGTCAGATTTCTGTCACTGCACAGCGAGAATCCTGAGCCTTACTTCCAGCGGTCTCCCATTCCTCTCCAGCCACAGAGGAGGTTGCTCAGCAAACTCATCCGTCCACGCACTCTGCCCAGACCAGCTCCGTGGGTTTGCTTGGTGCTGGCACCTCTGGCATAGCTATGGCAATACATGCTGCTCAGCAGCGAGATTCTCCAGGGACTAAGTCCCCATGTCGGGCCACTGAGCATGCCCGTGGAGTGATCTCCCATTGGAGATCGCAGGTCACGTGCTCAGGTCCTGCTCCTGTTCGGATTGGCCCATCCGAGAAGCCAGGAAGGTCACGGACGCTCGCGGCTATAAAAGGTTTGCATGGCTGCTCGGCCATGCGCTAGGATCAGACTGTATTTACAGGCTATGTGGAGTGAGTGATGTATGCACGTGTGAATGTCTCTGGTGAATGACTCATTAAGAAACCCCTACCCTTGGTACGCATGTGTTGTGCAGCCTAGCCTGCTAGCGCCCAGGCTTAGGCGTAGGTAGGTCAAAGGTTGAGTCAGGCATCAGTCCTCACCAGGGACTTGGCACGCCTCAGTGCACGTGCGCTGTAGCCAGCGTCTATAGCGGCACTCGCGGCAGCGACACCGCGCGCTCAGTGGGCCTAGAAGGACTCTAACCCTGTGTCCTTGGGGTAGAGTTCTGTGGCCATACATTGTGCGCTCTTTTGGCCGGGCTCTGTGAGTTAAACAGGCTCCGGCATCTACATTCAGCGGTTGTGCGGCTCTGTGCATTAACTTAGTTCGCCCCTGTTCACATTGGGTGACGTATCCCACGTGTGACTGTTTTCACACTGCTTAATTCTTCCGCCATTACTTAGCAGCAGTGTACCACCTCTGCACGGTGGACGCCGGGCTGCGAACGCACCTACTATTATTTTATAATTTGGTGCGTTCCGCCAGCCCTAACATTATCCTAGCGCCAGGGTTTGGCTAATAATGGCGGACGAACAATGACTGCATAGATACATCCAGCAGCTGGAGGGTAGGGTGGCAGCGCTAGAGCGTTCCACCTCAGCTGCGGATGTTACTTCGGTCACTGTTAAAGCAGCTACAGAGGCTGTCGCCCGTGTCTCCACGGCCAGTCCTTCCCCGACCTTGTCTCGCCTCCCGCTGCCCAAAAAGTTCTCGGGTGATAGTACTTCATGCAGGGGTTTCGTGAGTCAGTGCTCCATTCACCTGGAGTTGCTGGCCACACGATTTCCCTCTGAGCGGGCCAAGGTGGGATTTATCATCTCCCTTCTATCGGGCAGGGCCTTGGAGTGGGCCACCTTGCTGTGGGAGCGTGGGGATCCCCTGGTACAGAGTGCCACCCATTTTATGGTCACTTTGAAGCAGGTGTTCCTGGGGCCTCGGGTCACGCACGACACCGCACTGCAGTTGCTGGCCCTAACCCAGGGTTCGTCTCTGGTCAGTCAGTATGCCATCCTCTTCAGAACTCTGGCCTCAGAGCTTGAATGGCCAGATAAGGTTCTTATACCTATATTCTGGAGAGGCCTGGCTGATCATGTCAAAGACGCCCTGGCCACCAGGGAGGTGCCCACCACTTTGGAGGAGCTCATTATGGTCTCCACCCGAATTAACATTCGCTTCACTGAGCGAGGGCTGGAGCGCTCCAAGTCCCACCAACAATATAGATTGGCTCCAAACTTTGCCAGACCGCTGGAACCTCTCAGTCAGCCGCCTGAGCCTCCAGAGGCCATGGAGGTGTCTCGCATGGGGTCCAGGGTCCGGTCCGCGCAGGTACCTTCAGTCTGTTTCTGTTGTCGGCAGACTGGGCACCTAGCTAACCAGTGCCCACAGCGCCCGGGAAATGCTCCCGTCTAGTGGTTATCGGAGGGGGCCTACTAGACACAGCGACTTTCTCCTCCAAGCTCCTGTTTAAAGGGGCGTTAGAATTTAATTCTTCCACTCTGGTAGTGGAGGGCAATTTAATGTTGTCTGCCTTCGCCCTACAACACGCAATCCCCCGGTCCTGCTACCTCAGCGCAACACTCCCATCCCAAATCACCCACCAGACGGCTCCACTGAGACTCTCACTGTCTCCTTCCCATCAGGAGATGCTGTCTCTTCTTGTCATGCCCGAAGGTATTGACCAGGTCCTCCTAGGAGTTCCCTGGTTACGAGCTCACTCTCCTCACATAGAGTGGTCCTCGGGAAAAATCCTCGGTTGGAGCAAGTCCTGCGAGGGTAGGTGTCTGAGGGACTGCGTACAGGTCGCTACCTCTGAGGTTCCCGCAGATCTCTCCTTGCTTCCCAAGCCATACCAGCAGTATGCAAACGTTTTCTCCAAGAAGGCGGCGGAGACCCTTCCGCCGCACCGCCGTTACGACTGTCCTATTGACCTCTTGCCCGGTGCTGAGCCTCCCCGGGGTCGAGTCTACCCCCTATCTCTCCCAGAGACAGAAGCCATGTCTCAGTATATCAGGGAGAATCTGGCAAGAGGATTCATTAGGAAGTTGGTGTCTCCGGCGGGAGCGGGATTCTTCTTTGTCCAAAAGAAGAATGGAGAATTACGTCCGTGCATCGATTACAGGGGTCTTAACGCCATAACCGTTAAGAACAAGTATCCTCTACCCCTGATATCGGAACTGTTCGATAGGCTACGGGGAGCGAGAGTGTTTACTAAGCTTGATCTGCGAGGAGCCTATAACCTGATTCGCATCCGTGAGGGGGACGAATGGAAGATGGCATTTAACGCCAGAGATGGGCACTATGAATACCTGGTGATGCCCTTCAGACTATGTAATGCGCCAGCCGTCTTCCAAGACTTTGTGAACGATATCTTCTGGGATATGCTTACCACCTCGGTAGTAGTCTATCTGGACGATATTCTCATTTACTCTCCAGATATTGACTCCCACCGGAGAGATGTTCGCAAAGTTTTCGATCTCCTGTGGGCAAACTCCCTTTATGCCAAGTTGGAGAAATGTGTGTTTGAGCAGGAGTCCTTGCCTTTCCTGGGCTATATCATCTCGGCCCAGGGTTGGCCATGGATCCTGCCAAACTACAGGCGGTGATGGATTGGCAGGAGCCCCATTCTCTCAAAGCGGTGCAGCGCTTTATGGGGTTCATAAATTACTATCGCCAATTCATCCCTCATTTCTTAACTTTGGTAGCGCTCTTGGTAGACCTCACCAAGAAGGGTGCAAACCCCAAACTGTGGTCGGAACTGTCTCCAAGGCCTTTGCCACTATTAAATCCCACTTCGCTAGTGCTCCCATTCTACATCGCCCCGATGTAGATAAGCCCTTCATTCTGGAGGTGGATGCCTCTTCCGTCGGTGCTGGAGCGGTCCGGTTCCAGAAGGACTCGCAAGGTCGCAAGCACCCATGTTTCTTCTTCTCTAAGACCTTCACACCAGCGGAGAGGAATTATTCCATCGGGGACAGGGAGTTGCTAGCAATGAAGCTGGCCTTCTCAGAGTGGAGACACCTCCTGGAGGGGGCTCGCCATCCTTTCCAGGTGTTCACTTACCACAAAAATTTGGTCTATCTACAGACTGCCCAGCGGCTGAATTCTCGCCAGGCCAGATGGTCCTTGTTCTTCTCCCGATTCCATTTCACCCTGCATTTTCTCTCCAGGGAGAAGAACGTCCGGACCGACGCTCTTTCTCTCTCCGTGGTGTCATCGGAGGAGGAGGAGCCTCGGCTGATAGTTCCATCGGAGAGTCTGAGAACCGTGGCTCCGGTCGCTCTCGAGTCGGTACCTCCGGGCAAGACTTTTGTCCCTGCCCATCTGCGACCGGAGGTCCTCTTTTGGGCTCATTCGGCCAGGGTGGGGGGACATTTTGGGACCAAACGAACCTCTGATCTCCTGGCGCGGACGTACTGGTGGCCGCATATGGCTCGTGACATTAGGAACTATAGTCAGGCGGGCGTCTCTTGCGCCCAGAATCGGTCCTCTTGGCAGCGGCTCGCTGGGTTACGCTATCCCCTGCCAGTAGCGGACAGGCTCTGGGAGATGGTCGGTATGGACTTTGTGGTGGGTCTGCCCAAGTCCAGTGGCAGCACCGTCATTTGGGTGGTCACCGATCATTTCTCCAAGATGGTGCATCTGGTACCACTCTTGCGGCTACCTCCTGCACGGGGCCTGGCAGCATTGTTTATTAAACATGTTTTCCGCCTGCACGGCATGCCGGATAAGATTGTCAGCGACCGGGGTCCTCAGTTTGCGTCTCGGTTCTGGAGAGAGCTCTGTTCTCTGCTCAGCATTGAGCTAAATCTCTCCTCGGCCTATCATCCCGAGATGAATGGGTTGGTTGAGAGAGCCAACCAGACCCTGGTGACATATCTGCGACATTTTGTCTCGGCCAGGCAGGATGATTGGGCATCCTTGCTGCCATGGGCGGAGTTCACTTTGAACAACGCTGTGGCCGATTCCACCGGTCAGATCCCATTCCTCTTAAATTACGGCCAGCATCCGCGCGTCCCCGTGCCCATGCCCGTGTCGTCCACCGAATCTAGGGTGGCAGACTGGGCGGTGGAGGCACGTGACATTTGGGATCGCACGCAGGATGCTATCCGGGCATCCAAGGAGAGAATGAGGGTCTCCGCTGACGCACACAGGCGTCCTGCTCTGACCTTTGCCTCTGGCGACTTAGTGTGGCTCTCCGCTCGAAACATCAGGCTGCGGGCGGAATCCGCTACGTTCACACCGCGCTATATTGGCCCTTTCAAGGTCCTCGAGCAGATTAACCCTGTGGTCTACCGTCTGGCCCTTCCACCACACTTGGCTATCTCGGACACGTTTCATGTGTCTCTCCTTAAGCCGGTTCACATGTCCCGGTTTTCTGAGCCATCTGCCGGAACATCAGACCTGTCATCTGACGAGCTTGAGGTCAATGCCATCATGGGATGCAAGGTGATGCGGGGCAAAAAGTTTTACTTTGTGGATTGGAAGGGTCATGGTCCAGAGGCTCAGACCTGGGAGCCGGTGGAGAACATCCACGCTCCTCTTCTCATTTCGGAATTTGAGCGGAGTGAGGCTCGGAGAGAGAGGGTAATGTTAGGCGTCGGATTTCTGTCGCTGCAAAGCGAGATTCCCGAGCCTCACTTCCAGCGGTCTCCCATTCCTCTCCAGCTGCAGAGGAGGTTGCTCAGCAAACTCGTCGGTCCAGGCGCTCTGCCCAGACCAGCTCCGTGGGTTTGCTTGCTGCTGCCACCTCTGGCACAGCTATGGCAATACATGCTGCTCAGCAGCGAGATTCTCCAGGGACTAAGTCCCCATGTCGGGCCACTGAGCATGCCCGTGGAGTGATCTCCCATTGGAGATCGCAGGTCACGTGCTCAGGTCCTGCTCCTGTTCGGATTGGCCCATCCGAGAAGCTAGGAAGGTCACGGATGCTCGCGGCTATAAAAGGTTCGCATGGCCGCTCGGCCATGCGCTAGAATCAGACTGTATTTACAGGTTATGTGGAGTGAGTGATGTATGCACGTATGAATGTCTCTGGTGAATGACTCATTAAGAAACCCCTACCCTTGGTACGCGTGTGTTGTGCAGCCTAGCCTGCTAGCGCCCAGGCTTAGGCGTAGGTAGGTCAGAGGTTGAGTCAGGCATCAGTCCTCACCAGGGATTCGGCACGCCTCAGTGCATGTGCTCCGTTGCCAGCGTCTATAGCGGCGATCGCGGCAGTGGGCCTAGAAGGACTCTAACCCCGTGTCCTTGGGGTAGAGTTCTGTGGCCGTACACTGTGCGCTCTTTTGGCTGGGCTCTGTGAGTTAAACAGGCTCCAGCATCTACGTTCAGCGGTTGTACGGCTCTGTGCATTAACAGAGTTCGCCCCTGTTCACATTGGGTGACGTAACCCACGTGACTGTTTTCACACCGCTTAATTCTTCTGCCATTACTTAGCAGCAGTGTACCACCTCTGCATGGTGGACCCCGGGCTGCGAACGCACCTACTATTATTTTATAATTTAGTGCGTTACGCCAGCCCCACGGAAGCAGGATTGGAGACACAGCGGGCAGGATTGGAGACACAGGGGGCATGATTGGAGACATAGGGGCAGGATTGGAGACACTGCGGGCATGACTGGAGACACAGGGGGCATGATTGGAGACACTGGGGGTAGGATTGGAGACACAGGGGGCATGATTGGAGACACAGGGGGCAGGATGAAAGACTTGGGGGCAGGATTGCAGACGCGGGGCATGATTGCAGGCACAAGGGGCATGATTGGAGACACAGGGAGCATGACAGGAGACAAAGGGGGCATGATTGGAGACACAGGAGGCAGAATAGAGACCCAGGGGGCAGGATGAAAGACATGGGGGCAGGATTGCAGACACAGGGGGCAGGATTGGAAACACTGGGGGCAGGATTGGAGACACGGGGCAGGATTGGAGACACGGGTCAGGATCGGAGACACGGGGGCAGGATTGGAGACACAGGGGGCAGGATTGGAGACATGAGGGCAGGATGAAAGACATGGGGCAGGATTGGAGACACAGGGGACAGGAGGAAGACATGGTGCAGGATGGAGACAGATGAGGCAGGATGGAGACAAATGGGGCAGGATTGGAGACACAGGGGCAGGATTAGAGACATGGGAGCAGGATGAAAGACATGGGGGCATGATTGGAGACACTGGGCAGGATGGAGACATGGTGCGGGATGGAGACAGATGGGGCAGGATCATGGGGCAGGATGGAGACTATTAGTGCAGGATCATGGGGCAGGATGGAGACAGATGGTGCAGGATCATGGGACAAGGTTGGAGACCTGGGGGCAGAATGAAAGACATGGGAGCAGGATTGGAGACACAGGGGGCAGGGGTGGAGATAGATGGGGCAGGATTGGATACAGATGGGGCAGGGTTGGAGACAGATAGGGCAGGGTTGGAGACAGATGGGGCCGGATTGGAGACAGATGGAGCAGGATTGGAGACAGATGGGGCATGATTGGAGACAGATGGGGCAGGATTGCAGACAGATGGAGCATGACTGGAGCCAGATGGGGCAGGATAGAGACAGATGGGGCAGGAGCATGGGGCAGGATGGAGACAGATGGGGCAGGATGGAGACAGATCATGCAAGATGGAGACAGATCATGCAGGATCATGGGGCAGAAGGATACGATGGAGACAGATGGGGCAGGATGGGGAGATCATATGGGGCAGAATGGATACTCATGAGGGCAGGATGGGAGAACATATGACTGAAGCTAAGAATGAGACACACGGGGGTCAGGATGAGGGATATTATTACCATAGGGGCTAATTAAGGGATATTATTACTGCAGTGATGTATTTATTTTATTTTATGTGTATACTGTTTTAAATGGGGGGACGGTCCTGTTACTGTCCAGAGTGAAACTATGTTGGCTTTTTTTCTTCATGTGGTGTAATGTAGAAGTTGGGAAAAAAATAAGTAATGTGTTCTGCAAGCGGAGCTCTAGATAGCTATGTTATTTCCTACAGAGACGTGCCCTAGCTGGAAGAAGTGATGACGGTCTGTGCTGGATAAAAGATGAAAAGCGAAGATGAAGGACTTCTCCTAGAGACGTCACTGGTGAGTCAGTGTGTTACCTATACACTGACACTATACACTGTATACTATATACAGAGGTCCTGTGTATAATGTCACCTGCGATCACTGTATTACCTATACATTATATACAGAGCTTGTGTGTATAGTGTCAATGATCACTTTATTACCTGTACACAGACACTGCATACTAAGTACAGATCTCCTGTGTATAATGGCAGTTATGGTGATAGTATTGTGTTTTTTTTTATTAATGATCAGTATTGAAGTATTCAGTCACTATGTGGTGGTAATATGTGGTCTGGACATGGTGTTGCGGTATTTGTCCCTTGTATGTGCTATTATTTGGTCACTTTGTGGTCGTAATATGTGGTCTGGTCATGGTGCGGTGGTATTTGTTCCTTGCATGTGATATTCGGTCACTGTGGTAGTAATATGTGGTCTGGTCATGGTGTGGCGGTATTTGTCCCTGGTATGTGATATTATTGGTCATTTTAAAAATTGAAAATAAATAAAAATATACCTAAATTGTATTGCATATTTTAACAAATATTTAATAGGTTACAGTACTGTAGAGTAGGGCTCGGCCAAAAGTGTCTACCGTGTTATGGTGGCGGCTTAAAAAATCTTTTGGCTAAAGCAAAAGCTGCCGGCTATATGTGTCATCTGGTGATGGGAACTGTTAATGTGTGTTTGGTGAGGAGTGGAGTTTTTGTAAGAGAAAGCGGTGGGGCTGTGGACAGTTTGATGGGTGGAGGCGGGGCTGGGGTGGATCCTGGGTGGAGTCTAAAGGGGGCCCCGAAAAAGTTGCCAGTATGGGGCCCCGAAATTCCTAGTGGCAGCCCTGTGTTTGGTATCTGTGCACTTGCACTGACCTGAATAATCATATTGCGTGGTCAGTTTTACCATATAGTGAATATGGTAAATAAAAAACCCCAAAACAATTGTGGAACTGCACTTTTCTGCAATTTCCATGGAATTTTTTTTCCGCTTCCCAGAACATCACATTTTAAAATGAATGGTGTCATACAAAAGTACAACTCATCTTTAAAAAAAAAAACGAGCCTTCCTACGTCTATGTGGATGGAAAAAATTAAAAAATTATGGCTCTTGGAATAAAGCGAGGAAAAAACTTAAACCCACAAAATTAAAATTGTGGAGCAAATTCTTGTGCAAATGTATACTAGTCCCCTGGAGTCATTTTATATACCCTTAAAAATGTTGCACAAATTCGCCATCAATTTAATGGACTATGCGACATTTTGCAATGAAAAGTCAAAACATTCCCATCTGGAATGACCTTGATGTAATTGAGCAAGATGGGGTCAGAATGCAACTAGCGTTAGAAATATGCAGTAGAGATAGAAAGACATGGGAAAGGGGGGATTATTAGTGACCCAGGACCCCCAAGACCCTGGCTATGCTCCTGTCTGATATTGCACCTATTAATGGGAACTGCAATACCAGACTCAAACTGTGCACATGTGTGGCGCTGTTTTTGGAACAAAGCGGCTATATTTTTCTATTCCTATTAAAGGAAAGAAATCTTTCTGTCTAGTGAATGCTAGAAATATGTGATGGGGGGAAGGAAATGGAACCTTTTCTACTTTTACTTTCACTTTTCATAATATAATAGAGAGGAAGAAAGAATTGCAGTGAGAGCCGAGCACAGAGCACGGACAGGAAGATCTTCTCTGTCTGCACGGTAAGAGGGTTTTTTATGAATTTTCTGCACTTTTGTTTGTTTTCAGAAAAAGTTTCATGTTAGATTAAATGTAGATGAGGATTTAGCAGCTTGACGGTAGAGAAAAGGATTGTATCCATAGCCCTGACTCAGTGTGACCCAGATCAGCTTAGGTAAAAACTATGCCAGAATGATAAGAGTCAAGTGATAAGAGCCAAGTGCCTGACATTGTTGCACGTCCCTAGTTCCACATATTAGATTCTCCTTTCAATAAGATTCAAGGGCCGATTCATCAATTGTGTATATATATTGTGATAAAACACTCCGGGATCGCCTTTGCTGGGGTCAAAGGTCACGTGCGTTCAGCATGAAACTCAGGCGCAGCGCTGGGATTCGGGTGTAACTGACCCTGAGTCAGGTTTATTAACGGTGAAAGCAATGCAAAAAGGAAATAAAACATAAAACAAATCCTTGCCTGTCCGGCACTAACTAAACAATGGACAACCTAACTACCAACTGGCGGGCTTCTACCGTCCAGCCAAACCACAGTTGCAGTGGGCACTGCTTCCACTCACGTGTGTCTCTCACACAGACAGGCTCTCTGTGTTCCCAGGCTGAGACACTCACACAACCACCTGGCATCCTTTTATATCCACCTCCCATTATTCATTAGCCAGCAGGTGCGATACTGACCAGACTAGGCCACATAGGAAAGGAATCTGGGTGAGATATACCTGCCCTCATCCACTATTCCCACATGATTCTCACATATCCCCCCCCTCTGCTCAGACCACTCCAGTCGAGCAATGACACCCGCCAAACAGTGCACTCGGGACAGGGCATCTGCATTTCCCATCTGTACCCCTGGGCGGTGCTCCACCGTAAAAGTGTAGGCCTGCAGGGCAAGGAACCACCGGGTCACCCGGCTATTCCGTTCCTTGTTCAAGTGCATCCACTTGAGAGGGGCATGGTCAGTGATAAGCCTGAACTTTCGGCCCACCAGGTAATATTTGAGGGCCTCTAGAGCCCACTTAATGGCGAGGCACTCTTTTTCTACGACTGCATACCTTTGCTCGTGTTTATCCAGCTTCCTGCTGAGATAGAGGACTGGGTGTTCCACTCCGTCCCTCACTTGTGAGAGTACGGCCCCGATACCGGTATCAGAGGCATCTGTTTGTACCACAAACTCGCTGCAGAAGTCCGGAGTCACCAGTACGGGCTGAGAGCAAAGTGCCTGTTTTAGGCTATGGAAGGCTTCTTCAGCCGCTAAACTCCATTTAATCATGACGGAGTCTTTCCCTTTTGTAAGATCCGTCAGGGGGGTAGCGATGGCTGCAAAATTGGGTATGAACCGGCGATAATAGCCGGCGATCCCCAGGAAGGCTTGCACCTGCTTCTTGTTGACAGGTTGTGGCCAGTCCTGAACCGCCTGAATCTTATCAACCTGGGGTTTAACAACACCCCTCCCAATTACATACCCCAAATACCGGGCTTCTTCTAGCCCGATGTGACATTTCTTGGGGTTCGCGGTTAGACCTGCCTCCCACAGGTCGTCAATCACAGCTTGTACTTTCTGGAGATGAGTCTCCCAGTCCAAGCTGTAAATGACAATGTCGTCCAAATAGGCCGAAGCGTACCGCCTATGTGGCCTCAGGACTCGATCCATCAGTCTCTGGAAGGTCGCCGGTGCTCCGTGCAGTCCAAACGGCATATACACATACTGAAATAGACCTTCTGGGGTAGCAAATGCCGTCTTTTCTCTGGCAGCCTCTGCCAGAGGGATCTGCCAATACCCCTTTGTTAGGTCTAGGGTCGTAATATACCGGGCTTTCCCTAACCGATCTATTAACTCGTCGACCCGGGGCATAGGGTAGGCATCAAATTTTGAGACCGCATTCAGTTTCCTGAAGTCATTGCAGAACCGGATGGTGCCGTCCGGTTTAGGAATTAGCACAATCGGGCTGGACCAAGCACTGTGCGATTCCTCAATGACACCTAACTCTAACATTGCCTTCACTTCTCGGGAAACGGCTTCACGGCGCGCTTCCGGGATTCGGTAGGGCTTTACGTGAACTGTGACACCAGGTTCCGTTACAATGTCATGTTTCATTAGCGTAGTCTGCCCGGGTTTTTCTGAGAAAAACTTTTGGTTGTGACGTAGAAACTGCCTGACCTCAGTCTTTTGCCGCTCCGAGAGAGTCTCTGCAACCCGTACCTCCGGTACGGTATGTGAGCAGACGGGATGGGCCAGCTCCGCTGACAAGGCAGACCGATCTTTCCAGGGTTTTATCAGATTTACATGATAAATCTGTTCAGGTTTCCGTTTACCTGCCTGGTATACTTTGTAGTTTACTTCACCAACTCTTTCCTTAATCTCAAAGGGGCCCTGCCACTTTGCCAGGAACTTACTGTCCACCGTGGGGACCAGGATCAACACCCTATCTCCGGGTGCAAACGTACGGATCTTGGCGCCCCTATCATAGATTCTTTTTTGGGCTCCTTGAGCCTGTATCATGTGTTCTTTGACGATAGGCATAACAGCCGCAATACGGTCCTGCATTTGTGTGACGTGATCTATCACTGTTTTAAACGGTGTGACCTGACCCTCCCAGGTTTCTTTTGCAATGTCTAGCAGTCCGCGAGGATGTCGGGCGTACAATAACTCGAAAGGCGAGAATCCCGTGGAAGACTGGGGTACTTCCCTGATGGCAAAAAGTAAATACGGAAGTAAATAGTCCCAGTTCTTCCCATCCTTGTCTATCACCTTTCTCAGCATCTGCTTCAGAGTTTTATTGAACCGTTCGACCAATCCGTCTGTTTGAGGGTGATACACGGATGTGCGTAACGGTTCGATTTGTAACAATCGGCAGAGCTCCTTCATTACCCTGGACATAAAGGAGGTCCCCTGGTCGGTGAGTATCTGTTTTGGTATACCGACCCGACTAAACACATGCACCAGTTCCTTGGCAATCGTCTTGGTGGCCGTGTTACGCAAAGGGATGGCCTCCGGGTAACGAGTGGCATAATCCAAGATGACCAGGATATGTTGGTGTCCAGGTGCAGACCGTGGAAGGGGCCCAACTAAATCCATCCCAATCCTCTCAAACGGGACTTCAATAATAGGTAGGGGTACCAAAGGGCTACAGAACCGGGGCTTAGGTGCAGAGGCTTGGCAGTCAGGACAAGACTCACAATATACACGAATATCGTGATGCATGCCTGGCCAAACAAAACAGTGTAATATCCTTTCGGTGGTTTTCTGGACTCCCAGGTGACCTCCCATCACATGTCCGTGGGCCAGGTCCAGCACCTGCCGCAGGTAGGGTTTTGGCACGACTAATAGTTGCACCGTATCTTCCCCCTTTTTCTCTATCTGATAGAGTAAATCATTCTCCAGAACCATGTAAGGATATTCCAGCCTAGAGCCAGGTTCTACGGGTACCCCATTTATCACTTTTACATTTGTCCTAGCCTGAGAAAGGGTAGGATCCTTTATTTGCTCGCTTTGGAAGTCATCTTTCTGAACTTCTAAATCCGGCAAACGGGGAGGTGGATGGCTGTCCGCCTCCTCCTCTTCCCCGGTCTCCTCCGTATCACCCGCCATGACTGAAAACGGGAACTGCAGGTCATTTCCCGCAGACTCTTCCCCCGAGTCTTCCGGGGAGACATCTTCCAGGGGTTCTAGACCCCCACGCGCCCTGGGAGAAGAATCATGTACACTATTACCTGAGGGCATCAACTGATTCTCCCACAATTGCCAGAAGTGGGGAAAATCCCGGCCCAGGATAACATCATGCAATAACGCCGGGACGAGTCCCACTTTATGTTGCACAGACCCATAGGAAGTAGTAATGCAGTGTGTCTCCATGCACACACGTTACAGAAAATTTGTCTGATGGTCCAGTCGGGGCTGACACCAGACTGGCCTTCACCAGAGTCACCACACTTCCCGAGTCTAACAATGCCACCACATTTTTGCCATCAACAGTTAAATCACACAAGTGTTTTTCCACATCCTTTTGACCAGCATTCACACTCACTACCTGTGCAACCATAGACATGCGGTTTTTAGAGTCTGTGACGTCGCACTGCATGGGTTCAGTAGTGACCGGACAGTTCGCAGCAATATGTCCCATCTCTTGGCAGCGGAAACACCTAACGGGCCCCTTGCTTAGACCATAGTTCGTTACTCTCGGCCTCGCAGTGCGGGCAGTCCCGTTTTCCTCCCCCACTGTCTTAGGGATTTTTCCATCTCCCCTACTCCCTGGAACAGTCTTACCGGTTCCACGTGGAGATGATGAAGAACGAGGTGGGGTAGCGTCGTTTCGGAATCCTTCCGCCACGGAGTAACGTTCAACCAGATCCACCAGTTGATCTGCCGTCGTAGGATTTCCATGGCTTACCCACTTCCTCAGGGCTGGCGGTAGAGCTCTCAAGTACTTGTCCATGACGACTCTCTGGATTATCTCTGGCGCTGTCAACACCTCGGGTTGTAGCCACTTCTTCGTCACGTGGATCAGGTCAAACATCTGTGACCGCGGTGGTTTATTCGGCTGATAAGTCCATTGATGCACTCTCTGTGCACGGACAGCGGTCGTCACTCCCAGCCGGGCCAAGATCTCGGCTTTCAGTTTGTCAAAGTCCTGCGCGGCTTCAGGCTCTAAGTCATAATAAGCCTTTTGGGCCTCACCGGAAAGAAACGGGGCAATCAGGCCAGCCCATCGTGCCTTCGGCCATTTTTCTCGCACCGCCGTCCGTTCAAACGTGGTCAGGTATGCCTCGACGTCATCTTCGTTCGTCATCTTCTGCCAGTACCGACTCACGTGAATCACTCTCGACTCGGCTTCCAGGTTAACCTCATGTAGGCTTGCCAGGCGCTGCGCCACCTGCTGGAGAAGCGAACGATCGGTAGCTGTCATGTCCACCAACTCCTTCAGCTGGGCCATCATCACCCGATTAGCTTCTTGCTGGACGGCGGTGGACTGTACCAGCACTTTCACCACGTCCTCCATGCTCATGCTTGCAACGTGATGCCCGCATTCTCCACCACAATGTGATAAAACACTCCGGGATCGCCTTTGCTGGGGTCAAAGGTCACGTGCGTTCAGCATGAAACTCAGGCGCAGAGCTGGGATTCGGGTGTAACTGACCCTGAGTCAGGTTTATTAACGGTGAAAGCAATGCAAAAAGGAAATAAAACATAAAACAAATCCTTGCCTGTCCGGCACTAACTAAACAATGGACAACCTAACTACCAACTGGCGGGCTTCTCCCGTCCAGCCAAACCACAGTTGCAGTGGGCACTGCTTCCACTCACGTGTGTCTCTCACACAGACAGGCTCTCTGTGTTCCCAGGCTGAGACACTCACACAACCACCTGGCATCCATTTATATCCACCTCCCATTATTCATTAGCCAGCAGGTGCGATACTGACCAGACTAGGCCACATAGGAAAGGAATCTGGGCGAGATATACCTGCCCTCATCCACTATTCCCACATGATTCTCACAATATATATATGTATATATACTGTATATGTATATATGTGTATATATATATATATATATATCGGCGCATGCACGTTCATTAATTTAAACTCTAAGATAAGATTTTGCATAAAATTCTTTGGCAAAAAAAAATTATGACTCCTGGCGAAAGACTGGTGTAAATAAATAGAAAATAGATTTAAAAAAAAAAGAAAAAAAGAAACTTTAAAAAATAGAAGAAAATTTAATAAATTTTAAAAAGGGTCTTTGACCAGGACAAAAGTGGGCAGTTTTTGTTTCTTTTCTGTTAGATACTTGATTTTACTTTAAATTTACTGGTAATTTTTATGGTCTTTACCAAGGAGGCATGAATTTAAACTACTCTGCATTATCAGCCTGTGAGCATCGTCCCCTTAGTAAAAAAATAACAAAAAAAACATAAAAATTAGCACTAAATAAAAAGAGCCATATCTCTGCAACCGTAGATCGGATTTAAAAAACAAAATAATGGTATACTCAGGGCAGCAGTGGGAATGAAATAAGAACAAATATATAGCCTTTTTTGACCTGGTGACAGGTCTCTTTGACCCCTTCATGACATATGACATACATTTACGTCAATAGTCGTGTTCTTGCTTTTGATGAGGGCACACATGCCGAGCCCGCATCTTTCCCCGCACATGATGGTTGAGTAATTCAGCCATCATTTGCCTATTACAGCCCTTGAATTGCAATACCAGACACATCCAATGCTCAAGAGTGGTGCTATTTCTAAGTAGGTATAATCTCACAATGCCCACAGTGGAAGTAACATTTCTAACTTTTTATTTTTTTATTCACAGTTTTAGAAAAAAAAATGGAGCACCCAGTGTGTCTAATAGAGAACCACGACGATGGAACAATCCAAGTTAATCAAGAAGCCTTAAACATTTTATCCCGCTTTACCCAGAAGGTGGTTGTTGTGGGCATAGTTGGGAAATACCGTACCGGGAAGTCTTATCTGATGAACAAGCTGGCGGGACATAAAAATGGTAAGACTCCCCATCGTTTTCTGTCTGGGGAGAGTCAGAACACTCCCATACACATTAGATGGTTGGTTGATCTACCCAAACCGCTGGGTTAGGACTACTTTTCTCCGATGTGTATAGGGGAGTATATATTTGTCTCGGGGGCTCTTAGGAAAACAGGAGACCACTTGGATCTCCAAAAAGTTCGTAAAACTCCTGGCTGCTGTCAAAGTCTTCCAAACCACCTAGCGCCTAAATCCATGTTTTCACAGGCAAAAGCGCTATTTTTTTCCCATTGCGTTTTTTTTTCTGTGCCAAAACATGCAGTAGCAATCTGCTTTGATTGTTGCCATTTTTGCTGCTTTTTAAAGCATTTCTCCACTTTATTCGATGCGCCTTTAGAGCAGATTTAAAGCAGAATTTTTTAATGTCCTTTTTTATAACAGAAAAGATTGGGTTCTGCGCTGAAAACTGCAACTACATTTTTTTTCCAGGCTCCCCATAAAAGCCTATACTGAAAAAAAAACAGCAAAAAAAAAACACACGGTTCAATTGCCTCCTTAGAAAGCACAATGGGACTAAATGGTTAAGAAACCCCATCAACTTTGCTAGGACTGTTAAAAAACATGATGGTGGAAAAAAGGGGGAGCGTTTACACTAGGTGAGAACACGTACATTTGTTGGGCGAAGAAGAGGCAAGAAGGGCCATGACGTTATAAGAGAGTTGGGCTATTGGAAAAAAAATTATTACCGACGCGTTTTACCACTGCAATTAAAGTGACTTTCAAATGGGTGTTTTCTTCCTGGATCTTTAGAACTGCTCTGTGTTTTAGGCCCACACTTAATATGACTATATGCCTTGTTTGTACTCTCTACTGTATAAAATCCATAAGAATTTTGCTTTTCTCATTCAGGCTTTTCCTTGGGATCCACAATCCAGTCCATGACTAAAGGTATCTGGATGTGGTGCGTCCCTCACCCTGTGAAACGTGATCACACCCTAGTGCTGCTGGATACAGAAGGACTGGGTGACGTGGAGAAGGTCAGTGTAAACATTTCTGCAGCCGGAGTTATCAGATCCATATAAAGAAATCTCTGGGATCCCGGCCAAGAGTAGCTCCAAGCTCTTTCTCCAGACATGCATAACTAACTCAACAGAGAGCACTATGAATAATCCTTCTGCTGTGTAATTGGGCGCCTGGGCCCCAAGTAAAAACAAAAATGCAAATATAGATTCCTGCATATCTTAGCAGATGAAGTATACATTTGTATCCACACTTCTGTGTCACCATGGTAACAGACTACAAACAAACCCTGATCCTGTAGTCTGGTGTGACACCACTGTGCTCCAACTGCACTCAGTAGATTAGGAAAGAGCTGAGGACAACATTCCTATCAACTTTTGAGCTCTGCCCTCAAAAACCCACCTTTGGGATTATTGGCAACAGCTTGTTTGTAGTCTGCAGTCACTGAGGTACATAGGTCTGCAGAGGAGCTGTGTACATAAAATGGTAAAGTCATAATCTACAGTGGGTTCGGAACGTATTGAGACCCCTTTAAATTTTTCACTCTTTGTTTCATTGCAGCCATTTGGAAAATGCAAAAAAGTTCATTTTTTTCTCATTAATGTAGACTCTGCACCCCATCGTGACTGAAAAAAACAGAAATGTAGACATTTTTGCAAATTTGTTAAAAAAGAAAAACAGAAATATCACATGGTCATAAATATTCAGACCCTTTGCTCAGTATCAAGTAGAAATGGCTGCAATGAAACATAGAGTGAAAAATTTAAAGGGGTCTGAATACTTTCAATACCCACTGTTGACTATTCTTTAGTGCTTTAAAAACAAAACATAGTCTGAAGAAATGCCAGGACTATAGGCAGAGGACAAGGCTAGTCTGGCTTCTGCCATCCATGCTCTAGTCAATAGAAAGGTCAGTCCCGTGTGCGCACATTGAGGTCTATCAACTGGAGCGAGGAGAAGCCATCCGAAGACTGTACTGGACTAATTAGATCTCTCCGTATAGTCTCCGGATGGCTTTTCATACTACGTTGTCTCTGAAATGTCGCTGTGTTTCATAACAAAATGTACCTGGCTGCAATGGTTCGAACGGCATGAATCGAATGACAGGTTCCCTTTACTTAACCTGAAAAATCTTTTTTTTTTATTTCAGGGAAATAGCCAGAATGATTCCTGGATTTTCGCCCTCGCTGTTCTTCTTAGCAGCACCCTGGTATTTAACAGTGTAGGCACAATTGACCAACAGGCCATGGACCAACTCCAGTATCCTTTACGAGACCTTAATAGGGGATCTACAGTATTAGTAGTTTCTGATGCATTAAACCCCTGCGTATGGAGACATCATGTCTCTCCACCTTACAGACATAGATATAGTCAGTCCTAAAGATGAATACTTCAAACCCCCCACGTCAAATTGTTTTAGTTGTTACATTGTTACACTGACCATGCACATACAGATTAGATCATAGTTGGCCAAATCCCTCAACTTCAAAGGACCGAACGATCATCTTATCATTATGGATGACTTCTGACTGTTCTCTTACAGATGATGTTGGGGGTGAGAAGGATCGCATGAATTTAAATGCTCAACCACTTTGTTTTTGATGGGGATAAGCCACCGCCAGAAGTCGCTGACTCCCCTTCTCCACAGTGTAAGAACATGCATGCTTGGAGAGGTTGAGAGAAATAGTTGAGGGACAAGCAAACTGTTTGACCACAGCTATCTAATTCATGGGGGTAGCGTTAGATGTCAATTGGATGAACTCTCTAAATTTAGCAGCATTGGCTTACCATCCAATGTTTAGTCAGCTCTCGATTCCTCAGTAAAATCAGGTGTTGGATGGAGGAGATAAATATTGAAGAGTTGGGTAAGAGTAGCAGGATAGTCATGCTACAAAATCAGAATGCAAAATAATGGTCAGCAAATAGGGCAAGATCAGACAACAGGAGAATAACCAAGCAAGCAGGAGCAGCTTGCATAGGAACTGAACCAGATAAACTATATTTGGCAGCTACCAGCAGGTAGGGAGTTTCAATAGGGTGCGGCGCTGTCCAATTACCATGAGTTGATAACTCCAAGTGAAAAACACATGCATACTGCCGGACCAAACAGCATTAACGGTCCAGTGTAAACAGCGCCACCCAGAGCTTCTGGTCCTGACATCTCCTCCATCGCTAGCGCCGCCCACACAATGAATATGGCGGTGCCTGGTGAGAGAAGCAGATGGTGCCACAGCAGAGGAGATGTGACAGACATTTGTTATTCATATATATATTACTCCTTAGCTTCTCATAGTTTTGTCACAGAACTTACTGAGAAAATAAAAGTGAAAGCGAGTGAGCAGCAATCAGAATTTCATGATGATTCTGGAGAGTTCAAGAGATTTTTCCCATCATTTGTATGGTGCGTCCGAGATTTCAATCTAAAACTAGAACTCAATGGAAAGAACATTACCGAAGATGAGTACCTGAAAAATGCCTTGAAGCTAAAGACAGGTACATGCGTTAATCTGTAAATGTTCATTTTGATCCTTGCGAAGAGAACGTTTATATTAATGTCCAGAGCTGCATTCAAAATTATGCAGATTGCTATCACCATCAGATTTGCTTCATTTGCCTTAAAAATAGATGAAAAATGTGCGATGGATGAAACTCTCGGGGTCCAGAGTACCTTCTATAAATAAATTGGTACTGAGCATGTGCAAACACTTGTACAAATAAGAAAAGGCAGATAATGGAGCAGTGCTTGCACATGCTCAGTAATGCTTTGTTCACTTAAAGCATTTTTTACCTCTTCCTCTCTGTTTTTGGGATTTGTACATGATTCAACAACTAGACCCACAGTGATCATACTTTTATTGTCTATCCTGCGGTTAGGTGACATATGTTATTTATGAGACAAGCAATCTACTTCTAGGTATGAGCGTAGCAGTGCGAAATTACAACCTTCCGCGGGAGTGTATCCTCCATTACTTCCATTCACACAAATGTTTTGTGTTTGATCGTCCGGCATCAAAGATTGATCTCCAGAACCTGGATAACGTGGAGGAGTCTCAGCTGGATCATGCTTTTGTACAACAGACAAAGCGATTCTGTCAATTCATTTATGAGAAAAGTCCAGTTAAATCCCTATCAGGAGGATACACAATGAACGGGAGAAGTGAGTCCTTACTTGATATGACTTAGTCTTTCTATACATAATTTCTGCAATTAAAAGCTCTTATTCAAACCCTTTTAGGTCTTGGAGATGTCGCAGTCTCCTACGTAGAGTCAATTCGTAGCGGTTCCATTCCATCTATGGAAAATGCCGTTCTTGCTTTGGCAAAAATTGAGAACTCCCGAGCTGTACACGAAGCTTTATACAAATACGACGAGCTGATGAGTCAGCATGCAAGCAAATTCCCAACTGACACACATGATGAATTTCTAAACCTGGATAAGGAATGTCACGCAGAAGCCCTGAACGACTTTATGAAACTTTCCTTCAAAGATGAAAATCATGAATACCAGTGCAAGCTATTAGTAAGTAAAGTGAAACAATAAATTCATAACATAATTTTAAGCTAACTTGAATGACGAGCAATATTGTTTGGACATTGAGACACTCTTGAAGGACTATCATGGCAAGATATGGAACTTTTTAGTTCTGACTTTACATTGAAACTCATAGGTTAAAGAGTGAGATAACCCAGAAACACAAGTTCTCTAGGCACCACACATGATTTAACCTCTTTTCTCAGCATCAAAACCAGGCCCCGATGACTACATTCTTATTTTTGGCACAGTACACTCCAACATTGTGGCACAGCACATCAGCATCACAGCATTCCCTATCTATCTAATTATTGAGTCCCAACTAACCATCTTACCAGCCCACACATATTTCTTCTCTCCTGGGACCTGTCTCACTGGGGCTGAATTGGAACATGAAATAACTGCACCAAACTGAGTTCACCGAAGCTGCTCCTTTCTCAGGACCCACCTTGCTTTATGGCTTTGCTCCTTTCTCTGCTCATTAACATGGTCCATCAGTCAGATGTTTGGCCACAAACTGACTAAGGAAGCAGGCTTATATATAATTGTGATTTCAATTGCCAAGATGACCCTAGCAACCGCAGTTTAATGTTACAGTATTAATTTCTTATAAAGTGAAAACATGCATGTCAGGGAGAACAGCAGGGAATATTGCGCAGATCCCACCTCTGCCACCAATTGCCAAGGGGAACACCGGAGAGATCACGAAGATCTCACAACTGCCACCAATCTGTCAGGCGAACGCAACTCCGCTGCCTCCACTCATCAGGACAATAGCGCTATTGACTGATTCGATGTAAAAGGCCAAAGCTGTTTTCCCTACTAGGCCAGTTAATGGGGAACTCACAGTGAGGGTATGGTATATACACCTCCGGTTTCAAAGCACAAAATTTATATATACTCCCCAGTATGGCCACTGCCAACTCCACAATGGCAAAAGTGACTACTTGCTGCCTCCACCAATCATTTATACAGGCTGATTGGACACCTGTTTCGGGTAGCGTATGGCTTCAGGGGTGCAGTTTACAGAGCAAGAGGAATGGAGCCATTACATTTTATATATTTAATCCAGAAAGTTAGGAAGTGTTTATAAAAATATATACAAAGATGATACAAAATGGGAACAAAACAATATGGTATATACAATCACATAAAATAAAAGGGATAAACAAACTAAACCTTTGTCACAGAAATGGCTCAGAGCTTAGTGGAGGGAAGTACTCCTTTTTAATGAAACGGACAGAGCTACAGCAAACTGTACTTTTCAGGACTGACAAAATATAAAAACCCAGCATTTTATTTTTATTAGATCAAGGTTATGTCCAAATACCTCCCCTTGGTGAGCTCATATGGGGGCTGATCCCCAACTTTTAGGATATCTTTGACCCTGGAGATCTCAGGCAGGAGATATCCTTGTCATGGATAGCATTATCCATTAAGTTGGATGTGTTCAGCCAGCCATACTGTGATATGATGTTGCTCCCATAAATATTGGATCTATTCAAATCCTAATATTCATCACTAACCACTATCTTCAGTGTGTCTAAGAAAAGCCCTTTGAACAGAGGAAGCTCTTGCCTCAGAAGTGTACTTCTCTGCCTCTGAGTATACGAATCATAGACTTGTTGGCTGGTTCTCAAAGATTACATCTTCACTGCAGTGGACCCTACTTCAATGCAGGTAGAAGTGTCAGCTTTTTCTCACTTTCCCAGTTATAATTAATCCCATATGTACAATGTGAGGATGATATGTCCTCTCTTCGGAGATGTCTTTATAGATTTTACAATTTTCTCTCTATGACAATGCACATGTGCAACCAGTCTCATCGATAAGGGTAAACTTGCATGTGAACGTTTGTGACAATTAGAATAAAATACAGGAAGCCTAAACATCCAGTTTGAACTGTATTTTTTTATAATATTATTTTGTAGGATGAGTTGGTTATTAAAAAGGCAATATATCAGCAGCAAAATGAACAAGCTTCAGAGATAAAGTGCAGAACCTTACTGCAGGAGCTAAGCGCAGAAATGGAGAAAGGTATAAAGGAAGGGAAGTATTCTGTGCCTGGTGGATATAAGCAATTCACTAATGAGAAGAAAACATTGGAAGCCAATTATCTAAGGGCCAAAGGAAAGGGAGTGAAGGTAAGGAAATGATTAAACTTTGCAATACATTTTAAAAGCAGAAATCTTTACTAACGCGTTTCAGGCAGATTCATAGTCAACGCTTTGGGTTAAGCCAAAGATTAGTCAATAAGTTATCTAAATCAATATTTGATTTCATCATAGTCTCTGGAAGTTTTGCAACAGTTCCTCAAAGAAAAGGAGAGCGTGGAATCCACCATCCTAATAGCAGATAAAACTCTGGAAGAAAAAGAAAATAAGCTAGCTGGTAAGACTTTGAAAGCAAATACTAACTCCAGCCATTGAAGACCTCCTATTATAACAAACAAATCAACATTTGTCTGGTTGATCGAGAAATGTATCTTTTGCGAAATTTCACAAGATGCCATCAACTTAGTGGGAGCATAAAGTAACAAAGAGCAACCATGGAGTAGACATAAATAACCCACAGAAGTCTAAAAACGTCCATCTATTTCTACAGAGCAAAAATCACAGGCAGAAGCTGCATCGCGAGCAAAGGAGATCCTGGAAAAGACGAACATGGAGCTGGAGAAGAACCTGGCGAATGAACGGGAAAGTTATGACATGCATATGAAAATGCTGGAAAAGAAAATGAGTGAAGAAAGGGAGAAGATAAAGGAAGAGAATGAATGGCTGATAAAAGAGAAACTTCAGGTAACGAGTCACATTTATTTTCCATGAGTGGTCTGGAATTTTTGTTTGTCTACCAATGTTTCTATTTTTCTAAGTTTGACCACATGCCCAAACGTGGTAAATACTAGAGATGGTGCAAATCGACATGCAGGGCATGGTCTAATCGCCATGTCACTGATCTTTGACCCCTGAGAACTGCCTTCTACCTAACGGCATCTGTGGATCTTCTTTTGATTAGTTGACCTGGCATGTCATCACATACTGTATATGTCACACCAGGCCGGCTAATCAAAGGAGGAGGCCCAGATGCAAGGAGACGAGACGTGAGAGGAGGTTCTCATGGCTCCTGTCCAGAAATCATAGATTACAGACGTGGCCAGTGGACCAGATCCTACAAATCAATTTGCACAAACTCTAGTGATCAAATTTGATCTAACCACCATACTATGTTGTACTAAGGGAAGAAGCAGCTGATTGTTTTGCTGTTTTTACATCTGCGACTTTTGATCTTTGGAGTGGATCGAAGGCCATTGACAATTGGTCTATGTACAATTCTGATAGTTGTGAGTGAGTTGTCATTGTTTGCAACCAATTCAGCTGCTGACCTGAAAATCGAGAAGTAGAGGACCAAAACAAGTGTACACTAACCCTAAACTTTGACAGTTTTTATGAGCCAAAAACTTGACCGGGATATGAGCAGAAATCTTGGTAACTCTAATTAATGGATCTGATTTTTTTTTCTCTGCAGGAACAAGAAGAAATGATGAAAGGAGGCTTTAAAACGCAATGTCAAATGCTGGAGGATGAGATTAGCCGACTGCGAGAAGAGAACAGACAACCCACATCATTAATGGATGAAATCATCACGACATTCTTGCCTGGAACTTTAGGGAAAATTGTTAAAAAAGTTCTTCTATAGGAGCGTTGTCTTAAAATGTATTCCATAACCCCATTATTTAGCAGTATTAACAAGAAATCCATAATTATGGATCAGTGTTAGCATATAGAAAAATAGTATACTAATAGCGTTCACACCAGAAGTATCAACTGGCCATAGTGTGCCATGCCATGCCTGCCAACATTACTATAGGTAAAATAAGGACATTTAAAGTGGTTGGGAACTTTTTTATTTATTTAAATGCATATATTTGGGGATAAAAATAATTTTTGCGATTGGGTTTTATTAAATATTTGGCCCCATTTGGCATTTACAGGCTCTTTCTGCCTTTCCTCCATCAACTTTGATGTGGTTTTTGCAGAAGCGGACCTAGGCAAAAGAGGGTCTCTGTGCAATAAAAAATATATGGGCCCTTTGCAGTCCAATCGCTCATCATAATGCACAATTCCACTACTTTGGAGGTAGAAGTGGGTCCCCTTACCTTTTGGACCCCTGTGTAGCTGCTCAGCTTGTACGAATTTTATGCCCACCCTGTGTCTGTGGTCATATATCAGCTCAGAAAAAGACAAAAGAGATACAAACTCCCCATCAAACCAGCATAGGGAGCTGACTGATGGGTACTCAGTTAACTCATTCTGCAGCCAGCAATAGACAGAGGCTATAGAGAGCAAAAGTTGCAATATTTTTAATGCAAACCGATTGCAAAAATTCTTTTTTAGCCAGGATTACATACACTTAAGTAAGAAAAAAAAAGTCCCCAAAAGTCAACAAACATCTTTAAGTCCTGCTCCAAGGACTAGCCAAAATGAACCACTTTTGGGTGGGCTTTACATAAACTTCACACATATTTGCCGACACATGTTCAGAATTGTTTTTTAAAAATTCGAGGCTGTAGCATTTTATTTCTGCCTTTCTTTTACCCTATTTTTTTAAACTATTCTAATGCCAGATTAGAGCTGCCATATTACTTGAGGGATTCTTCAGATAAACTTTGCTTGTGGGTCTAGCTGCAGCTCCAAGGAAACAGAGATCGATGATTGCCTGGTAATAATCATATACAAGCGACAGGAATCACTACGGTCTCCAAGAATCTCTCATCATGGTGACGATCCACCGTTGCTAAGGAAGGCCTACATGGACTGTTGCTATGCTAACTCGCAGTGATCCCTTTTATCTATGGGATAGTCCTTCATAGCTTTTATAAACTGAACAGTTCCCAACATTACAAATAGTATATAGATCACCAGAGCATGGGAAGGACAAGCCGAATAATCACCCGCTGCCATGGCAATTTCCACATTTACAGTGTTATGTTCCCTTTTTGTTCATGGATTTCTTTGCATGTTAACAAATAAAGATTGTTTTGTTCAAAGACGTTATTGTGTTTCAGATTTATTAAGTGTAAAATTACAACATGTGAACATGATGGTTTAGTGTAAGCTGTAGGCCCAAAGCCTGAGGCTGCACCACTAAAGCTGGCCATACGCATGAGAGCGCTGTCATATCTCTCTGACTTTCCCATATGCATGAGCTCTCAGCTCAGCCGAGCATTCATGTGGTCTTACTGGGGAGAGAGGAGAAAGACATTGACAGACTCCTTGGGAATCAGCTTATCTCCCATGAAGCTGTTGAAATTCTAACCACAGGATCCATCTCTTTTTTTTTGACAGAGAGAAGGGAGGTCCCCATACACATCAGATGGTCGGCTGGTCTTGCAAAAAGACATTCTGATGCCAGCACATGGTGATGGACGCCATACTAGAGAAGATTGGATCAATTTGAATTGAATTGGCTTTGAGTCAAATTCAAGTTGCCCATCGCCTTTGTACACAATGAAAGAGTCTTCATCAGTCACAGAAGTCAGCCATGATCTCATGTTCAGCCACGTGGGTTTCCCCATAATGCCTTGTAGCTATCACATCACTGTAGAGTGTAAGCTCTTATGGTCAGTGGGGTCCTCTCTCTCCTGTTGAGTGTAAGTTCTTATGGTCAGTGGGGTTCTCTCTCCTGTAGAATATAAGCTTTTATGGTCAGTGAGGTCATCTCTCTCTTGTAGAGTGTAAGCTCTTATAATCAGTGGGGTCCTCTCTCTCTCTCCTGTAAAGTGTAAGCTCTCATGGTTAGCATGGTCTTCTCTCTTTCTCTCCTGTAGAGTGTAAGCTCTTATGGTCAGCAGGGTCCTCTCTCTCTCCTGTAGAGTGTAAACTTTTATGGTCAGCTTGGTCTTTTTCTCATATGGAGTGTAAGCTCTTATGGTCAGTGGGGTCATCTCTCTCCTGTAGAGTGTAAGCTCTTATAGACAGTGGGGTCCTCTCTCTCTCTCTTGTAAAGTGTAAGCTCTTATGGTTAGCAAGGACTTCTCTCTTTCTCTCCTGTAGAGTGTAAACTCTTATGGTCAGCCGGGTCCTCTTCTACTGTAGAGTGTAAGCTTTTATGGTCAGCTGGGTCTTTTCTCTTTTTCTCTTTCTCATATGGAGTGTAAGGTCTTATGATCGGTGGGGTCCTCTCTCCTGTAGAGTGTAAGCTCTTATGGTCAGTGGGGTCCTCTAAATCCTGTATAGTGTAAGCTCTTATGGTCAGCATGGTCCTCTCTCTCTCCTGTAGAGTGTAAACTCTTATGGTCAGTGGGGTCCTCTCTCTCTTGTAGAGTGTAAGCTCTTATGGTCAGCGAGGTCCTCTCTCTCTCCTGTAGAGTGTAAGCTCTTATGGTCAGCGGGGTTCTCTCTCTCTCCTGTAGAGTGTAAGCTCTTATGGTCAGTGGGGTCCTCTCTCTCATGTAGAGTGTAAGCTCTTATGGTCAGCGGGGTCCTCTTTCTCCTGTAGAGTATAAGCTCTTATGGTGAGCAGGATAGCAGGGTCCTCTCTTTCCTGTAGAGTGTAAGCTCTTATGGTCAGCGGGGTTCTCTCTCTCTCCTGTAGAGTGTAAGCTCTTATGGTCAGTGGGATCCTCTCTCCTGTACAGTGTAAGCTCTTATGGTCAGCGGGGTCCTCTCTCTCCTGTAGAATGTAAGCTCTTATGGTGAGCAGGTTAGCAGGGTCCTCTCTTTCCTGTAGAGTGTAAGTTCTTATGGTCAGCAGGGTCCTCTCTGTCCTGTAGACTGTAAGCTCTTATGGTGAGCAGGGTAGCAGGGTCCTTCTCTTTCCTGTAGAGTGTAAGCTTTTATGGTCAGCTGGGTCCTTTCTCTTTCTCATATGGAGTGTAAGCTCTTATGGTCAGTGTGGTCCTTTCTCATGCAGAGTGTAAGCTCTTATGATCAGTGGGGTCCTCTCTCTCTCCTGCAGAGTGTAGGCTCTTATGGTCAGCGGGGTCCTCTCTCTCTCATCTAGAGTGTAAGCTCTTATAGTCAGCAGGGTCCCCTCTCTCTCATATATTGAGTGTAAGCTCTTATGGTCAGCGAGGTCCTCTCTCTCCAGTAGAGTGTAAAGTCTTAGGGTCAGCAGGGTACTTTTTCTCTCCTGTAGAGTGTAAGCTCTTATGGCCAGTGGAGTCCTCTCTCCTGTAAAGTGTAAGCTCTTATTGGCAGCGAGGTTCTCTCTCCCCTGTAGAGTGTAATCTCTTATGGTCAGCGGTGTCCTCTCTCTCTCCTGTAGAGGGTAAGCTCTTATGGTCAGCGGAGTGCTCCCTCCTGTAGAGTGTAAGCTCTTATGGTCAGTGGGGTCCTCTCTCCTGTAGAGTGTAAGCTCTTATGGTCAGCGGTGTCCTCTCTCACCTGTAGAGTGTAAGCTCTTATGGTCAGTGGGGTCCTCTCTCTTGTAGAGAGTAAGCTCTTATGGTCAGTGGAGTTCTCTCTCCTGTAGAGTGTAAGCTCTTATGGTCAGTGGGGTCCTCTCTCTCTCCTGTAGAGTGTAAGCTCTTATGGTCAGTAGGGTCCTCTCTCTCCTGTAGAGCGTAAGCTCTTATGGTTATTGGCATCCTCTCTCCTGTAGAGTGTAAGCTCTTATGGTCAGTGGTGTCCTCTCTCTCTCATGTAGAGTGTAAGCTCTTATGGTCAGTGAGGTCCTCTCTGTCTCCAGTAGAGTGTAAGCTCTTACAGTTAGCGAGATTCTCACTCTCCTCTATCCCACAAGTTTTCTATTATTGAGATTTGCAAAAATTTATTTGCCGTGAATTGAATTTTTGGTGGAAATTCAGCGGTCGGCAAATTCAAATTGAAAAAGATCCAGCAATCTCTACTTGTGACTGTAATGTGACTCTTGAATAAGAGCTAAGCTGCAGTTCTTGGCAAAGACCTCTGCAATGTATGCGGCGTTATAGGTTTCAGACTCTCAATGATTTGATATTGATAGGACGTACAGTTGTGGCCAAAAGTATTGACACCCCTGCAATTTTGTCAGATAATACTCAGTTTCTTCCTGAAAATTATTGCAAACACAAATTCTTTGTTATTATTATCTTCATTTCATTTGTCTTAAATGAAAAAACACAAAAAGAATTGTCCTAAAGCCAAATTGGATATAATTCCACACCAAACATAAAAAAGAGGGTGGACAAAAGTATTGGCACTGTTCGAAAAATCATGTGATGCTTCTCTAATTTGTGTAATTAACAGCACCTGTAACATACCTGTGGCACCTAACAGGTGTTGGCAATAACTAAGTCACACTTGCAGCCAGTTGACATGGATTAAAGTTGACTCAACCTCTGTCCTGTATCCTTGTGTGTACCACATTGAGCATGGAGAAAAGAAAGACGACCAAAGAACTGTCTGAGGACTTGGGAAACCAAATTGTGAGGAAGCATGAGCAATCTCAAGGCTACAAGTCCATCTCCAAAGACCTGAATGTTCCTGTGTCTACCGTGCGCAGTGTCATCAAGAAGTTTAAAACCCATGGCACTGTGGGTAACCTCCCTAGATGTGGACGGAAAAGAAAAATTGACAAGAGATTTCAACGCAAGATTGTGCGGATGTTGGATAAAGATCCTCGACTAACATCCAAACAAGTTCAAGCTGCCCTGCAGTCCAAGGGTACAACAGTGTCAACCCGCACTATCCGTCGGCGTCTGAATGAAATGGGACCGTATGGTAGGAGACCCAGGAAGACCCCACTTCTTACCGCGAGACATAAAAAAGCCAGGCTGGAGTTTGCCAAAACATACCTGAAAAAGCCTAAAACGTTTTGGAAGAATGTTCTCTGGTCAGATGAGACAAAAGTAGAGCTTTTTGGGCAAAGGTATCAACATAGAGTTTACAGGAGAATAAAAGAGGCATTCAAAGAAAAAAACACGGTCCCTACAGTCAAACATGGCAGAGGTTCCCTGATGTTTTGGGGTTGCTTTGCTGCCTCTGGCACTGGACTGCTTGACCGTGTGCATGGCAATATGAAGTCTGAAGACTACCAACAAATTTTGCAGCATAATGTAGGGCCCAGTGTGAGAAAGCAGGGTCTCCCTCAGAGGTCATGGGTCTTCCAGCAGGACAATGACCCAAAACACACTTCAAAAAGCACTAGAAAATGGTTTGAGAGAAAGCACTGGAGACTTCTAAGGTGGCCAGCAATGAGTCCAGACCTGAATCCCATAGAACACCTGTGGAGAGATCTAAAAATGGCAGTTTGGAGAAGGCACCCTTCTAATATCATGGACCTGGAGCAGTTTGCCAAAGAAGAATGGTCTAAAATTCCAGCAGAGCATTGTAAGAAACTCATTGATGGTTACTGGAAGCGGTTGGTCGCAGTTATTTTGGCTAAAGGTTGTGCAACCAAGTATTAGGCTGAGGGTGCCAATACTTTTGTCTGGCCCATTTTTGGAGTTTTGTGTGAAATGATCAATGTTTTGCTTTTTGCTTCATTCTCTTTTGTGTTTTTTTCACTTAAGACAAATTAAATGAAGATAATAATGCCAAACAATTTGTGATTGCAATCATTTTCAGGAAGAAACTGACTATTTTAATTTGACAAAATTGCAGGGGTGTCAATACTTTTGGCCACAGCTGTAAGTGGGCAATCCTTTTTAATTGTCCCTGGTGGTTCTTTGTTTTTTCCTCTACACTCCCCTACAAACTGTTGAAAACGTTTTTCTTAGCTGAGCTTATGAACAAGTTTATTGTTTTAGCAAAGTATTTCTTGCAGATTCAGACCATTCCTTTACGCCCAACCTGGGCGGCTTATTGTTAGCTGCTTTTGCACTTTCTATGAAATATAATGCCTAAAGTATTTCAAGGAAATAGATCCCTTAGGCATGTTTCACACTTTAGTTTTTTGGCGTCAGTCAAAATCCGCCGTTTTGACGGAACGACGGATCCGTCTCAAATAGTGAAAAACGGATGCAAATGGATGCAACTGATCAGTTATTTCTACGGATCCATCTAGCGGAACCGCCGAAAAAACTGATCAGTTGCATCAGTCTCATCCGTTATTTTCATCTGTTGTTTCTGTTTTTTCGACGGATCCGTTTTTTTAGAAGAAAAATGGGAGGCTCCCAAAATGTGATTGGCTACTGGAAATGACTGGAAACATACAGTATATCTTGATTGTTTGAACAACCCATCTTTGAAAGGTTGTAGATCAAGTGGCAGAGATGGAAGGAGTTCTGGTGAACATTGCGAGAATATATTCTGATTTTGCTTTTGAGGCCAATCGGTTGGCAGTGATTGTTCATGACAAGGGGGAAGAAGCAAGAAAGAGCATCCTGCGTCAGCAGCGGAAGAGACATCTTTGGATCCATCCGATCAGTGCAAAGCGAATGACACGTGGGGTCTAATCAAAGCTCTATATTGTGACATCGGCGGTTATGCCCGCCGATGCCCCTTCTGCTGCAGCGCGCGCTGCAGCGTTTCCTCACCTGCGCGCTCCCGCCCGGTCACGCGCCCGCCGTCCACTCGTCCTCACGGCGGCTCCTGGCTCCCGCCCCCTGGTTCGCGCTCGCCGCCTCCCGCGCTCTCTCTCCTGCGGTGGGCGGCGCTGAGGGGCGGGCCTGGGTGACGCACTTCCGGGGGTTGCTGTACTTCAGGCGTCCTTGCTGTTAGGAGGACGCCTGATGATTGTGTAGTTTTTCTGCACCCTCTGGCCTCTACAGTTCTCCTGTAGCTCTACCGCTCTCCGCCTGACTCGCCCTGTCGCCCTCTGTCTCGTGTCTCCCTTCCCTTCCAGTCTGCCTGGGCGCTGCCTTCCATCCCCGGTGCCGTCCTCTGTCTCCAGTCCGCCTTGGTCTTTCCACTTGCCTGTCTCCCGTATTGTTTCTTTCCTGCGCCACTGGTCCCTGCTCGTTTTTCGCACCATTGCCTCCCCTGTCCTTTTGTCCGTGGAGCCGTCCCTCTTGGTTCCGGCTGTCGCGCCTCCGTCCTCTGTGGTCCTGCCCCAAACGATCCCTGTATAGGGGTCGGTCTTCACCTGGCGTGCTCGGCCCAGGGGCTCCGGATCCGCGATCCAGAGGGTCCACTCTCTAACGTAGTTTTCCCCTAAGTATTACAGTATCATCAGGCCATGGACCCCGCCGGTGCCGCGGCTGCCACTCAAAAGGAACTGCTTTTCCTTAGAGAAAATCAGACCCGTATCATGTCGTTCATGAAGTCCATGGACACCCGGCTCTCCGCTCTTCAAACCGCAGACCCAGCACACGCACCTCTCTTAGTCAGTCTCCAGCAGGAGCTCGCACAACAGCGCGATGCTCAGTCTCACATTTTGGGGTATATGGCGTCCGTGGATGATCGGCTGCTTTCTTTGCAGTCCTCTGCGGCCGCTTCCACCCAAGCCCGGGACACCGTCTCTTTTCCTCCCCCCCGTCTCGGTAAACCGCCCAGGTACTGTGGGGACCCAAAATTGTGTAGGGGATTTTTAAATCAGTGCAGATTGCACTTTGATCTGTTGCCCCAACAGTATCCTATGGACCGTGCTAAGGTGGCCTTTATAATCTCCCATCTAGAGGGGGAGGCGTTGGCTTGGGTGAATCCGTTATGGGAGAGGGATGACCCGGTGGTGACCAACATCCAGTGTTTTTTGGAGACATTCCGTAAGGTTTTTGATGAACCTGGACGCCTTGCTTCCTCTACAGAGGCCCTTTTTAACCTCAGCCAGGGGTCCCTTACGGTAGGGCAATACGCCATCCGTTTTCGGACCTTGTCCTCGGAGCTGGGGTGGAATAACGAAGCCCTGGTTGGTGCGTTTTGGAGAGGCCTTTCTGGTAAAATCAAAGACGAGTTGGCCGGGCGTGACCTTCCCACCACCCTGGAAGATCTCATCTCCCTGGCTACTCGTATTGACCTGCGTTTTCAGGAACGCGCCAGAGAGTCAGCCAGGGAGAGGAAGCCCTTTAGGTTATACCAAGCTCCCATTCCGCGCACCGTTGCTCTCCCTAGTAACACTGCCCCTGAGCCTATGCAAGTAGATCGCATCAAGCTGTCTGAACAACGGCGTAAGGAGAGGATGACCAAGGGACTCTGTCTCTATTGTGGGGGGGCCAATCACTTCATACGCACTTGTCCTGAGAGACCGGGAAACGCATCCGCCTAGGCCAGGTAGGAGAGGGCCCCCTAGGTGATCCGACCCCCTCTCTTCCACTTACTGTTTCAGCTCTACTTATTTCAGGTCGGGGGCGTAGCTCTGTGGAGGCGTATGTGGACTCGGGCGCGGCAGGCAACTTCATCCACCAGGAGGAGGTTGACAGACTCCAGATTCCCGTGGTCGTCCTAAGTAACCCTCGAGCAATCACCTCCGTTGATGGCAAACCTCTTCCTGGGCTCATCACCACGGTAACCACTGAAGTAAACCTGCAAATTGGCGCACTTCATTCTGAGAAGATTGCCTTTTATGTCCTGCCTCAATTATCCCACGCCATTCTCTTGGGGCTACCTTGGCTTAGGCGGCATGAGCCAGTTATCGACTGGCGCTCCGGAGAGATCCTGCGCTGGGGGCACGCCTGCCATGTAAGCTGTTTACGTACCCTGGTCCGTTCCCATTCTCAGCTCAAGCCTACAGACCTCCCTGGTCTTCCTGTGCCATACCATGCCTATGCTGATGTTTTCTGCAAGAAAGAGGCGGATTCCCTGCCTCCGCACCGGCCTTATGACTGCCCCATCGACCTGATTCCTGGAGCGGTTCCTCCCAGAGGTAGAACATACCCTCTCTCTCCAGCCGAGACCGCTGCCATGACGGAATATATCCACGAAAATCTGTCCAAGGGGTTTATCCGAAAGTCCTCCTCTCCCGCAGGCGCGGGTTTTTTCTTCGTCCGGAAGAAAGATGGATCACTGCGGCCTTGCATTGATTACCGGGGTCTGAACAAAATCACCATCAAAAATCGTTACCCCCTTCCGATGATTCCGGAGCTTTTTGACCGGCTGAGAGGAGCCCGGATCTTCACGAAGTTAGACCTGCGGGGAGCCTACAATTTGGTCCGAATCCGTGCTGGGGACGAGTGGAAGACGGCCTTCAATACCCGTGACGGGCATTATGAATACCTAGTCATGCCATTCGGCCTTTGCAATGCCCCCGCTGTGTTCCAAGAATTTATCAATGAGGTATTCCGGGATCTACTCTATTCTTGTGTTGTCATCTACCTGGACGACATTCTCGTTTTCTCCCCCGATCTGCCCTCTCATCGCAAAAGTGTACGCTTGGCCTTGCACCGCCTTCGAGAGAACCAACTCTACGCCAAGATCGAGAAATGCCTTTTTGAGCAGTCGTCACTACCCTTCTTGGGATATGTCGTCACCGACTCCGGTCTAAGGATGGATCCCGAAAAACTCGGTGCGGTACTCAAGTGGCCCCGTCCAGTGGGGATTAAGGCCATCCAGCGGTTTCTTGGGTTCGCAAACTATTACCGTCAGTTTGTGCCTCACTTTTCTACGGTTACCAAACCCATCACGGACCTGATCCGTAAGGGAACGAAGCTCAACAGCTGGTCCCCTGAAGCGGAAAACGCTTTCCAAACTCTGAAACGTTCTTTTGCGTCAGCACCCATTTTGCATCGGCCTGTGACCAGCAGACCCTTTGTCCTGGAAGTGGATGCCTCCTCCACTGGAGCGGGGGCGGTCCTGTCCCAGCAGGCTTCGTCCGGACGGCTGGTTCCTTGCGGCTTCTTTTCTAAAGTCTTTTCACCGGCGGAGTGCAACTACTCCATTGGAGACCGAGAATTACTGGCCATTAAGATGGCCTTGGCTGAATGGCGGTATTTACTCGAGGGGGCTGTACATCCCTTTACCATCCTCACGGACCACAAGAACCTGGCCTATCTGCAGTCTGCCCAAAGGCTCAATGCCCGGCAAGCCAGGTGGGCCCTGTATTTCTCCCGCTTTGACTTCCAACTTCACTTCCGACCGGGTAATAGGAACATCAAGGCCGATGCCCTTTCCAGGTCGTTGCAGTCTTCAGAGAGGGATGAAGTCCCATCCTATATCATCGAGCCTACTAGGATGATCACCGTGGCTCCTGTGAATTTTGCTATCCCTCCGCCCGGTAAGACCTTCGTCCCTCCAAGCAGACGTATAGAGGTGTTGGGCTGGGGACATTCCTCCAAAATTGCTGGACACGTTGGGACAAAGAAGACTCTCTTACTGCTTTCCCGGTATTACTGGTGGCCCACGCTTCGCCAGGATGTGATGGACTACGTGGCCTCTTGCACAATCTGTGCCCAGAATAAGGTGGCTAGGACTTTGCCCGCCGGTCTTCTTCACCCGTTGCCAGTTCCTGAGGCCCCCTGGCAGCAGATCGCCATGGACTTTGTGACTGACTTACCCCGCTCAGCCGGATGTACCACCATCTTAGTCGTGGCAGATCGTTTTTCCAAAATGGCCCATTTCATTCCCTTACCGGGACTACCGTCCGCCCCGAAGTTAGCTGAGATCTTCATCCACCAGGTCTTCAGGCTGCATGGTCTTCCTCAGCGGATTCTGTCTGATCGGGGGGTCCAGTTCTCCTCCCGCTTCTGGAGGGCACTCTGCCGGCTTATGGGTACATCTCTCGACTTCTCCTCCGCATATCATCCTCAGACCAACGGGCAAGTGGAGCGAATTAATCAGGGGTTAACCACCTTCCTACGTCACTTCATCAACGCTCATCAGGACGACTGGGTTGCACTCTTACCTTGGGCTGAATTCTCGCACAATAATCATCCCAGTGAATCTACCACCAGGTCACCTTTTTTTGTGGTAACCGGTCAAAACCCAGGTATTCCGTTGCCTTTCTCCACCTCTACAGGAGTACCCGCAGCCGATTCTCTTGCTAAAGAATTCTCGCAGATTTGGAGAGAGACCAGGGATGCGCTCAAAAGTGCCAACGACCAAATCAAGAAACATGCAGACAAGAGACGGAAGGATGTGCCCCCGTACCATCCAGGTGACAAGGTCTGGCTTTCAACTCGACATATCCGTCTGAGAGTTCCCTCTTATAAGCTGAGTCCTCGGTACATTGGACCGTTTGAAGTGATTGGACGTATTAATGCCGTGGCTTACAAACTGAGGTTGCCTGCTTCGCTCCGGGTGCCCAACGCTTTCCATGTCTCGCTCTTGAAACCCGTAGTCCTGAATCGGTTCCAACCAGTTTCCATCGTCCCTCCCTCACCTGCTATCTCGGACAACGTCTTCGAGGTCAAGGACATCTTGGCTATGAAAAAAGCCCGGGGTAAGACCCTTTTTCTTATCGATTGGGTGGGTTTTGGCCCCGAGGAGAGGTCCTGGGAACCTCGGGAAAATATCAACGCCCCTCGCATTCTGAAAAAGTTTTTGGCCAATCTCAGTAAGGGAGGGCGTAAGGGGAGGGGTACTGTGACATCGGCGGTTATGCCCGCCGATGCCCCTTCTGCTGCAGCGCGCGCTGCAGCGTTTCCTCACCTGCGCGCTCCCGCCCGGTCACGCGCCCGCCGTCCACTCGTCCTCACGGCGGCTCCTGGCTCCCGCCCCCTGGTTCGCGCTCGCCGCCTCCCGCGCTCTCTCTCCTGCGGTGGGCGGCGCTGAGGGGCGGGCCTGGGTGACGCACTTCCGGGGGTTGCTGTACTTCAGGCGTCCTCGCTGTTAGGAGGACGCCTGATGATTGTGTAGTTTTTCTGCACCCTCTGGCCTCTACAGTTCTCCTGTAGCTCTACCGCTCTCCGCCTGACTCGCCCTGTCGCCCTCTGTCTCGTGTCTCCCTTCCCTTCCAGTCTGCCTGGGCGCTGCCTTCCATCCCCGGTGCCGTCCTCTGTCTCCAGTCCGCCTTGGTCTTTCCACTTGCCTGTCTCCCGTATTGTTTCTTTCCTGCGCCACTGGTCCCTGCTCGTTTTTCGCACCATTGCCTCCCCTGTCCTTTTGTCCGTGGAGCCGTCCCTCTTGGTTCCGGCTGTCGCGCCTCCGTCCTCTGTGGTCCTGCCCCAAACGATCCCTGTATAGGGGTCGGTCTTCACCTGGCGTGCTCGGCCCAGGGGCTCCGGATCCGCGATCCAGAGGGTCCACTCTCTAACGTAGTTTTCCCCTAAGGCCTGTTTCACACTTCCGTTTTTTCAAATCCGTCAAAATCCGTTGTTTTCCGTAAAAAAACGGATCCGCCATTTTTTGCAGGATCCGTTTTTTTTGTCCCATAGACTTCCATTACGGTTACCGCGGATCCGTCAAAAAAACGGAAACGGATCCGTTTGGCGGACACAAAAACGGAAGTGTGAAACAGGCCTAAGTATTACATATATGGAGTTGAGGCAAGATCCTGAAAAGTTCTTACGATATTTACCATGAGACCTGAATACTTCGATATTTTGTTGGAACGTGTGGGAGAACGAATCAAGAGAAAGGACACCTATTTGCGATTTTCCATTTCACCGGCGGAGCGTCTGATGGTGACTCCTTGGTAAGCCTTTTTTTAGTATTTTATGCTATCTCATTCAGCAGACTTCTAACTGTCATGTTGTAGCTGGTATTTTTTATTAATTATTGTCTTTGCCTTTTTTTAACAGATTCCTTGCAACTGGAGAATCCTTTATCTCCCTCTAATCCTGGCTTGGAATTTCTGCCATGTCTGGGATAGTAAAACAGACCTGCCAGGCGTTGTGGGATTGTTTACAGGAGGAGTACATCCCACATCCAACTCAGGAGAGGTAGCTAGAGATTGCCGATAATTTTGAACAAATATGTCAGTTCCCAAATTGCTTGGGTGCAGTTGATGGGAAGCACATAAGGATTGTTAAACCTGCTGGATCGGGCTCCAAATATTTCAACTATAAAAAGTATTTCTCAATTGTACTGATGGCCATTGCCGACCCAAAATGCAAATTCATGGCGGTGGATATTGGTTGCCTATGGCCGCTCAAATGATTCCCAGGTTTTTAAAATGTCACCAATGGGGCGTTGTTTATACAGAGACACATTCGATTTTCCACCTCCAAGACCACTCACTGGAACCTCTGGGCCACCCTTGCCATTTGTGTGTGTCGGAGATGAGGCCTTTCAACTTTCACCACACCTGCTCACGCTATATGGAAGTAGTGGATTGATGCAAAGGAAAAAAATGTTTAACTATCGTTAAACACGAGCGCGCAGAGTTGTGGAGTGCGCCTTCGGGATTCTAACAGCAAAATGGTGAGTCCTGCTGACCGCTATGAAACTGCAAACTGAGACTGTGGATGAGGTGGTGAAGGCTTGTGTGGTCCTGCACAATTTTGTCATATCCAAGGAACAGGTTTCCATGGAGAAAAATGTGTCCAAAACCTCCTTGCATGATTATGAAAATATAACTTTTCGGAGTGCTGTTGCAGTTTCCAGAATGAGGGACAAATTTGCTGACTACTTTATGTCACCTGAAGGAAGAGTTGATTGGCAGGATGACATGGTATGATATGTTTGTGTTGTGAGATAATGTATGTTGGGAGTACCATAGTTATTGCTTAAAGAAGTTGTCCGGGCTTTTCACATAATCTCAGTGCATATCTGGGCTGCAGAATAGGTGAAAATAAGTAATTTACCTTCTGTCACCAGTTTGTAGGGTTTTATAGATATCTTCAGATGCTTCTGATCAGAACGTCCAAGGGGGGGGTGTTCTGGAATTGAAATGAGAACTGGTCGTTTCCTCCTACTCTACTAAAAACCTGCCCTCTATAGCAACAACCCCACCCTCCATAGCAACAGGCCCTCCCCGTCCACATGAACAAGCCCTCCTCACACAGTAACAAATCCTCCCTGTTATGAATGAGTCACCGTAGGAGGCAAAAACAGAAATGCTAGCTAAGTCCAGAAAACCAGAGAAGTTGGCAGCTATCGGATTGCAGACCCCTGAACCTATCAACATCAACTAGCAGTAGCCATGGGGGGTTCCTACGATGCCCTAGACCCCTCGATCACAGCCGGAGAACTGCCTAGCCTAAAGACAGAAAGGGAAATCTAAACTGCCCCAGAGCAGACCCCAAAGCAATAGGCAGCCCCCAACATATAATGACGGTGAAGCAAGAAGAAAAAACACTAACACAGATAGAAAGATAGACTGAGCAAATGATGGGGCCCAAGCTAACTAGATAGGACAGGATAGGAAGGCTGCTGTCTGCAATCCGCGAAAAACCCTATCAAAATAAGAGCCAACAGACTGACAGGGAAAAAGGCCCTGAAGACGCTAGGCTTCAAAAAGACTATGTCAGTACTCAGGTATTTTCTGAAGACAGAGCAAACCGACAAAAAGGAATTCAGCTCACCCCAGCAGGGAATGGCAGAATCCAGAAAAGCAAGGCAAACTAAAACCAAAACACAAATGCAAAAAGGCAAAACAGAAAACTTAGCTTTTGAGGAGCAGGAATCAGACTGGTCTCCTAGAATTCCACAGAGAAATCACCAGCGAGGCAGAAGGGCGTCGGTTGCCTTATATCCAGTCAGAGAACCCCGTCGCCCAGTCATCCTCTCCCAGCTCAGGTGCTTGGTAATCAGCCTCACTACCTTCCTTCACCAGAAGAGGGAGTTCATCAGACCTCAATGGTGAAGGGGAAAATGAACTCATAACACCTCCCTCTCTAGCAACCTCAGTGCAGAAAGCAGAACCGCCCAGCTGCTCCTCCCCCAGACACACACTGAACAGTGATCTATGGAAAGTGAAACTTTAGTGAGGAGGAAACGACCAGTTCTCATTTCAATGCCAGAACACACACCCCCCTTGGACGTTCTGCTCAGACGCATGAGACTGATTCTAGAAAACCCTGCAAACTGGTGACAGAAGGTAAATTACTTATTGTCAACATTCTGCAGCCCAGATATGTACTGAGATTTTGTGAAAAGCCCGGAAAACCCCTTTAAGTTAGATTTGTGATTAAACCATGTGTTTACTACCCAGTTTTGTCACAGGCTCATATGGGATTATACCATGTTATTTGTACCCAGTTTTGTACCAGGATCATTTGTGATTATACCTTTTTTTTTAAGTAAACCAATTTTTGTGCATTCACCAAATTTGGCGGCATTTGCTGTAAACTCACAATGTTTTAACCTTTACAACTTATGTTTTATGTTTATTACCTTTTCAACAAAGTGTTGTAAGTTAAATACAATAGACAGCCAATCAATCATTTTTTAAACAAAAAACATTTTATTTAACAGAAAAGTTTACAAATCAGTACACTGTCAGGTGGAGATAGTATCGGAGGGGCTGGAAGGGTGGACTACGTCGATAGGAGGGGGTAAGGTGACCGAGTTGGGGTTGATCGGAAGTGGAAGGTGGGGAGAAAACATGAGGTTGAGCAGGGAGGACAGGTTGGGTGAGGGGTTGGGTTGGGGTAGGTGGGAAATAATATGGTACAGGAAGGTTGGCCGGGGTAGAAATATGAAGCTGGGCCGGGGAATGAAGATGTGACTGGGAAGGAAGCTGTGGGGAAGGCATGTGGTACTAGAACTGACTTTGGAATTGGGAAGGGTTTTGGAATTTGGAAGGATTTTGGTAACGGCAAGGAGTTGGGTACTGGGAAGGATTGGGAGGAGGGACAGTGGATTGGGGGGTGTGATAAAACACTCCGGGATCGCCTTTGCTGGGGTCAAAGGTCACGTGCGTTCAGCATGAAACTCAGGTGCACAGCCGGGGTCCGAGTATAACTGACACTGGGTCAGGTTTATTAAAGGTGAAAGCAATGCATAAAGGAAAAAAACATAAAACAAATCCTTGCCTGTCCGGCACTAACTAAACATGGTACAACCTAACTACCAACTGGCGGGCTTCTCCCGTCCAGCCAAACCACAGTTACAGTGGGCACTGCTTTCATTCACGTGTGTCTCTCACACAGACATGCTCTCTGTGTCCCCAGGCTGAGACACTCACACAACCACCTGGCATCCTTTTATATCCACCTCCCATTATTCATTAGTAACCAGGTGATATACTGACCAGACTAGGCCACATAGGAAAGGTATCTGGGCGAGATATACCTGCCCTCATCCACCATTCGCACATGATTCTCACATATCCCCCACTCTGCTCAGACCACTCCGGTCGAGCAATGACACCCGCCAAACAGTGCACTCGGGACAGGGCATCTGCATTCCCCATCTGTACCCCTGGGCAGTGCTCCACCGTAAAAGTGTAGGCCTGCAGGGCAAGGAACCACCGGGTCACCCGGCTATTCCGTTCCTTGTGCAAGTGCATCCACTTGAGAGGGGCATGGTCAGTGATCAGCCTGAACTTTCAGCCCACCAGGTAATATTTGAGGGCCTCTAGAGCCCACTTAATGGCTAGGCACTCTTTTTCTATGACTGCATACTTTTGCTCATGTTTATTCAGCTTCCTGCTGAGATAGAGGACTGGGTGTTCCACTCCGTCCCTCACTTGCGACAGTACAGCCCCGATACCGGTATCCGAGGCATCCGTTTGTACCACAAACTCGCTGCAGAAGTCCTGAGTCACCAGTACGGGTTGAGAGCAAAGTGCCCGTTTTAGGCTATGGAAGGCTTCTTCAGCCGCTAAATTCCATTTAATCATGACGGAGTCTTTCCCTTTGGTAAGATCCGTCAGGGGGGTAGCGATGGCTGCAAAAATTGGGTATGAACCGGCGATCCCCAGAGAGGCTTGCATCTGCTTCTTGTTGACAGGTTGCGGCCAGTCCTGAACCGTTTGAATCTTATCGACTTGGGGTTTAACAGCACCCCTCCCAATTACATACCCCAAATACCGGGCTTCTTCTAGCCCGATGTGACATTTCTTGGGGTTCGCGGTTAGACCTGCCTCCCACAGGTCGTCAATCACAACTTGTACTTTCTGGAGATGAGTCTCCCTGTCCAAGCTGTAAATGACAATGTCATCCAAATAGGCCGAAGCGTACTGCCTATGTGGCCTCAGGACTCGATCCATCAGTCTCTGGAAGGTCGCCGGTGCTCCGTGCAGTCCAAACGACATATACACATACTGAAATAAACCTTCCGGCATAGCAAATGCCGTCTTTTCTCTGGCAGCCTCCGCCAGAGGGATCTGCCAATACCCCTTTGTTAGGTCTAGGGTCATAATATACCAGGCTTTTCCTAAGCGACCTATTAACTCGTCGACCCGGGGCATAGGGTAGGCATCAAATTTTGAGACCGCATTCAGTTTCCTGAAGTCATTGCAGAACCGGATGGTGCTGTCTGGTTTAGGAATTAACACAATCGGGCTGGACCAAGCACTGTGCGATTCCTCAATGACACCTAACTCTAACATTGCCTTCACTTCTCGGGAAACGGCTTCACAGCGCGCTTCCGGAATTCTGTAGGGTTTCACATGAACTGTCACACCAGGTTCAGTTACGATGTCATTTTTCATTAGGGTAGTCTGGCCAGGTTTTTCTGAGAAAAACTTTTGGTTGTGAAGTAGAAACTGCCTGACCTCAGTCTTTTGCCGCTCCGAGAGAGTCTCTGCAACCCGTACCAAGATTTACATGATAAACCTGTTCAGGTTTCCGTTTACCTGCCTGGTATACTTTGTAGTTTACTTCACCAACTCTTTCCTTAATCTCAAAGGGGCCCTGCCACTTTGCTAGGAACTTACTGTCCACCGTGGGGACCAGGATCAACACCCTATCTCCGGGTGCAAATCTACGGGTCTTGACGCCCCTATCATAGATTCTTTTTTGGGCTCCTTGAGCCTGCATCATGTGTTCTTCGACGATAGGCATAACAGCCGCAATGCGGTCCTGCATTTGGGATACGTGATCTATCACCGTTTTAAATGGAGTGACCTGACCCTCCCAGGATTCTTTGGCGACGTCTAACAGTCCGCGAGAACGTCGGGCGTACAATAACTCAAAAGGCGAGAACCCCGTGGAAGACTGGGGCACTTCCCTGATGGCAAAAAGCAAATACGGAAGTAAATAGTCCCAGTTCTTTCCATCCTTGTCTATCGCCTTTCTCAGCATCTGCTTCAGAGTTTTATTGAACCGTTCGACCAACCCGTCTGTTTGAGGGTGATACACGGATGTGCGTAACGATTCGATTTGTAACAACTGGCAGAGCTCCTTCATTACCCTGGACATAAAGGGAGTCCCCTGGTCGGTGAGTATCTGTTTTGGTATACCGACCTGACTAAACACATGCACCAGTTCCTTGGCAATCGTCTTGGTGGCCGTGTTACGCAAAGGGATGGCCTCCGGGTAACGAGTGGCATAATCCAAGAGGACCAGGATATGTTGGTGTCCACGTGCAGACCATGGAAGGGGCCCAACTAAATCCATCCCAATCCTCTCAAACGGGACCTCAATAATAGGTAGGGGTACCAAAGGGCTACAGAACCGGGGCTTAGGCGCAGAGGCTTGGCAGTCAGGACAAGACTCACAATATACACGAATATCGTGATGCATGCCTGGCCAAACAAAACAGTGTAATATCCTTTCGGTGGTTTTCTGGACTCCCAGGTGACCTCCCATCACATGTCCGTGGGCCAGGTCCAGCACCTGCCGCCGGTAGGGTTTTGGCACGACTAATAGTTGCACCGTGTCTTCCCCCTTTTTCTCTATCTGATATAGTAAATCATTCTCCAGGACCATGTAAGGATATGCCAGCCTAGAGCCAGGTTCTACGGGTACCCCATTTATCACTTTTACATTTGTCCTAGCCTGAAAAAGGGTAGGATCCTTTATTTGCTCGCTTTGGAAGTCATCTTTCTGGACTTCCAAATCCGGCAAACGGGGAGGTGGATGGCTGTCGGCCTCCTCCTCTTCCCTGGTCTCCTCCGTATCACCCGCCATGACTGAAAACGGGAACTGCAGGTCATTTCCAGCAGACTCTTCCCCCGAGTCTTCCGGGGGTTCGGGACCCACACGCGCCCCGGGAGAAGATCATATACACTATTACCCGGGGGCATCAACTGATTCTCCCACAATTGTCAGAAGTGGGGAAAATCCCAGCCCAAGATATCATCATGCAATAACGCGGGGACGAGTCCCACTTTATGTTGCACAGACCCATAGGAAGTAGTAATGCATATGACCGTGGTGAGGTACGAACAGGTGTCTCCATGCACACACGTTACAGAAAATTTGTCTGATGGTCCAGTCGGGGCTGACACCAGACTGGCCTTCACCAGAGTCACCACACTTCCCGAGTCTAACAATGCCACCACATTTTTGCCATCAACAGTTAAATCACACAAGTGTTTTTCCACATCCTTTTGATCGGCATTCACACTCACTACCCGTGCAACCATAGACATGCGGTTTTTAGAATCTGTGACTTCGCACTGCATGGGTTCAGTAGTGACCGGACAGTTCGCAACAATGTGGCCCATCTCTTGGCAGCGGAAACACCTAACGGGTCCCTTGCTTAGACCATAGTTCGTTACTCTCGACCTCGCATTGTAGGCAGTCCCGGTTTCCTCCCCCACTGTCTTAGAGATTTTTCCTTCTCCCCTACTCCCTGGAACAGTCTTACCGGTTCCACGTGGAGATGATGAAGAACGAGGAGGGGTAGCGTCGTCTCAGAGTCCTTCCGCCACGGAGCAACGTTCAACCAGATCCACCAGTTGATCTGCCGTCGTAGGATTTCCATGGCTTACCCACTTCCTCAGGGCTGGCGGTAGAGCTCTCAGGTACTTGTCCATGATGACTCTCTGGATTATCTCTGGCGCTGTCAGCACCTCGGGTTGTGGCCACTTCTTCGTCACGTGGATCAGGTCGAACATCTGTGACCGCGGTGGTTTATCCGGCTGATAAGTCCATTGATGCACTCTCTGTGCACGGACAGCGGTCGTCACTCCCAGCCGGGCCAAAGTCCTGCGCGGCTTCAGGTTCTGATAAAAGGGCTGATAAATGGCAAATGAGCTTTAATGGGGATAAATGTAAGGACATGCACTTGGGTAGAACGAATAAGATGTATAATTATGTGCTTAATTGTAAAACACTAGGCAAAACTGTCACTGAAAAGGACCTGGGTGTATGGGTGGACGACAAACTCACATTTAGTGGCCAGTTTCAGGCAGCTGCTGCAAGGGCAAATAAAATAATGGGATGCATTAAAAGAGGCATAGATGCTCATGAGGAGAACATAATTTTACCTCTATATAAGTCACTGGTGCGACCACACTTAGAATACTGTGTACAGTTCTGGTCTCCGGTGTATAAGAAAGACATAGCTGAACTGGAGCGGGTGCAGAGAAGAGCGACCAAGGTTATTAGGGAACTAGGGGGTCTGCAATACCAAGATAGGTTATTACACTTGGGGTTATTTAGTTTGGAGAATCAAAGGCTTAGGGGTGATCTTATTACAATGTATAAATATATGCGGGGACAATACCAAGAGCTTTCTAATGATCTTTTTACTCTTAGACCTGTGACGGGGACAAGGAGGCATCCTCTACGTCTGGAGGAAAGAATGTTTAAGCATAATCACAGACGCGGATTCTTTACTGTAAGAGCAGTGAGACTATGGAACTCTCTGCCATATGATGTTGTAATGAGTGATTCCCTACTAAAATTTAAGAAGGGCCTGGATGCCTTTCTTGAAAAGTATAATATTACAGGGTATATACACTAGTTTCCTTAATATTGCGTTGATCCAGGGAGCTAGTCTGATTGCCGTATGTGGAGTCGGGAAGGAATTTTTTTCCCCAATGTGAAACTTACTGTTTGCCACATGGGTTTTTTTTGCCTTCCTCTGGATCAACATGTTAGGGCAGGTTAGGACAGGATATAGGTTGAACTAGATGGACTTAAAGTCTCCCTTCAACCTTAATAACTATGTTACTATGTTACTATGTAAGAGGTAGTAGGATTTCAAACCATCCCCAATTAAATAATCTCCATAGGATCCCCACCCTAAAAAAGCTAACTACTTTAATAGGTTTCTAAATCATCCAGCTCAAATTTTATATCTGAGCAATGTTCAAGCAGGCAAACCATCACCCTTCTGTAACCCCCAAAAATCTACCAAGGCACACAAGTCTGATATTGATATCCTCCTTCCATAATATGCATGATGCGCAAGCTGCCAGTCCCTCCAGCTCCTGTTAGCACCCAAAAAAAGAACCTAGACCTTGCAAATGATACACTCCTTCATACCCCCCATTTGCATATCTATTGACCACAGATGCTATTTTAAAATATCCCTTTTAAAAAGTTAAATACCCAATTTCTGCTCTCAACATTTTTATACACGTTTTATTTAAACCAATAGACCCTCAACCAACTCTGTATTGCATGTTGTGCTTTCCTGTTTTTCATAGACCACACTTTCAACGTTACCTTGGTGAAATGATACTATGGACAGTTTTTGTATAAAACTTTATTATAATTTTTTTTCAAAAAAGTAGGAGCTACACAGCTCTTTATCTGAAATACGAGTACATGAAAATTTAGTAAACACCAAAAAAAAAAAAAAAAAAATAGTCAAAACACACACAGACACACACACCATCACACAAGCAACAAGCCACACAGGCACACACACCGCAGAACTTTTTTTAAAACACATGTACAGTATCAAAAAAGCATGGCTGGACACACACACACTCACTGCAAATCACGCTGGCTGGCAGTCCTCTTGCTGGCTGGCAGGTTGCTCGCAGGCTTCTGGCCGGCAGGCTTATGGCTGGAAGGCAGGTTGCTGGCAGGCTTCTGGATGGCAGGAGTGTTGATGGCAGTCTTCTTCCTTCTATGCTTCTTCCTGGCACATTGAACACTGAAGCCACATGGCTGGTTTATATAGGTTTTGGGGATGTCTGGTCAATTGGCTGCTAAAGACAGATTTGGAGCATGCTCAATTTAAAAAAACGGAATCCGGCGACGGATTCTGTCATTTGACGGACAGCGACAGATCCGCCGCCCATAGGCTTCCATTCTAGCCAACGCCGGACGCCGGCAGATCCGTCGCTGTCCGCCTTTTCAGCGCAGACAAAAAATGTTACAAAGTCCGTCAACTCCAGACAGCGGATATACAAGTCTATGGGGAAAACGACGGATCCGCCAGGCAAATCCGTCAGTACCGTTTGTTCTGGCAAATGGCGGATTTTGACTGACACCAAAAAACTGAAGTGTGAAACAGGCCTTAGTGTTAATCAGATTTTCCGTTGCCTCTCATTTTTGGAGGTATATGTCAGATGCCTGACAGGTTAGCACAACTATGGGGTGGTGCTAAGGTTAGGTTACCAAACCATATGTAAATTAAGTATAAACCTAGCACTCAACTTAGATGCGTGAAAAAACGAATTTATTGTAGCACACGAAAAAACGTTTCGGTCTGTTGTGACCTTCTTCAGTTACGTGTTACACACACTATGCAAGGACGTCTACCTCCAGCTACGCGGGACCCCAATGGGCTCCAATGTAGCGCCCCCCCTATGCAAATGCCTATTTGGCCGATTTTGAGGAAAGCATCATTTATAACAATGATCTATTTTGCAACAATGTCATTATATGGAAACGCTATATAGATGACATTTTCTGCATATGGGGGGGCTCATTCTTTGACATCTTGAATTCATCATGGCCGGGTATTGAATTCGCTATGGGGCATGATCTTTGGCGCATGTTTTTTTTAGACACTATGGTCATTAAGGATCCTAGGGGGGCTCTGTCTACAGACCTCCATATTAAAAAAACGGATCGCAATAGCCTCCTTCATTTTCAGAGCCTTCACCATCCCTCAACCAAACGGTCAATTCCGAAATCACAGTTTCATAGAGTGAGAGACATTATCACAGACACTAACATCAGAGACCAACGCCTAAACGAGATGACCAACAAATTTTTGGAAAGAGGTTACCCATCTTCAATATTGGAGGAATGCAAAGCTATTACCAGTAAACCTCGTAAAAGTTTCACAAATCGCTTACCGTTTGTCCATACGTTCCACCCCTTTGCCTACATTATCCAGAAATACATCCGTAAAAATTGGCACCTATTATCTGCTGCCCACCCCGATATACCAGAATTCAGACAACCCTTTCTTCCGTGCTTCAAGCGAGCACCAAATCTTAAAGATACGCTAGTCAAAGCGGATATCGGTTCTAAATCTACCATCCAGAAACAACGATTTTTACAGCCAAAAATGGGGACTTTCCCTTGCTTACATTGTGTCTAATGTAATAACATCTTTAAAGGGGATAAATTCATACATCCCCTATCTGGGAAAGGGTTTAAAATTCAAAATTTCTTAACATGTGATTCATCCTATGTGATTTACATCATAAAATGCCCCTGCGGTCTCTTGTATGCGGGAGAGACCTCACAGCCTATTCGGGATAGAATCTCGAAACATAAATCTACAATTAGGTGTAAAAATCTCCTTCTCCCCATTCCGCACCATTTTATTACCCATGGCCACAACATTTCCCAATTGCAATACCAGGTGATCGAAGAGGTACCACCTTCGCGCCGTGGAGGCAATAGGATCCTCAACCTTAAAAAACGTGAAGCCTTTTGGATCCACACCCTGGATACTATGAACCCTAAAGGCCCTTTTACATTCAGCGATGCACCAGCGATCCCGACCACGATATGACCCGGTCAGGATCGCTGGTGCATCGCTAAATGATCACTAGTGAGCTGCCACACAGGCAGATCTCACCAGCGATGCAGCAGCAATACAGCGGACGATACTTACCTTTCAGACGCGGCGATGAAGACGTCCTCCCGTCCGCGTCCACGCATCGCTCGTCGATGCCAGCAGGAAGCCCAGCGGGAAGCGCCCGACGAGAAATGGAGCCGGCCAATCTCGCGCGATCAGTGATGGACAGCGGGGGAGCCGGTCGGAGGTAAGTATCACATGTAGCGATACACAAAATCGGTGACGTTATAGCGATATTGCTAGCGATATCGCTATGTGTAAAACCCCCTTACGGGTCTGAAAAGGGAATATGAGTTATCAGCATTTATGTGATACCCAATTTTTGTTGCAGGCCCCTGATCAATAAGGTCATTTTTGCAGTGATGTTGTACTTTGTGAAATTATGCTGTGAATTTAGGAGGCTGTGTGTTAATATGAATTTACTAATGTATTTTTTTTTTCTCTCTCATAGAGCCGTTTATACTAATGTCTGTGGATAGGACGTCACTACCACAAGTCTACCTTTATCTCATATCACGGTCACTCTCCCACAGACCTCTGGCTTAGATGAATACGTCTTTACTCACTAGTAAACATTTACTATATACGCCTTGCCTCCTTTGTCTGTATAATTCGTATTGTGCATAATAAAAAACTAATCACTACCTAATGACTGTGTTCACACTGTCTTTGTGACCTCCTACCATCTCTCTTACTTAGGTACTCTTCTGGGCCGTTTCACCACTCTTTATGTATTCCCATTCTCTTTAACCCCAGTCACCTAAGTGTTTATTGTAAGATCTCCATTCTTTAGTTCCATTTCCCCACTCACACCCCATACTGCTGCTATACATAACAGCTAACTTTATTATGCGTTCTGAATGGTCCTTGAAATAGTTAATCCAGCATTTCTCTGCTAGAACACATGTATCACAGGAAGTGGCCATTCTGTTCCTGTTTGTTACTTCCACCAGGCAGCATTCACTGTTATTGGCCGCCCACCCCCCTTCCCCTCTTAACCCTGTGCGAGGTCCTGTGCTGTCAGACTTGCAGTGGATACTGTGTCCGGTGGCACAAGTGCCCGATCTTCATGCACAACTAAGGTACTACTACCTTCATCCTTTTCTCCTAGTGACGGCCACTACCTCCTTTATAGATATTTTGCAGCTCAATATGCTCAGCTTCCAACACAGATCTCCGTTGTAAGTATTTCACCTGCACATATCTTTCACCAACTATGTTATATACTCATCTGGCCATATGTAATCTTAGAGATATTATAAAGCACATCAGGTCTCGCATCAGAGATATTCTCGTACCTTGCATACAGAGTGTAACACGGTATGTTTCACAACCCCTCTGAGCACTTCATTTCTCCATCTTCCAATCACTCAGCTCCATTTAGGATTGTGCGATGTTTCTGGTGATTACCCTCTGTATTGAATGACTTATGCATATATGACCATTAATTTTGCGGTGTATATACTTTTGTTATTTCCTATTGCATTTTATTTTGTATTTTTGTTAAATACAATACCGATACAGATATCGGCAGGTATCGTGCACACATCCTACTTGGATAAGTAGAACAAATGCTCACTAAATGGCAAATGTGCACAAAACTTGGCAAGCAGGTCCAACACCTGGTGCCCCCATCATCAACTGATATGGCCCAATGTACACAGTACTGCAGCTTGGGTAATAATAATTACACAGTGTACCGAATTGGCCTCTTCACTTCCCATTCTTTCCAGGAGGCTTCAGGCAGATCCGATGGGTCAGAGAAGAGATTTTGAACAAAAGAAAATTCACAGGACACATCAGTAATCTGGAAAGGATTCTTATCTACCGGCTTTAGCACCTTCATTGACTAGCCCTTCTAGCGCTACATCACATGTCCATCAGGTCACAACGATGTCATCGCACCAAGGCAATAAAAAAATTGATTGCACAAAGGTTAGAAAGGGTACCGTATCCCTGGATAACATGTATGGATAGCGTACACATTCAAAATATATGTCTATACAGCATGAGGCAGGCTCAGACGGTGTTAGGGCCCAGTATGGATTGCACGTGATTGCACAAAGGTTAGAAAGGGTACCGTATCCCCGGATAACATGTATGGATAGCGTACACATTCAAAATATATGTCTATACAGCATGAGGCAGGCTCAGACGGTGTTAGGCCCAGTATGGATTGCACATCATTGCACAAAGGTTAGAAAGGGTACCGTATCCCTGGATAACATGTATGGATAGCGTACACATTCAAAATATATGTCTATACAGCATGAGGCAGGCTCAGACGGTGTTAGGCCCAGTATGGATTGCACGTCATTGCACAAAGGTTAGAAAGGGTACCGTATCCCTGGATAACATGTATGGATAGCGTACACATTCAAAATATATGTCTATACAGCATGAGGCAGGCTCAGACGGTGTTAGGCCCAGTATGGATTGCACGTCATTGCACAAAGGTTAGAAAGGGTACCGTATCCCTGGATAACATGTATGGATAGCGTACACATTCAAAATATATGTCTATACAGCATGAGGCAGGCTCAGACGGTGTTAGGCCCAGTATGGATTGCACGTCATTGCACAAAGGTTAGAAAGGGTACCGTATCCCTGGATAACATGTATGGATAGCGTACACATTCAAAATATATGTCTCAGGAGGCAGGCTCAGACGGTGTCAGGCACAGTATGGATTTGACGGCCCAGATTACACAGCGGAGGAGCAGGGAGAGGTAAAGATTGCAAATGCTGGGGCCCTGCCCAAGCAAGGGGGGCCCACTCGTGGGCGTCGGTACTGGCACTGGGCCCCTCATAGTACAGCGGTGTGTCTGACGGCGGGTGTGCACCACCACCGTCAGAGACACTTGATTGCACTATGAGGGACCCTGTGCCAGTGCCTGCGCCCAAGAGTCGGCCTACCCACCTGTCCAGGGCAACGGCACTCGCACGGTGTCGTGCGCTAGGTGGTTACCCCGGCCATGGGGGGGGAGGCAGCACAGTTAGGGAGTTTTAGAAAGTGGCATATGTTGATGTTGGACATTCAGCTGATGCAAAAGGCGAAATAGGTGAAGTACCAGGAAGAGGTGGACCAAAGCAAGCCATTTTTCTGTCACCCTATGTGTCATCAGGGGAAGGTGGGACAAAATCCTTGGAAACCCATGCGTGGTTCATTTTAATGAAGGTTAGATCATCCACATTTTGGGTTGACAGACGGGTCCTTTTTTCTGTCAGGATTGATCCAGCTGCACTGAAGACTCTTTCCGATAGCACACTTGCAGCTGGGCAAGCGAGCTCCTGTAAGGCATATTGGGCCAATTCAGGCCAGGTGTCCAGTTTAGCGGCCCAATAGTCAAAGGGGAATGACCTGTGTGGGAGAACATCGATATGGGAGGAAAAGTAGTTTGTAACCATAGTTGACAACTGCTGTCTCCTGTCACTTTCCATCGATGCAGTATTACCAGTTGTGTGAGCGGTATTTGAAAAATCAGTCCACAACATTGTCATGAAACCCCTGTCTCCAACGCCACTTCTGCTGTGTGCACCACGAACACCTCTGCCAAGCTGCCCCCGGCCCGTACGGCTCGTGTGAGAACCATCACCGCTGCTGTGTGCTGGGAATGCCTCAAGCAACTGATTTACCAGAGTTGCTTGTTTATTAGCCAATATTAGGTCAAGGTTCTCCTGTGGCATGATGTTTTGTAATTTGCCTTTATAGCGTGGATCCAGGATGCTGGCCAACCAGTAGTCGTCATCGTTCATCATTTTGGCAATGCGGGGGTCCCTTTTTAGGATCCGCAAGGCATAATCTGACATGTGGGCCAATGTTCCCGGTGTCAATGATGCACTGCGAGTGCTGGGTGGAGGAGCACTTTCTGGCAAATCCACATCCCTCCAGTCACGCACAAACCCTGTACCAGACCTTGCCACGCCAACATTTTCACTTGCCCCACGAGATGCATCCTCCTCCCCTAAGTAATCATCCCCATCATCCTCCTCCTCCTCCTCCTCTTCTTCCTCCACCTCGTCCAGTAGAGGTCCCTGAGCAGACAATGGCTGAATGTCATCAAGGATTCCCTCCTCCTCTTCCTCCTCATCAACATTGGCTGCAGACGCCTGCTCCTTAAGGTGCGTCAAAGTTTGCATGAGCAGACGCATAAGTGGGATGCTCATGCTTAGGATGGCGTCGTCTGCGCTTACCAGCCGTGTGCATTCCTCAAAACACTGAAGGACTTTACAAAGGTCTTTCAGCTTCGACCACTGCACGCCTGTCAACTCCATGTCTGCTCTCAAAGTGCCTGGCCGTGTATCCTCCCACAAATGCATTATGGCCTGCCTCTGCTCGCACAGCCGCTCCACCATGTGCAGGGTGGAGTTCCACCTTGTTGCAATGTCGATAATGAGGCGGTGGTTGGGAAGATGGAGCAATCGCTGCAGCTTCTGCATACGAACGGAGTGTACAGGCGACCGGCGGATGTGCGCGCACAGTCTTCGCACCTTCTGGAGCAGGGCTGTTAACTCCGGATAATTTTTGAGGAAGCACTGCACCACCAGGTTCAAGGTGTGAGCCAAGTGCGCAGTGATGGACACGTAACGGCCCTGGCCATGCAGGACTGGACCATGCATCAGTTGTGAGGTGCACCTTTCCGCTCACTGACTGCTTGAGTGCATGGACAATGCGGTCTTTCACATGATGGTGGAGGGCTGGGATGGCTTTGCGAGAGAAGAAGTGGCGACTGGGTAGGTCATAGCGTGGTACTGCATAGGCCATGAGTTCGCGGAAAGCTGTGCTTTCCACCAACCGAAAGGGCATCATCTCAAACAAGATTAGTTTGGCAATGTGGGCGTTCAAACCCAGTGTACGCAGATGAGAGACTGAGTACTTTCTTGACCTACTCATAGTGTCTGGGAGGGTGAGCTGGACTTGAGAGCTGCATATGGTGGAAGTAGCGGTGGACAGGGCGGACTGAGAGAGGGTTGATGATGGTGATGGAGTTGGTGTTCTTTCTGATGGCCTAGAATCAGTCTTTCGTTGATATAACAGTGGGATTCCCTGACTGCTGTGGCCTTGCAACGACACCTCAACATTTGCTGCTGTGCTAACCGGTGGGCTTACAGTGGGGGAAACAATGTAGCGTTGATGACTACCTTCGTTGTGATCAGTTGCACATGTGGCACTTGAGGTTTGGTGTTGTGTCCACGCTTGCAAGTGCATGCTGGTTAAATGTCTAAGCATGCAACTGGTATTCAAATTTTTCAGATTTTTCCCTTGGCTAAAGGTCTTTGCGCACTTCCTCCAGATAACCTTGGCCTGATCATGAGGATTTTGTTCAAAAAAGTGCCACACTGCACTCTTCCTACTTTGGCAGACATTTTGCGGCCTAGCACGCTGTGATCTTTTGACCCTCTGGACAAGCTGTCCAGCAACTCTTTTGATGTTTGGAACCTGTCTTTGGAGTGCTCCGGGCCTGCCAGATAACAGCTGTTGCGATGTCGATGTCTGCTGTGGATGCTCCTCATCTGAGCTATTGGAAGCAGCACCCTCTTCCCCCAATGGATGCCAATCTGGGTCAACAACTGGGTCATCCATCACCTCCTCTTCTATGTCATGTGCACCTTTCTCTGTGTCACCGTGTATGGTGGTATAGTGTGCGGGAAGGGGCACCTGAGTCTCATCAGGGTCAAAATCTGGCTCTGTACACTGCGAGGACAATGTAGTGCTCTGAGTGAATGTACCAGCAGAATCATCCATCAGCGGCTGTGCATCAGTGCACTCCATGTCAGATTCATCTTGGCCTGGGTAATTCACCATTTGACTTGATAATCCAGGCATGGTATGTGAAAACAGCTCCATGGAGTAATCAGTAGTATGGCCTGCGTCATCCTTCAATCTTGGTTGGGGTGAAGGACACAAGGAAAGGTGTGGTTCATGAACATGAGCCTCCAATGACGACTCAGTGCTTTTACTTTTTACAACTGAAGAAGAGGAGGCGATAGAGCTGGAGGCTGAGTCAGCAATGTAAGACAAAACTTTTTCCTGATGCTCTGCCTTTAAAAGCGGTTTGCCAACTCCTAGAAAACTAAGCGTTCGAGGCCTTATGTAGCCAGACGATGACGCAGGGTCAGCACCTCCTGCATTCAGTCCTATTTTGCTCTTGCCACTACCATCAGATCCACCACCAACACCATCATTACCAGCTGCCAACCCCCGCCCAATTCCACTGCCTCTTCCACCAGCCTTCCTCATTTTTGGTAGAAATGTAGACAAAATCCAACAAACTATATAGTAATGTAAAACAAGGTACAAGGTGTCTATTGGACAGGGGAGATTTAGAATTTCTGCACACACTTGTGGACAGTGGACACTTTTGGATTGTGTGAGGCCCACTGATATCTGAGCGCTATGTGACACGCTCGATGGCACAGCTGCCTGTGACCAAAGTGACGAGAGGATAATGGAGATTTTGAATCTCTGCGTACACTTTTGGACACTGGACACTTGTGGATTGTGTGAGGCCCACTGATATCTGAGCGCTATGTGACACGCTCGATAGCACAGCTGCCTGTGACCAAAGTGACGAGAGGATAATGGAGATTTTGAATCTCTGCGTACACTTTTGGACACTGGACACTTGTGGATTGTGTGAGGCCCACTGATATCTGAGCGCTATGTGACACGCTCGATGGCACAGCTGCCTGTGACCAAAGTGACGAGAGGATAATGGAGATTTTGAATCTCTGCGTACACTTTTGGACACTGGACACTTGTGGATTGTGTGAGGCCCACTGATATCTGAGCGCTATGTGACACGCTCGATGGCACAGCTGCCTGTGACCAAAGTGACGAGAGGATAATGGAGATTTTGAATCTCTGCGTACACTTTTGGACACTGGACACTTGTGGATTGTGTGAGGCCCACTGATATCTGAGCGCTATGTGACACGCTCGATGGCACAGCTGCCTGTGACCAAAGTGACGAGAGGATAATGGAGATTTTGAATCTCTGCGTACACTTTTGGACACTGGACACTTGTGGATTGTGTGAGGCCCACTGAGATCTGAGCGCTATGTGACACGCTCGATGGCACAGCTGTGACAAAAGTGACTAGAGGATAAGGGAGATTGGATTGCTTTTAAAAAAGCAGTTTGCGGAGCAGTGGGTAAACAGCAATGCCAGCGTGTCAGGAAGCCTTAAAAGGCAGCCCAACAACCAACACCACTGATACACCACAATATAGCCTCCCCTTGCACTGCACACACAGTGACTTGTGTGTTGTGCAGGCCAAATCGCTAGCAGCAGAAGCAGTTTTTTTGTCTTCTTCCCTGCCTAACGCTCTCCCTACAGAATCAGCAGCAACCTCTCCCTATACTAAGATCGGCAGAAGTAAGATGGCGGTCGGCGTGCACGCCCTTTTATACCCCCTGTGACGCCCACCAAAGCAAGCCAATCACTTGCATGCCCTTCTGAAAGATGGTGGTGACCCGTGCCTAGGTCATCACGTTGCCCACAGTGTCCGTGGATCCTGATTGGCTGAAAAAGAGCGCAAAACAAACTTTTGAAACGCGACTTTGGCGCGTAAGTCGCCGACCTCGTGGCCGACCTCATCCTAGGGTCGGGTTTCGTTTCATGAAACCCGACTTTGCCAAAAGTCGGCGACTTTTGAATTTTTTCAACCCGTTTCGCTCAACTCTACTGACCACTTCACCAAGTTCGCGGTGGTTACCCCGACCCGAGATCAGACTGCCGAGGTTCACAGGCAGTAATACAATGCTGTGGAGCTGGACGGAGCAAATGCGGGGGTTGTTGAGGATGCACCCGATGACTCCTGACCTGGAGGCAGAGGTGGCACTAATGGCCTTGGATGGGGAAGCCCCCCCGACAGCGAAACACTTTCGCCAGGGTATTGCAGATCCTAGAGGAAACCCATGGGGACCCTACTGACATGGGAGAACTGAGGAACTGGCTGTTTAGTCGCATGCAGAGGGAGGGGGAGATGGTAATGCAATACATGAATGTCCTGCAGGAGCTATATACAGCCATGGAACGAAAGGACGGGGTAGGTGTGGGGCCCATTGACATAACCCTACACGACCTCTTGGTGACCAGACTGCAGGACCCCCTGACAAAACAGGCGTTGCGGGAGCGTTTGACCTTCTCTGAGATAGGGAGTGAGGCACGTACACGAGAATGGGAGCAAGGGGTGACAGTCCCTGTCTGGAAGGCCCAGAGCACCGAAGTCTCCGTGAACGCCATTAGTGAACCCCAGTGGGTGGAGGAAATGTGACAAGAGCTGAAGAATATTGGAGGTGAATTGGCTGAGGTGAAGAGGAGGGTCGAGACCATGAGTAACCGGCCGGGGCCGAGCATGGCATCCCTGAGCCCCCGTGGCCCCCGGGCCAGCCGGTCTTTGCAATCTCTCGCCTGCTTTGATTGTGGCGAAGTGGAGTGCCCTCGGCGCGGGAGGTACCCGCCCCGCCAGCCATTAAACTAGAGGGCTCTGAGTTGGGGGGACGCCGCTCGGAGCCAGAACCCACAACGCGGGGTGGTGGAGGTCCCGAAGATTTAGTTGCAAAGTGCCCGCTGATTTGGGCAGAGTTTGAGGGCCTCCCTGGTGGATACGGGGTCACAAGTTACAACCATGCCAGAGACCTACTTCCGGCAGCACTTCCCCGAAGCCACAAGGCCCCAGTCACCGGAGTAGCGTAGATGCAGATCTCGATGTGCGGCAAGGAATTGGGCCGACGAGGCTTAGTCCTGACTCGGGGGGACGCAGGCGATAGAAACGCTGTCACCTTGGGCATGAATATACTAAAGGAATTTGGCAGCCTTCTCAGTGAACCAGCCCAAGAGACTCTGAAACAATGGAGCCCCCGCACTCCACAAGGGCTGGTCTTCCAACAGCTGGTGCGGGGGGTGCGAGTCCAAGAGGCCTGCCAGGAGGGGGAGGTGCTGGGGAAGGTGATTGCGCCTGTGACTTCCCAGCTCGTTCTGCCACCAGGACAGATGGTAATCGCCCTGCCCGTCCGGGCCCATGTACCTCTAGAAGAAGTGGAGGTGCAGGTGGAGCCATCCTTCTCTGAGCACTTACCCCCTGGGCTCCTGGTGGCTCGCACCCTGGCCACCGTAAGAAAGGGGACAGCCCTCATACGCTGTGTCAATCTGGAGGACCAAGACATCGTCATAAAACCTCGCAGCAAAATGGCCAAACTGGTAAAACCCCTGGAAGAGGTGCTTCCGCCCCCGGCGCTGGAGGTGAGTCCAAGGGACCCCTGGGCCGTGACTGTGAATTCCATCCAGACCGCGGGGTCCCTGCCTGAGCAGGAGGGGTGAGTGATCTTGGAGCAAATGCGAGCGGAACTCTCCGGACTAGGGCAAGCCCAAATACAGCAGGTGGTAGCCCTCCTGGGCCACTATAAAGAGGTATTCGCTAGCCACGAAGATGACTTCGGTTGCATCACGGCCATAAGGCATGGCATACCCACCAAGGGGACAGCCCCCAACAGAGAGCGCTATCTGCAGATTCCTCCGCAATTGTACCAGGAGGTAAATACACTATAGGGCTAAATGCTACGCAAGGGGGTTATCCGGGAAAGCCAGAGCCCCTGGACAGCCCCCATTGTGCTGGTGCGAAAAAAGGACGGCATGCTGCGTTTCTATGTGGACTATCGGAAGCTGAACGCCTGCGCCATCATGGACTCATATCCGCTTCCCCGTATAGAGGAGTCCCTGTCTGCCATGGGGAAGGCAAAATATTTTTCTACCTTGGACTTGGCCACTGGATACTGGCAGGTAACGATGTCGGAACAAGATCGTGCAAAAACCGCCTTCATCTTGCCCATGAGGCTATTTGAATTTAATCGGATGCCTTTCAGACTGAACAATGCCCACGGAACCTTCCAGCAATTAATGGAGCCGTGTTTGGGTGACCTAAACTTCGAGGCCACCTTAATATACCTGGACGACATCATCATCTACGCCACCACGCTTGAGGACCACTTGTATCGTTTGGGCCAGGTGCTCGGCCGGCTACAAAAGTGCAGATTGAAGGTAAAGCCCCAGAAATGCCATCTGTTCCGCACACAGATTGAGTACCTAGGACATGTCGTCTCCGCCGAGGGCGTGAAACCGTCTCTGGAGAAGGTCGCTGTGATACGGGAGTGGCCTACTCCCGAGATGGTGAAGAATGTGTGGGCCTTTCTGGGGCTGGCTGGATATTACCGTCGCTTCGTGAAAAACTTCACCCGCCGAGCCCGAGCCCTGCAGGACCTACTAAAAGGAACCCCGACCGGTGCCAACAGCTGGAAGATACAATGGCGTGAACCACAGGAGGAAGCTTTCTGAGACCTCAAAGCCGCCTCTCAGAAGCCCCGGTGTTAACTTACGCAGATTTCTCGCAACCATTTATTCTGCATACCGACGGGAGTTTGCATGGGCTGGGGGCTGTGTTATCCTAGATGCAGGATGGTCGAGAGAAGGTGATCGCCTATGGCAGCTGGTCGCTTCACGACTCCGAACAAAATCCCGACAACTACAGCTCCTTTAAGCTTGAGCTCCTCGCGTTAGTGTGGGCCATGACGGAGCGATTCGCGGAGTACCTAGCGGGTTCCGAGGTGTTGATGCGAACAGACAACAACCCACTAGCCCACCTCGAAAATGCCAAGTTAGGGGCCCTGGAGCAACGTTGGGTAGCCAGGATGGCAAAATTTAAGTATAAAATCATTTACAACTGAGGGGCAGAGTACGTCCACGCCGACGCCTTGTCCCGAATCCGACACACAGCCCCGGGGCGGAGCCGGGCGAAGAGTTGGAAGGAGAAGAAACACCATTTTCCTCAAGCACCGCCAAAACAATGGTGGTTACAAAAGAACAGTCAAGTGCGGAACCCGCAAGGGGCATCCTAGAACAGTCCCGGGACGAATGGATACGTCAGCAACAGGAAGATGAGGAAATCGGCCCCTACGTCGATGGGTGGCCATGAAACAGCTGCCCAGTGATGCTCAAAGAAGGACGCTTTCTCGGGACATGTTACTAATGCTACGCCAGTGGGAGAGACTAGTGATCAAAGACGGACTGTTGTACCAAAAAGCGGAACTACGTGCAGAACCAAAAGCCACATGGCAAGTGGTAGTGCTGGGAGCCCAACTAGCTGAAATTGCCCCGGAAGCTCATGAAAAGGGGGCTCATTTTGGGGTGCAAAAGACTTTCCAGTGACTACAGCGGATAGCCTACCATCCCCGGTTACAAACCGAAGTGGAAGAGGTTTGCAGAAAATGCCACCAATGTGAGCTGACCAAACCACCAGGGCAAAGAGCCCCTATACAAATGATAATAACAACGGCACCCCTCGAGCTATAAATAATAGACTACCTGACCATCGGTCCAGCCCACCAGGGGTACGAGCACTGCCTGGTTATGGTAGACCATTTTACCAAATTCGCCATAGTAACCCCCACCAGAGACCAAATGGCGGAATCCGCTGCCTATGCTATTTGTAAGAACTTTATTCAAGTGTATGGATGCCCTCAACGTATTCACTCGGATCAGGGCGCCTGCTTCCTGGGAAAAGTAATGGAGGAACTATATCGTCTGTACGACATTGACAAATCTCGGACCACACCATACCATCCGCAGGGGAACGGGGCCTGCGAACGATTTACTCAGAGCCTAATCCAAAAGCTGCGTACCCTGGAGGACGACCGAAAGGCCCGAGTACGTCCCTGAGCTGGTCTGGGTATATAACAACTGGGTACATCGAGTCACCGGCTACACTCCATATGCGCTACTCTTCGGCCGAGAAGGCAAAGGGATCACCGAGGTAGAGTTGGACGCAGATTAGGAACGACCATGGGCAGGGGTCTCCTCGTGGGTCTGGGATCACCGTTACCATCTGCAGACCCTACACAGACTAGTACAAACAAAGCTCCGAGATCTCGAACACCCAGGAAAAGCCCCATCACAACCCACAGAATTCCACATGGGAGATCGCGTTCTCGTACGGGACCAGCACTCCCAAAACAAATTGGTGGGAGGAAGATCCTTACCTAGTACTACGTCGAATAAGTTCAGATGGGGCCTGTATATGAGATACAGTCTGAAAAAAAAGGGGACTGACTCGTCCGAACAGTACATCGCAATATGTTGCGGCCCTGTATATCCGCAGATCCCAAATAGTCCGAGGCCCGTCCTGAGGCCCCAGATCCTACGCCAGGAGTTTCGGATGATAAGAATGAAGAGGACTACCCAACAAGAAGGGCCGACACACCCAGGGCCAATGCCCCAGAGGCCCAAGCTATCCAACCACCTTCCACCACCCCAGATGACTCCACCACACCAACCGAACTGCGACGCTTTGAGCGGTCTACAGCAGGAAAAACCCCCGAACGATATGAACAAGATCAGTTCGTATGGCAGAAACAACTTTGGCGCCAGGACAGAAGCACAAACCTCCCAAAACCCCCGCCCGAGGACTGGCGAGCAAAAAGGATGGGGGAGTGTAGGGAGAGAGACCTGAATAAGGGCCCGTTGTGTAACCGGGCCGGAACTAGGGGGGCTGTCACTCAGGTTCCCAGAGGGTATGTTCCCGGGGGAAGTAGTTACAAGCTGGGACAGACTCTCATCCAGTAAATGTGGTGGCGGGGCGACTATAAAACAAGCGCAGGAGACCAGCAGGACGGACTCAGCGAGGAGAGAGACGAGAGACAGGAAGGAGGAGTCTAAGTGGCGCTGGAGAGTGAGCCAGTGCCTTCCAGACAGAAAGGACGGGGGCTCGCCTGACCAGGGGAGAGGACGGTGCCGAGCGGCACGAGGAGGAGATACACCGAGACCCGCAGCCGCCACTGCCCCGCTCCATACTGCGGCTGCGGCATGTACACCGAGATCCGCGGCCACCTTTGTCCCGCTCCATACCGCAGCTGCGGCCTGTACACCGAGACCCGCGGCCACCTCTACCTCGCCTCCTAAAGGGGCAGCCCCGACGGTGGGGAACCAGCCAGGGGCCTGCTTCGCTCCCTTCGCACCTGGGCGTAAGGATGCCCGAAGCCTGCAGCAACTCTTCTTCGGCTGGACCCAGCGGCTGAGACGCCGAACAGACACCTCCCAGACAACAACTCTGCAGGATGTCAGAGATTGATAAGTGACACTTCGATGATCATTAACTATAGTCCAAGGACCCGTAGTCGGCCATATAGTTCCCGGCACTTGCCATACTGTTTGATATCGTGTTATTTGTGTATTAGTGTCTAGCTTCCCTGCGTGGAAAACTATTGTCAGCTTTACCGTTTATCCATCTAATCCAAATATAAAGGTTAAGTTTGCTCTTGTTCTGTGTCCAGCTCGTCACTGCATCCTGTGTACCAGCGAGTACCAGACGTGCAAAGCATTCTAAGTTACTGAGATAATGACTTTTGAGTTTTCATTGGCTGTAAGCCATAATCATCAACATCAACTTGAAATAGATCACTCTGTTTGTAATGACTATATATAATATATGAGTTTCACTTTTTATATTGAAGAACTGAAATAAATTAACTTTTAGATGATATTCTAATTTTGTGACATGCACCTGTGTACGGTATATATATTTGCAGAGCTTCTCCTACACATTAAAATGGTAAAAATAGACAGCATCAAGACGGCGTCTGGATGTCATGCATGCGCAATGTATGAGATTACATAGCCCATAATGGACACATATTATATTTGTGCAAAGCACAGAGGCGTACGATATTTGCGCATTTCTGAATGAGGCCTTTGAAAGATGAATCCTCACCAGTGCTGACCAAGACTTGACATTTACTGTAACTGTCTGCACCAGAATGTCTGAGCTGTTTCCAAGAAATGTTCTTTTCTGCTTTCACTTTCATTGAGGGGAACAAAAAATAGAGATCTAAAGGTGACAGAATAGATAACTGTAGAAGCGAAATACCGTCTCTGCTTTCTGTGACGGAGGGACTTGTTACTGGAAATAACGTTAGAACAGAACCACAAATTATTGGACGTGGATGTCCATCATCTGAAAGACCTCACCAAATCAGTAACCAAAATGTTAGGCACATCACCCTGTCTACAAATGTAGTAGATGCAGTCCTATGTAACAAACAGAGCACACAATGATTAGTCTCTGAGTGCAGATAATGCAAATAGCACATGTTACTTGTAGTTGTATGTGACACCACAGATAACACAATGATATTTATCTGAGTCAGGGCCAACATCACCACCCAGCACACCCAGGAAATTGCTGGGGCCCTGAGGAAGTGGGGGGCCCACTAGCTGTTGTGGACACTGGTGTGCTATGAGGTCCCCCTGTGCTTTAAACTGTTTGCAATACTTACCTCTCCTCGTTCTCCGCTGGACACAGGTCCGGTCTCTTCTGCATTTTGTGACTCAGTGACGTCTCAAGGCAGAGGGCGCAATGACGTTACTACAGCGCCCCCTCTGTCCTGAGCAGGGCAGGAAGGCAGAAGTCGCTGAACAGACAGAACCTGCGGCCAGTGAGGAGAGATGAGTATTTGATTTTTTTTATGCATGGAGCAATATATGAGGAGGCCAATTCTGTATGCAGCAATATATGGGGCCCATTGCAAAGTATGGAGCATTATACGGGGCCTATTATACAGTATGCAGCATTATATGGAGCACATTATGCTTTATGGAGCATTATATGGGGTACATTATTCTGTATGGCGCATTATATGGGGCCCATTATACTGTTTGGAGCATTATATGGTGTCCATTATACTGTATGGAGCATTATACGGGACCCATTATACAGTATGTAGCATTATATGAGGCACCTTATTCTGTATGTAGCATTATATGGGGCCCATTATACAGTATGCAGCATTGTATGAGGACCATACTGTATGGAGCAAGATATGGGCCCATTAAACTGTATGGAGCATTATATGGGACCCATTATACAGTGTGGAGCATTATACGGGGCCCATTATACAGTATGCAACATTATATGGGGCATATTACTCTGTATGGATAATTATATGAGGCACATTATTCTGTATGGAGCATCATATGGGGCCCATTATACTATATGGAGCATTATACGGGGCCCATTATACAGTATGCAGTGTTATATGGGGCACATTATTCTGTATGAAGCATTATATGGGGACCATTATACAGTATGGAGCATTGTATGAGGACCATACTGTATGGAGCAAGGTATGGGCCCATTAAACTGTATGAAGCATTATATGGGACCCATTATACGGTATGGAGCATTATACGGGCCCATTATACAGTATGCAGCATTATATGGGGCACATTACTTTGTATGGATAATTATGTGGGGCACATTATTCTGTATGGAGCATTGTATGAGGACCATACTGTATGGAGCAAGATATGGACCCATTAAACTGTATGGAGCATTATATTGGGCCCATTACTCTGTATGGAGCATTATATAGAACACATTCTGTATGGAGCATTATATGGGGTGATTATACTGTATGGAGGACTGTGTGGTGCCCATAATACTGTATGGAGGGCTATGTAGTGTCCATAATACTGTAAGGAGGACTATACTGCCTGGTCTAAAATGAAAACTTTAGAATCCCCCCAGTGCCCACACTGTGCGCTGTGAGGATTTGATGGTTTCTGAGCTATTGTAGAATTTACAATTAATCACTCATATATTGGGGAGGGAGTCCTGAGGAGATCATTTGCATATTCCCAGTGCCTTCTGGGATAAGTGAAGAGTCTCCGCGAGCTCAACGATCACTGAATTTTGGCCGTTGCAGCTGAAAAGAGGAAATCGGTAAACCACGAATTTTGGCTCATTTTCCAATCTCTTTAACAATAACAATATGGAAGAGGCCAGGAGCCATTTGGTGAGCTGCATTTCTTGCTACATGTTCACAGACTTACCAGTGGAAAAGCCAAAGTTCATATGCCACAAATGCAAGCTTGTGTCCCTGTTGGAGGAAAAGTTACAAAATCTCGAAGACAGGTTAGCTACATTGAAGATCATTAAGGAAGGTGAAAAGTTCTTAGACAGAGCAGAATTATCTCTTCATGTTACAGAAAGAGAAGAAATTCAAAGTGCACCTGAAGAAACAGAGGAATGGAAACATGTGACCCAGAGAAGCAGGAGGATCGGGAGGAAGTCAGCGCCCATACTGCTAAGGAACCACTACCAGGCTCTCACACAGGAGAACGATGAAGAAATACATCAGGATAAGACTTTGCCCACAAACAGCAACCTTGTACGCCTTCAGAATCCTCCTGGATGGAGAAAGAAAAATCTTGTGAAGATGAAACGGAGAGTGGTGGTCATGGGAGATTCCCTGTTGAGAGGAACAGAAGCCGCTATCTGCAGACCGGATATAACTTCAAGAGAAATGTGCTGTCTTCCAGGTGCAAAAATTAAAGATGTGTCTGACAGAATATCAGGACTCTTCAGACCTACAGATGACTCCCCATTCCTGCTAATACATGTGGGGACAAATGACTCAGCAAGAAACGACCTGGAAACCATCTGCAGTGACTTTGAAAACTTAGGAAAGAAAGTGAAAGAACTGGGAGCGCAGGTGGTCTTCCATCCTCCCAGTGGATGGCCATGGAACAAGGAGGCGGAATAAGATTCTGCAGGTGAACAACTGGCTACGTCGATGGTGCCGTCAGCAAGGATTTGGATTTCTGGATCATGGAGTGAATTACCTATATAATGGACTACTTGCTAGAGATGGGGTGCACCTTACGAAGACTGGAAAACATGTATTTGGAAGTCGCCTTGCTACACTTGTAAGGAGAGCTTTAAACTAGAACAATGCGGGAAGGGAAGCAAAAGGCCAGAAAAAGCCATACACCTGACAAATGCTATTGGGAACTCTGCTATTAGAAGTGGGAGGAAAGAATAAAGACAAAAGAATCTAAATAATAAAAATATTGGAGAAAGAGAAACCAATCACAAACTAAAATGTTTGTATACTAATGCACAAAGCATGGGCAACAAGCAAGGAGAATTGGAACTACTAACACAGGAGAAAAAATATGATGTCATTGGAATCACTGAAACTTGGTGGGACAATATACATGATTGAAATATAAGACTAGAAGGATACAACTTATTTGCAAGAAACAGACTTGATAAACGAGGAGGAGGTGTCGCATTGTATGTTAGAAACGCGTATATCTACACAGAGATTGAAGCTTCAGAGACTGGGAGTTCTGTGGAAACTGTTTGGGTAAGAATACATGGACTGAACAATGCAAAGGACACCATTGTAGGCATTTACTACAGGCCGCCTGTGCAAGCTGAAGATATGGATGAACTCTTTGTGCATCAAATGGCCAAGTTCTTCAAAAATTATGACATAGCTGTCATGGGAGATTTCAACTGTCCAGACATTTGTTGGAAATCTCTCTCAGGCAAAACTAACAGGTCAAGGAAATTCTTATCCTCTCTTGCTGACAACTTTATCTTCCAAAAGGTAGGGGAGAAAACAAGAGGATCTGCTACCTTGGATCTAATCCTTATAAACAGGGAGGAAATGGTTGAGGAGGTAAAAGTGGCTGGGACCCTAGGAGGTAGCGACCATGCTATTTTAGAATTTTGGATAACTAGAGGAGGAAGACCTGTGAAGTCTCAGACGTCAAGGTTAGATTTCAGAAAGGCAGATTTTAAGGGACTCTGAAAGATAATTGGAGGGATCCAATGGCTGGATATCCTTAAAGACAAAAATGTCCAGGAAGGATGGGAAATCTTGAAAAATGAAATTCTCAAAGCACAATTGTTAACAATTCCGAAAAGAGGGAAGAATAGGAAGCATTTAAGGAAACCAGGATGGATGAACACAGAACTTAAGCACATGCTAAAAAGGAAGAAAGAAATGTTTATAAAATGGAAAGAGGGAGGCATATCATTAGTTCATTCACAGATCAGCCGGGGACTCCCCGCAGCCTCAGTGATGTCAGTGGGAGTCCCCCGGCTGATCTGTGAATGAACTAATGACCGTGGGAAAAAAGTCAGAAACTTTCGCACGGTAATTAGATCATCTACAGGCAGCCATTGAGGCTGCGCAGAGCTGAATCACTTAATTTTGTAGTAGATTACAGTGAGGCTGGTCGCATTAGCACCGGTCCTCATTGTAAACTATTTAACCCCTTCTGATGGATTGCAGCGTGGGACATGACTGAACAGCAGAGAGGTAAGGATATTGGTGATTTTTTATGTTATTTTTGTTGCAGGTCATGGTTTTATTTTGGATTACAGACTAATAAAAATTTGTCAAAAACTTGGTGTATTTATTTCATTAAAAGACTTTTTAATTAATGTCTGTGTGTGGTTTTTAACCCTTTCTTAGTATAGGGTTAATAATGGATCAGTGTCTTATTGACACCTCTCCATTATTAATCGGCTTAATGTGACCTTACAATCGAATGTGACATTAACCCTTTGTTATATTAACCCATTCGCCACTGCTACAGGGCAATGGGAATAGAGAGGATAAGTGCCAGAACTGGCACATCTTTTAGATGCGCCATTTCTCGGGTGTCTGGGGGCAGATTTTTGTAGCCAGGGGGGCCAAAAACAATGGTCTCTCTCATGGCTATTAAAATCTGCCCTCACTCACCTGCTTTACCTCTCTGGTTGACAAATTACAGCGGGAGCCCACACATTTTTTTACAACGAATTAACCCCTTAAATTAACACCTACACCTCCCAAATTTTGCACACAAACCCTCATCTAATTATTAGTCAGGGACATATAAAAAAAAACATGAAATCATGAAATGAAATGGTTTACTGTACGTAAACCATGTGTCATTTCATGTCGGGTTGGGGAATGTTTTGACAGAAGCCGGCAATTGAATTAGCGGCTATTCTGCTATGAAGAACTCTGTGAAATATAAATATATATATATGTGTCTCAATGACATGTATATGTATATATGTATTCTATGTGTATATATCTATTCTTTCGTTTGGATTTGAAAACCTGTCATTGGGCTCTATTATATGTCCGTTTTGCAAGCCTGCGAGAAAAAAACTGTATACGGATGCCATACGGATTACATACGGATGCTTACATGAGAAAAATACGCGGCCACACCCTGACAACCGATGACATACGGAGTACTATTTAGGGACCATTTATGCGTATTACGGACGTAAAATACGGTCCGTATTTTTCTACCTTGTGTGTGACTCCAGCATAAGTATTTTTTCTGCTTTATTCTCTGCCACACCATTATGTTCTTTCCCCACATGAGGCGAATGAAGATGTGGCTGGTGAATAGGGGCTGGGAGAGGTCCTACCTTCATTTCCTTAATGCAGGGCAGACACGACCATGTTGCTCAGTGTCCGGAGAGATGATGCACACCAGGGATTGTACAGTCCAGACTTGTTTAATTGGAAATCTGGACATACAGCGTATGATTGGTAATACAATAAGTTCTCCAGACATGCAGTGTGTTATCAAAGTGATACAGGAAAGTGGTACAGCAAAGTGGTCGAAAAACTGATGCCTTTTACAGCTCCGTACAAGCAGGGTCTTTTTTGGCCATTTTGATTTAAGGTGCACTGCCTCTTTAAGAAACTGAACTTTTGAATTGGAGACTGGAAATCCCAACGCAGCTTAGATAAGATGTCCTGACAAGATTCCCAAGCTGTTTTTGGAGAATTATGGGGTTTTGCAGTCCGATAATCTGCAGCAATGTGGTATAATATACAGAGAGTCTCTATACACAATGCGGTCTGGGGTGACGCTGCAGACGGTTTTTTAGCAGAGCAGGGCTGCAGTATGTGAGCAGGCAGAGCGCAGGTATGTGGATAGGGAAATAAGGGTAATTCTGGCCGGGCTTCAAGGCAGCTTTTCGACTGTTCTGTCCCTGCATGAGGTGAATGAAGATGTGGCTGGTGAATAGGGGCTGGGAGAGGTCCTACCTTCATTTCCTTTAAGGTATGTGCACATGCTGCGGATTCTGCTGCTGATCCGCAGCGGTTTTGGCTCTGCGGGTCCGCAGCAGATTTTGCTGCGTTGTACAGTACCTTTATTTCCTATGGAAAAAAAAAAACGCTGTGCACATGCTGCGGATTTTTCCGCGCGGTTTTGCTGCAGTTTACAATCTGCAGCATGTCAGTTCTTTTGTGCAGACCCGCTACGGTTTCACACGTCATCCATTATGAGGTGTAAAACCGCAGGCAAATCCGCAGATAAACCGCAGGATGGATTTATCTGCGGATTTCACTGCAAAATCCGCAGAGCCAAAAAACTCCGTGTGCACATACCCTAATGCAGGGCAGACAGGACCATGTTGCTCAGCGTCCGGAGAGATGATGCACACCAGGGATTTTACAGTCCAGACTTGATTAATTGGAAATCTGGACATACAGCGTATGATTGGTAATACAATAAGTTCTCCAGACATGCAGAGTGTTGACAAAGTGATACAACAAAGTGGTACAGCAAAGTGGTCGAAAAACTTATGCCTTTCACAGCTCGGTACAAGCATGTCTCTCCCAGAGAAAGTGAAACTAACAATGGCTGCTAGAAGGAAGAGAAGACCTGAACCTTGACCCGGAAGTGGAAGGCATGCCATGAGGATTAATTAACTGCAAGCTGCCATACAGAAAAAAGACCATCAGGTGGCGCAGAGCAAATGCAAGACAATTAAACACAGAATGGAAATAATAATTCTAATCTATGGAAACCATAGAAGCATAACTTAGACGGAACAGCACACATTACATTTTTGTCTTTTTTTTAGGGCGAGGGGGATCAGAAAACATTATTGCTGTATGCAAGTGCTTCTCACAAAATTAGAATATCATTAAAAAGTTAATTTATTTCAATTCTTCAATACAAAAAGTGAAACTCATCAGGGCTGGGCCGGGCAAACTGCAGCCCGCAGGCCACATCCGGCCCTTTGCTTGTGATTGTCTGGCCTGCGGACAGGCACAAGCAAACAGACTAGAATGGATGGAACGGCACTGCTTAAGGAACGTGCCACTGACTGCGGTGCCCCCCTAACCGTCCACTCATTAGTATTGCTGGGTTCCCTCTCCCTCTCCCCTTTTGTAAGAGTACGGTGGCCTGGCCAATTAAAATTAGCCAATGAAAGCCAGTAGGGCTATTTTCAATTCCCCCCTCTTTCATCTGGTATATAGTAGCTGCAGCAGCTTGGCTCCTCCTCTTCCCCATTGGGTCCCGGAGGTGTTCGTCCGCACTGTCTGGTGAACAGTGAGCGATGGCTAATCCCCTTCTGGAGCTGCTGCGTGCCAGGTCATCGCAGGAGGATGAGCACTGGGTGCAGGCCCTGATCTTAGGGCTTAGTTCCCATCTTCCGTCTCCTACTGCCGCGGTATCAAGAGGCCCGGCCCCATTCCCTCTGTTGCTCTGCCTGCCGGGCGCTCACGCGAGGGCCGGACAGAGAGTGAAGCTCCACCCACCATAGCTCTGTCTGCCGTAGCTCCACCCATCATAACTCCATCCACAGTAGCTGCGGTTACATATTCTGCAGTTTCACTGTCTGTCGGACGCTTACATGCACGCTGAACAGAAGAATTGGATATGTCCACTCCCTCCCAGCCCACACTCTCTGCTCTGCTACCTTCCGGGCCAGTATTAACATATTCACGCCAAGCAGAGAGTGGAGCCCTTCCCCCTGCCTCTCAGCACATTCTCTCCCCACATGTCTCTGACCAAATGCCAGTAAACACACAGTTATCTCATAGTGTGTCACCCCTGCCTGCAGGTGCAGTACCCAGCACAGCTGATGTTAAAAATATGATTCTGGGAATGCTGTAGCCCCCGCTATACCCCAGATGGAGCCTTCTGTTTTGGCTACTGCCATATCTAATGAGGCTGAATCATCTAGGCATAGATGCCGGGGTTTAAGCTCATCCTCATCAGAGTCATCTCTCTGTCATCATCGCCATGGACACTGCTCCTCATGCCGGCGTAGCAAGTGTTCCTCACATGCGCGTCGGAGATCCAGATGTCACAGAGGGGGTCACAGGTCCCGGTCCTCAAGATGGCTCTCTCCATCATCATCGCAGTTTTCGAGCACATCGGCGGGTCTTTATTACTGGCCTTGTTCTCGTTGGCTAGAGACATGGGCCGAGAGCAGGTGCTAGTATTTCTTCTGCGGTGTTGCTATCAGTGTGTCAAGAGTGGGAGAAGAGGGTAGCATTGACAATCCAACACAATGGGCAGCACTTTGAACACATTTTATAAGTGGTCATAAACTTGTAAATAACTCATGAAAGAATAAAGTTACATTAAAACCAAGCACACTATTGTTTTTCTTGTGAAATTCTCAATAAGTTTGATATGTCACATGACCCTCTTCCCATTGGAAAAAAAAAGTTGGATCCAAAATGGCCAACTTCAAAATGGCTGCCATGGTCACCACCCATCTTCAAAAGTTTCCCCCCTCCCATATACTAATGTGCCACAAACAGGAAGTTGATATCACCAACCATTCCCATTTTATTTAGGCGTATCCATATAAATGGCCCACCCTGTAGACGTCCCATTTCTATTCCCTTATTGCATAAGATTATTGCATTTACCCCCTTTAGTTGCTCTTCTCAATTTGAATCAGCCTTTTTTAACGCTGCGTATGCCATCCTGTACTTTGGTGCCTTACACATTAGCGAATTAGCCCCTAAATCAAAGAACAGGCTAGAAGGGTGTTTATTATTTGGTTGTCGTAGAGGATGCGATACGTCTCCATATTCACAAATCAAAAACAGACCCTTCAGGCAGGGGCACTTGGATTCTTTTAATCCCAGTTTTAGGCACAGTTTGCCCTGTAAAGCTGGTTTCAAATTAATTGGACTGCAGATGTAGTGGGAAATTTTTCTTAGCGCATGTGATGGGTCCTCGTTAACTAAATTTCAATTTCAGTCAATTTTTTGCAAGTGCATACAGGCTTCAGGAGTGCAACCAGGGGAATATAGGACGCATTCTTTTTAAATATGGGTCGCTACCGAGGCTGCAAAGGTGGGTTTGCCAGAGGCAGAGGTTGAAAGGATAGGAAGATGGAGTTCTGCTTGCTATGCTACGTATATTAGACGAGATTTACTAATGCAATTTAATTTCTCTTTTTGATTGTTTACTTCCCTCCAGGCCAACGGTGTAGCTCCTAGGCCACTCTTACATTTTCTGGGCGGCTCATAGGGCAGAATGTCGTTCTGGCAGAAGAAATATGGGTTTTCAGGGTATGGATGTAAATTGGAGAGGTATTATGGGTCTGAAATGGCCTCAGGTGCTGCAAGAAGTGGTTAAACTGAGATGTTTTAGGACCAGTAATACTAGTAATACATGATGGCGGTAATGATCTGTGTTCCTATAAAGTTGCCGAGCTGTTACCTATAATGAGGTTGGACCTGGAACGGTTTCCTAGTTTTTTCCCAAACTTATACTAGTGTAAGGGGAAAGAACTAACTAGGCATGTCTCGTCCATGAAGAGTCTGAAACCGTTGGGGCTGTCACCTATATTGCAGGGTAGAAAGCTTGAGACTCCAGACCGTACTCTGTGTTTGAGAAAAGGGGGCATTCTACTGTGTAATAAACCCCTTTCACTCTTGGTCTGTGTACAGTCCGTTACTGCATTCTACGTGCATGCGGTCTCCTCACACTTGGCGTAGTCGGCAGGATGCAGTCCACACGTACGGACATGGCAGACCAAGCGTCTAGGAAAGGCCCTAGATCCAGTATCTCTCTGGGGGCAATGTTAAATAACCTTCCAACACCATGTTATGGAGCTGGACTGAGCGTATAAAAGGAATGATGAGAATGCACCCTATGGTCTCTGCCTTGCAGACAGAGGTCGCCGTGATGGCTTTAGACGGGGAGGCGAGAGATTCAGTTACGTTGCGGCCAGTGGTGGACTATAATGAGGTCAATCTGGGCGGTAGCCCAGGGCCCAGTGGTGTGGGGGGGCCCACCAGCCCAATGAAAATTGCCCCATTATACTGCGCCACCATAGCGCCATAGCCCCCCATGTACTGACCCCTTCCTCCCCCTCCCAGATCCACCGGCCACCGCAGCACCAGCCCCTCACTGATAAATCCCTGCTCTGTGCGCACAGGACCTGTGATGAGGTCACAGGAGGGGAGGAGTCAGGGGTTACATGATCAGGGGCTTCAGTCGGACGCCTGTTGTGAGTTCATTCTCCCCTTCACCTTTGATGTCTGATGAACTCCCTCTGCTGGTGAAGAGAGGTAGTGAGATTGATTGGGATGGGAAGAACCTGTCATCTGAACAGGCGGAGTGTGATTGGACATCTGGAATTTCTGAGTGGATATAAGGCAGCCGACGCCCTGCAGGGCTGCTAGTGATCCTTTCTGCTCTGAGCTCTTGCATCCAGTTTAGTTCCTGTCTACTAAAAGCTAAGTTTTTTGCCCTGCTGTTATTCCATGAGATTTTGTCTGGTTTCCTTAGTGTTTGTATTCAGCCAGTCCTGGTTGGGACTGGCTCAATTCCTTTTTTGTCTCTGATCAGTTGATCTCTTTGCTCTGTTTTCAGAATATACCTGAGTGCTGATATAGTGATTTTGAAGTCTAGCGACTTCAGGGCCTTTTCCCTATCAGACGGTTGGGACATTTTTGGTAAGGTTTTTTGCGGATTGCAGCCAGCATCTTTTCTGTCCTGTCTTATCTAGTTAGTTGGGCCCCATCGTTTGCTCAGCCTGTCTTTCTGTCTGTGTTTTCATCTGTTTTTCACCGACAATACATGTTGGGGGCTGTCTATTGCTTTGGGGTCTGCTCTGGGGCAGTTTAGATTTCCCCTTTCCTTCTTTAGGCTTATGTAGTTCTCCGGCTGTGACGAAGAAAGAATTGTAAAAAAAAAAAAGGTGTCAAAATTTTTTTTTTTTTTTTGTATATATTATTTCCTCTATTTCTCTGAGGCCGTAGGGGGAATTTTTTCTCAATGGAGATTAAGCAATTGTCTGATCGTGTGTAGCAGCTTACTGCTGAAGTGTGGGGAATTTCCACCTATCTTGCTCATTCACATGCTGCTGAACCAAAGATCCCTACTCCTGATGTGTTTTTTGGGGATCGGTCTAAATTTCTGAATTTTTACCTTGACAAGCCACAGCTGGCATGTCACTCTCCGCAACGAGAAACCTTACCTCTCAGACCTCAATCCAGAGCCTCTCACCTAGCCAAATCAGATCTCATACTTTGCACTGACGAGAGCCAATAGCTCGAAACACCGTGTCTGCAAATTGAGATTCTGATTTGGCTTGTATCCTAAGTCATATTACAAGACTCGTTAAAGGGTTAATTGTGACTTGTAGGATCGCTACTACCAATAGGTGGCGCTGTAGAGTAAAAGTCCTCTTTCTTTCTGAAGAGGCAATTTGCATATGAATTTTAAGAATAATTGTAAATTATTTTTTGCCTTGAAGCCTAACTCATCGGGGAGCTCTGCGCAGCACGTTAAGATTGTCATCTCCTTGCTGCGCGGCGATCCCCAGTATTGGGCGTTTTCTTTGAAACCTGACGATCCTATTCTAACTAATGTAGACGCACTTTTTCAGGCCTTGGGGTTGTTGTATGATGAACCTAATGCTATTGATCAGGCTGAAAAGGCCCTGTTGGCATTGAGCCAGGGTCAGGATTCTGCAGAGTTGTACTGTCAAAAATTCCAAAAGTGGGCGGTCCTTACTACCTGGAATGATGGTGCCTTGGCAGCTCTCTTTCGGAAGGGTTTGTCAGAAACCGTAAAAGATACTATGGTGGGATTTCCTGTTCCCTCTGGTCTTGACGATTCTATGTCATTAGCCATTCAGGTTGATCGGCGTTTGCGTGAATGCAAAACTGCACGAGAGGTGTTGCCACCTGTGGAACAAATGTCTGAACCTATGCAATGTGATAGAGTTTTGTCTAGGGCGCAACATCAGGAGTTCAGAAGGCGTAATAAGCTGTGTTTTTTCTGTGGAGATGCCTCTCATATTATTTCTGTCTGTCCTAAACGAGAGAAACGTTTTGCACACACATTTGCTGTGGGTGGTGTTCAACCTAAGTTTCTTCTGGCAATTACTCTGATCTGCTCCCTGTCCACATTTTTCGCTAAGGCTTTTGTGGACTCGGGAGCAGCTCTGAACCTGATGGACTTGGATTTTGCTAAACGCTGTGGGTTTCCTATGACACCTCTGCGGACGCCTATCCCTTTGAGGGGTATTGATGCTACTCCTTTGGCGAAGAATAAACCTCAGTTTTGGACCCAGGTGGTAATGCGGGTCACCCCAGACCATCAAGAAAATTGCAGATTTTTGGTGTTGCATAATTTGCATGATACCATTGTTCTGGGGTTTCCCTGGTTGCAAATTCATAATCCAGTTTTGAATTGGAAATCTGTGCCTGTGGTGAGTTGGGGTTGTCGATGTGCCCTTAGTGACGCTCCTATTTTCTCCACCTCTCCCCAGTCGCATGATGTTCCTGACTATTTGGCTGATTTTTATGATGTATTTAGTGAGAATGAGTCTGCGTCTTTGCCTCCTCATAGGAGTTATGACTGTGCAATTGAGCTGAGCCCTGGGTGTAAATTTCCCAAGGGTCGACTTTTCAATTTATCTGAACCCGAGCAAGAGGCTATGCGATCCTATATTAAGGAGTCGTTGGAGAAGGGTCATATTAGACCATCCTCTTCACCCTTAGGTGCTGGGGTTTTTTTTTGTGGCCAAGAAAGATGGTTCATTAAGGCCTTGTATTGACTATCGTTCCCTCAACAAAATTACTGTTAAATATCAGTATCCGTTACCCCTGATTTCTGATCTATTTTCCAGAGTTAAAGGTGCTTGCTGGTTTACCAAGCTTGACCTCAGGGGGGCGTATAATCTTATTCGCATTAAGCAGGGGGATGAATGGAAGACGGCATTTAATACTCCGGAGGGACATTTTGAGTACCTGGTGATGCCTTTTGGGCTCACTAATGCCCCTTCTGTCTTCCAGTGCTTCATGAATGATATTTTCCGAGACTTTGTGGATACATTTTTGATCATCTATCTGGATGATATTTTGATCTTTTCCAAGGATTGGGACTCTCATGTGGAACATGTTCGGACTGTGTTCCGGATATTGAGGGAGAATTCCCTGTATGTCAAGGGATCAAAATGCCTTTTTGGTGTACAGAGGATTTCATTTTTGGGATTTATTTTGTCTCCGTCAACTATTGAAATGGACCCGGCCAAGGTACAGGCCATTTATGATTGGGTTCAGCCCACTTCTTTGAAGGCCCTCCAGAAGTTTTTGGGTTTTGCTAATTTTTATCGTAAATTTATAGCTAATTTTTCTGGTATTGCCAAACCATTGACTAATTTGACTAAGAAGGGGGCTGATGTGCTGAATTGGTCTCCGGAGGCTGTTTCTTCCTTTCAGGAGCTGAAGCAAAGGTTCACTTCTGCTCCGGTTTTGTGGCAACCTGATGTCTCACTCCCGTTTCAGGTAGAGGTGGACGCTTCTGAGATTGGTGCAGGAGCTGTTTTGTCCCAAAAAGATCCTGTAACATCTAAAATGAATCCCTGTGCTTTCTTTTCCCGAAAGTTCTCCCCATCCGAACATAACTATGATGTGGGGAATCGGGAACTGTTAGCCATGAAATGGGCATTTGAGGAGTGGAGACATTGGTTGGAGGGAGCTAAACATCAAGTCGTGGTCCTCACTGACCACAAGAATTTGATTTACCTGGAGTCGGCCAAACGCTTGAATCCTAGACAGGCTAGGTGGGCCTTGTATTTCACACGTTTTGATTTTGTGGTCTCTTGTCTTCCGGGCACTAAGAATGTCAAGGCAGACGCCCTCTCTAGGAGTTTCTTTGCTGATTCTCCTATTGTGACCAAGCCTGCTACTATCTTAGGTGAGGGGGTAGTTCTTTCTGCCATCTCGCCCATTTGAGACGTGTTCTGGAAGAGTTTCAGGAGGACAAACCTGAGCGTTGTCCCATTGGAAAATTGTATGTTCCTGACCAGTGGAGAAAGAGAGTGATGTCTGAGGTTCATTGCTCCGCATTGGCTGGTCATCCAGGTATTTTTGGTACTAGAGATTTGGTGAGTCGGTCTTTTTGGTGGCCCGCCTTGTCTCGTGATGTCAGGAATTTTGTGCAGTCCTGTGGGACTTGCTCCCGGTCTAAACCTTGTTCTTGCTCTAGTGGGTTGTTGATGCCTTTGCCTGTGCCCAGGAGGCCATGGACCCATATTTCAATGGATTTTATCTCTGATATGCCTGTCTCTCAGAGAATGACTGTTATTTGGGTGATTTGTGATAGATTCTCTAAGATGGTCCATCTTGTACCACTCCCTAAGTTGCCATCTTCCTCTGAGTTGGTGCCCTTGTTTTTGCAACAGGTGGTTCGCTTGCACGGGATTCCTGAGAACATTGTATCTGACAGAGGAGTTCACTTTGTTTCTAGATTTTGGAGGACTTTCTGTTCCAAGCTGGGAATTCAGTTGTCCTTCTCCTCTGCGTTTCACCCTCAGACCAATGGGCAGACGGAGAAAACAAACCAGACTTTGGAGTCGTATTTGAGATGTTTTATTTCTGCTGATCAGGATGATTGGGTTTCATTTTTGCCCTTGGCCGAATTTGCTTTAAATAATAGAGCTAGTTCTGCCACTTTGATGTCACCTTTTTTTTGTAACTTTGGGTTTCATCCTCGATTCTCTTCAGGGCAGGTGGAGTCTTCTGCCTGCCCAGGTGTTGACACTGTGGTGGAGAGAATGCACCAGATCTGGGACCAAGTGGTGGATAAGTTGTCTCTCTCCCAGGAAAAGGTCCAGAGGTTTTCCAACCGGCATAGGACCATTGGTCCCCGGTTTAAGGTGGGTGATATGGTTTGGTTGTCATCAAAGAATATCTCTATGAAGGTGGCTTCTCCAAAGTTTAAACCTAGATTTATTGGACCTTACAAGATTTTGGAGATTCTTAATCCGGTCTCTTTTCGATTGGCTCTTCCTGTTACATTCAAGATCCATAACGTGTTTCATAAGTCTCTGTTAAAGAGGTTTGTTGAGCCAGTAGTTCCTGTGGTGGCACCTCCTGACCCTGTATTGGTTGAAGGTAATGTGGAATATGAGGTTGAGAAGATACTGGAGTCTCGTCTGGCTAGACGGAGACTCCAGTATTTGGTTAAATGGAAGGGTTATGGCCAGGAGGATAATTTTTGGGTCCCTGCATCCGATATTCATGCCAAAAGATTGGTTCGTGCTTTTCATCGGGCCCATCCTGATCGCCCTGGTGGTGTGGATGAGGGTTCGGTGACTCCTCATCAAGGGGGAGGTACTGTTGTGAGTTCATTCTCCCCTTCACCTTTGATGTCTGATGAACTCCCTCTGCTGGTGAAGAGAGGTAGTGAGGTTGATTGGGATGGGAAGAACCTGTCATCTGAACAGGCGGAGTGTGATTGGACATCTGGAATTTCTGAGTGGATATAAGGCAGCCGACGCCCTGCAGGGCTGCTGGTGATCCTTTCTGCTCTGAGCTCTTGCATCCAGTTTAGTGCCTATCTACTAAAAGCTAAGTTTTTTGCCCTGCTGTTATTCCATGAGATTTTGTCTGGTTTCCTTAGTGTTTGTATTCAGCCAGTCCTGGTTGGGACTGGCTCAATTCCTATTTTGTCTCTGATCAGTTGATCTCTTTGCTCTGTTTTCAGAATATACCTGAGTGCTGATATAGTGATTTTGAAGTCTAGCGACTTCAGGGCCTTTTCCCTATCAGACGGTTGGGACATTTTTGGTAGGGTTTTTTGCGGATTGCAGCCAGCATCTTTTCTGTCCTGTCCTATCTAGTTAGTTGGGCCCCATCGTTTGCTCAGCCTGTCTTTCTGTCTGTGTTTGTGTTTTCATTTGTTTTTCACCGACAATACATGTTGGGGGCTGTCTATTGCTTTGGGGTCTGCTCTGGGGCAGTTTAGATTTCCCCTTTCCTTCTTTAGGCTTATGTAGTTCTCCGGCTGTGACGAGGGGTCTAGGGCACCGTAGGAACCCCCCACGGCTACTGATAGTTGTGGTGTATAGGATCAGGGGTCTGCAATCCGATAGCTATCAACCTCTCCGGTTTTCTGGACTTAGCTTGTATTTTTGTTTTCTCCTCCTCCGGTGACTCATTCATAACAGAGGCCCCTGATCATGTGACACCTGACTCCTCCCCTCCTGTGACCTCATCACAGAGTCCATTGTATGCGGGACTCTGCTGTGCTGGTTGTCATGTGCTGGATGAGGGTATTGTGTGTGGGGTCAGGAGGGGTTTACAGCGTAGATGTAGCTACGTGTGTGAGAGGTGTACAGAGCAGAGCCATGCGTGTGCAAGGTGTATGGAGCAGAGCCACGAATGTGCGAGGTGTATGGAGCAGAGCCGCGAATATGCGAGGTGTACGGAGCAGAGCTGCGCGTGTGCGAGGTGTACGCAGTGAAGTTGCATGTGGGCGAGGTGTACGGAGCCACGAGGTATACGGAGCAGAGCCACGTGTGTGTACGAGGTGTACGGCGCGAAGCTGCGTGTGTGTACGAGGTGTACGGAGCGAAGCCGCGTGTGTGTATGGAGCGAAGCCGCGTGTGTGTACGAGGTGTACGGAACAGAGCCCTGTGTGTACAAAGTGTACAGAGCTGAGCTGTGTGTTTACAGAGCAGAGCCGCGTGTGTACGAGGTTTACGGAGCGGAGCTGCGCGTGTGCGAAGTGTACGGAGCAGAGCCGCACACGTGCGAGGTGTGCGGAGCCGCGTGTGTGTACGAGGTGTACAGAGCGAAGCCACGTGTGTGTGCGAGGTGTATGGAGTGAAGCCACGTGTGTGTATGTGGTGTACGGCGCGGAGCCGCATGTGTACGAGGTGTACGGAGCAAAGCCGCATGTGTACAAGGTTTACGGAGCAGAGCCATGTGTGTACAAGATGTACAGAGCGTGGCCGCGTTTGTATAAGGTGTACGGAGCAGAGCCGCATGTGTATGAGGTTTACGGAGTGGAGCTATGTGTATACTGAGTGGAGCCGTGTGTGTGCGAGGTGTACGGAGTGAAGCCGTGTGTACGAGGCATACAAAGCTGAACTGTGTGTGTATGAGGTGTGCGGAGCCATGTGTGTACAAGGTGTATTGTTATGAGCTCATTTTCTGCTCCACCAGTTGAGAGTTCTCCTTCCGTTCTCCCTCTGGTGGTGACAGGAGGTAGTGAGGTTGGTTTAAGTGGTAGTGATCAGCCACCTGATGAGTAGGATAACGATTGGATCTCTGGAGTATCAGACTGGATATAAGACAGCCGACGCCCTGTCCTGGTGCTGGTGATTCAGTCTGCGTCTCAGGTCTTGGACTTCAGCTCTCTTCCAGTCTTCTCAAGTTAAGTTTGTTTTTTGCTAATGTTCACACTTGTGCTTGTTGGTCAATTCAGTTTCCTGTGTGGTCAGCTTGCCCCTGCTGGGGCTATGCTGAACTTCCACTCCTATTTATCTGTATTTGCCAATTTTGCCTTTTTTTCCCTTATTAGATTGGCCTCTTTTTTGCTCTGTTTCAGAATATTTCAGAGTGCTGATATAGTGGGAGAAGTCTAGTGACTTCAGTGTTAATTTTGCTATCAGACGTGTTGGACATTATTTTGGTAGGGTTTTTTGACAGATTGCAGACAGTGGCTTTCCTTTCCTGTCCTTTCTAGTTAGTCGGGCCCCATCATTTGCTCAGCCTATTTTCCTGCCTGTGTTTGTGTTTTCATCTTGCTTCACCATCAATACATGTGTGGGGGCTGTCTATTCCTTTGGGGTTTGCTCTGAGGCACTTAGTTTTCCCTTTTCTTGCTTTAGGTTTATGTAGGCCTCCGGCGGTGACGAGGTGTCTAGGAACATCGTAGGAACGCTCCACTGCTACTATTAGTTGTGTGGTTAAGATCAGGGATCTGCAATCTGCATAGTTACCAACCTCTCTGGTTTTCTGGGACTTAGCTTTTTGTTGTTCCTCTTCGGTGACCCATTCATAACAGTGTATGATGGGGAGCATTTATACCTCCCAATCGTCCCAGATTTTGAGAGTCTGCCTCACTGCCCCGACCGGGAGCTTACTTTTCCCGTGGACACAAGAGTATAAGGTGGAACCCCGAGGAGCACTTGAAAACTCGCACGTGACATTCCATCGGAAGTGACGTGCTGGAAGCTGACCGGAGGAGATTGTGACGGAACCATGGAGGCACTTCAGGGAATGCTTCAGATCCATCACCGTGTCCTCCGACAGCGCGGACAGCGGGATCGCCTTGAACTCTGGGATGTCGGCCATGTGAGTGGATCGTGATATGTCCTGCACCAGGAGGCTCAGGTGGGCACTACAATGTGAGCTGGGCTGGTATAGTATCTTTATAGAATCTTTCTTTCTTTCCCCTCTTTCCTTGTCTTTCTTTCTCTCTTTCTCTCTCTGTTCTTTCTTTCCCCTCTTTCTCTCTCCCTCTCTGTTCTTTCTTTCCCCTTTCTTTCTTTTTTTCTCTTTGTTCTTTCTTTCACCTCTTTCCTTCTCTCTTTGTTCCTTCTTTCCCCTCTTTCTTTCTCTCTCCCTCTCTGTTCTTTCTTTCCCCTCTTTCTATTTTTCTGTCCCCTCTTTCTTTCTCTCTTTTCTTTCTTCCTTTCTCTCTCGGTTTCTCTCTTTCTTTCTTCTTTCTTTCTTTCTCTCTGTTCTTTCTTTCTCTCTCCTTTCTTTCTCTCTCTTTTTTCTTTTCTCTCTCTCTCTGTTCTTTCTGTCTTTTCCTCAGTACCAGTCAGTGTGCCCACAGTACCAGCCACTGTGCCCTCAGTACCAGTCAGTGTGATCAGTAGTGCTAAATGGGTGTGGTTGGGGCATGGACATGGGTGTGACTAGTTGTGAAATGGGTGTGTTCCGGCAGCCGGTAACCAATCATTATAGTGGAAGTCATCTGTTTCCATCAACTTTGTTATATGTGGGCAGTGGGCACCTCTAGTAAGGTGGGCACGAGATGGCGGGTCTTGTCACCTCTGCCTCACACATAAGTTACTATGAGGTGTACTTTATTCCTGCCACATTTCTTTCTTGGCCTACTGAGAGAAATGTTTTGACCAGTTGAAAGTTATACAACCTGAGGATTGTGCATGTGTGTGCTGCCCGCATTTATATATATTTGTTACTCCGGCCCCAATATAAGCCCTGCCCCTCCGACCGTCGTCCACTTTCCCATGCTCCTGTTCCAATCCTGGGGTCTTTTTTGTCCCCCTTGGTCCTCCACATGCTGAACATCTGGGACATGACTAACATTGCGCAATGTGCGCTTGTTCGTCGCCAAATGCAGCATCATGTCCAGTGTGTGAGGAGACGTCGACTTGTCTGTGGCATTAACCCCTCTGCTAACATGTTGGGCACAGCCTGTGAAGAGGAGCATCTCTTCCTGTGTATCCGACCACAGACTGCACATCGGAGGCTGCTTCTTCTATCTGGGGAAGTTCATGAAGCAGAAGCCTCTGTGTGACTCAACTTGTCTGACAGGTCAATGGTCCAGGTCAGCAGGTGATTGCAGACTATTAGCTGGTTTCGATGTTAGGTACAGGTGAGTCAGGACTAGATGTTGGGTGGAAGCCTTCCAGTATTTGTAAGGCCTCGTGCACACGCTGAGTATTTGGTATGTTTTTACCTCAGTATTTGTAAGGCCTCATGGACACGCTGAGCATTTGGTGTTTTTTACCTCAGTATTTGTGAAGCCTCATGCACATGTTGCATATTTGCAGAGTTTTTTTTTACCTCAGTATTTAACCCCTTCCCGCCCCTTGACGCACCGTATGCGTCATGAAAGCTAGTGACTTCCCGACCCCGTCACATGACCGGGGGGCCCACAGAGTCTGAACAGCCCGGGGCCCTGGCTACCCTTAATCCACCCCTGGTTGCGGACCCCGGGATGGAGATACCCTTGACAAAGTATTACAAAAACTGGAGGAGACTCACGGGGACCATTCTGACGTAGGAGAATTTCGTATGTGTCAGGCGTTTTCAAAGAGAGGGGGAGACAGTGACCCAGTATATGAATGCGCTGCAAGAAATTCACACTGCCATAGTCAGAAAAGACGGCTTGGGAGTAGTGCCAACTGATGTGGTGTTAAGAGACTAATTAGTGACCGGGATGAGAAATGCATTGCTTAAGCCGGCCCTGCGAGAACATTTACGTGTGAACCCAGATATGACCTTTGCAGAGGTGGGAAGCAAGGCGCATGCATGTGAAAAGGAGCAGGGGGTGACAGTCCCGGCAGCGAAGGTCCGGAGCGAGGAGGCAGCTGTGAATGCAGCTGCTGAACCAGGATGGGTGGAAGATTTATAGAAAGAGATCTAATCCATGAGGGAAAATCTGACCGAAACTAAAAGGAAGGTGACCTCGTTACGTACCCCCGGAAGTAAAACCCTCTTAGAACCACGACAGGGTGGAAAAGGATCTCGTCGCGAAGAACCCCCAATGCGTTACCTCTGTGGAGAATTAGGACATATGGTCCGGGCCTGCCCACAATTTGGGCAGCCACTACAATGATGCCTGTTAAACTAACGGGCTCCGAGACTGGGGGACACCAACCGGAGCCAAAACAACCCGAAAAGAGCACCAATAGTCCCACCAATTTAGTGTCAGTGAGTCCATTAGTATGGGCCGAAATCGATGGACGGGCCGTACGCTGCCTGGTAGACTGGCTCCCAAGTAATCACGATGCCTGAAACATATTTTAAAAGACACTTCCCAGAAGCCATGAGGCCTGAGTGGGGGCCAGTGATCAAGTTGACGGCCGCCAATCAACTGCCTATCCCGGTCGCAGGGGTGGCATGGATGCAGATTAAGGTCTGCAGTAAAGACCTGGGCCGCAAGGGAGTGGTGTTAACTGCGGGCGACCTCGTGCAAGGACATACTGTCACACTAGGAATGAATGTACTTAAAGGGTTTGGAAGTCTTCTTATTAATGAGTCTCAGAACGCGTTCCTGAAACAATGGAGCCCACGTACGCCACAAAGGAGAGTGTTTCAGTAATTGATCTGGATGGCCCAGGCACAAGAGGTCTCCTGTGAAGGAAAGGTATTGGGAAAAGTGATCATTCCGGCTACAACCAAACTAGACTTACCTCCGGGTCAAAGTGTGCTATCTTTACCTGTCTGAGCTTGCATCCCACTGGAGGGGGTCGAAGTACAACTAGAACCATCTACTGTGGAAAATCTACCATCAGGGCTTTTAGGACGTTAGCTACCGTGCGTGATGGAAAGATACCTGTGCAGTGTGTGAACTTAAGGGAAGACACTCTGACGCTTGCCCCCAGAAGCAAAATCAGGCAAATTCTAGGTAAGCCAGAGAAGTTGATACCCTCACAGGCCGTCCAATTAAAGGTAAAAAGGGAAGATCTATGGACGATAGCTGTGGAGACAGCCCCTGTGTTCGAACCCCAATCACAGAGAAAGGGGCGTCACATCTTAGAACAGGCCCGGCCTGCGTTGACAAAGTTTACACCGCAGCAGGTGGAGCAGGTGGAGGCCTTGCTGGGACGCTACCAGGACGTGTTCGCTCGACATAAGGATGATTTCGGCTGTATGACTGCCATCACACATGAGATTCCAACGGGTAATGCTGCGCCTGTGAGAGAGCGTTATAGACAGATTCCTCGCAAATATACAGTGCCTTGCAAAAGTATACGCCCCACTTTTCAGTTTTTGAATTTCCACAAAAATTTCAAATAACCAATAAATTTCGTTCAACTTCACAATTGTGTCCCACTTGTTGTTGGTTCTTCACCAAAAACTACATTTGGTATCTTTATGTTTGAAGCATGATATGTGGGAAAAGGTTGAAAAGTTCCAGGGGGCCGAATACTTTCGCAAGGCACTGTACCAGGAGGTAAAAGGAATGCGCACACAAATGCGACAGAACAGTGTCATCCGAGGGAGCCATAGCCCATGAGCTACACCCATTGTCCTAGCGAAAAAAAGATGGTACTCTGTGGTTCTGTGTGGACTATTGCAAATTAAATGCCTGCACGGTGCCAGATTCTTATCCACTACCCCAGTGGCGGATACTGACAGCTTGGGGCCCCTGTGCAAGAAATGTGTCTGGGCCCCCCTCCTTTTATGGCGTCAAAGCTACATGTATATATATACACTCACTGGCCACTTTATTAGGTACACCTGTCCAACTGTGTGTTAAGACTTAATTTCTAATCAGCCAATCACATGGCGGCAACTCAGTGCATTTAGGCATGTAGACATGGTCAAGACAATCTCCTGCAGTTCAAACCTAGCATCAGTATGGGGAAGAAAGGTGATTTGAGTGCCTTTGAACGTGGCATGATTGTTGGTGCCAGAAGGGCTGGTCTGAGTATTTCAGAAACTGCTGATCTACTGGGATTTTCACGCACAACCATCTCTAGGGTTTACAGAGAATGGTCCGAAAAAGAAAAAAAATCCAGTGAGCGGCAGTTCTGTGGCCGGAAATGCCTTGTTGATGCCAGAGGTCAGAGGAGAATGGGCAGACTGGTTCGAGCTGATAGAAAGGCAACAGTGACTCAAATTGCCACCCGTTACAACCAAGGTAGGCAGAAGAGCATCTCTGAACGCACAGTGCGTCGAACTTTGAGGCAGATGGGCTACAGCAGCAGAAGACCACACCGGGTACCACTCCTCTCAGCTAAGAACAGGAAACTGAGGCTACAATTTGCACCAGCTCATCGAAATTGGACAGTAGAAGATTGGAAAAACGTTGCCTGGTCTGATGAGTCTCGATTTCTGCTGCGACATTCGGATGGTAGGGTCAGAATTTGGCGTAAACAACATGAAAGCATGGATCCATCCTGCCTTGTATCAACGGTTCAGGCTGGTGGTGGTGGTGTCATGGTGTGGGGAATTTTTTCTTGGCACTCTTTGGGCCCCTTGGTACCAATTGAGCATCGTTGCAACGCCACAGCCTACCTGAGTATTGTTGCTGACCATGTCCATCCCTTTATGACCACAATGTACCCAACATCTGATGGCTACTTTCAGCAGGATAATGCGCCATGTCATAAAGCTCGAATCATCTCAGATTGGTTTCTTGAACATGACAATGAGTTCACTGTACTCAAATGGCCTCCTCAGTCACCAGATCTCAATCCAATAGAGCATCTTTGGGATGTGGTGGAACGGGAGATTCGCATCAGGGATGTGCAGCCGACAAATCTGCGCCAACTGTGCGATGCCATCATGTCAATATGGTCCAAAATCTCTGAGGAATGCTTCCAGCACCTTGTTGAATCTCTGCCACGAAGAATTGAGGCAGTTCTGAAGGCAAAAGGGGGTCCAACCCGTTACTAGCATGGTGTACCTAATAAAGTGGCCAGTGAGTGTATATATACGAGGGGCGATCCAAAAGTAATGATAATCGGTTATTTCAATTGCACACAGAAATTAAAATAAAATGTTTTCTTCTCTCTTAGGTACCCACTAGTCCAGGAAAAAAAAATCACTTAAACAGGCCACGATTCCCGGGAGCTACATTCATTTGAATATGAACTGCCAAAGAGTGAACATCAAAATGGAAAAAAACGAGCTCAGAGCTGTCATCAAATACCTCTGCTTGAAAAAAATGTCTACCAAAGACATACACAGCGACTTGGTGGAAACATTGGGGGACTCTTCTCCTCCATATTCCACAGTTGCACGCTGGGCCAAGGAATTTAAGCTGGGAAGAACATCGACGGAAGATGAACATCGCGAAGGACGCCCATCCACGTCCCTCAATGAAGAAAACGTGAAAAAAGTTGAAGAAGTTGTGTTGGCAGATCGAAGAGTGACTATCAGGCATGTAGCTGAGGTCACAGGGATCTCATATGGCAGTATTCAAAGAATCCTTGCAAAAGAATTGCATATGAGAAAGGTCTCCGCGCGTTGGGTGCCAAAAATGTTAACCGACGAGCAAAAGAAGAAACGAGTTGACATTTCAATTGCAAATCTCGAAAAGTTCCAAGCAGACAAGGAGAATTTTTTGTCACGTTTTTTGACCATGGAGGAGACCTGGATCCACCACATTGATCCCGAAACTAAACAACAATCGATGACATGGAAACGAGCCGACGAACCGACGCCGAAGAAATTCAAAGTGTCAAGCTCAGCAGGGAAGGTTATGGCGTCCGTTTTTTGGGACGCTGAAGGAATTATTATGGTGGACTATTTGGAGAAGGGAGCCACTATTACGGGCTCCTACTACGCAGAACAAATAAGAAGATTGCGGGAGGCTATCAAGGAGAAAAGGCGCGGCTGGAGTGCTGTTTCACCAAGATAACGCACCGGCTCACAAAGCTGCAGTTGCCATCGCTACCATTCAAGAAGCGGGCTTTGAACTGGTGGAACACCCCCCCTATTCGCCAAGATGTAGCCCCCAGTGACTTCTTTCTCTTTCCTCGGCTCAAAGAACACCTCCGGGGCAAGAAATTTGACGACAATAGCGACGTGATAACCACTGTTGGGGAGTTTTTTGAGGGTCAAGATCAAGAATTTTTTTCGAAGGGAATTATAAGTTTAGAAAAGAGATGGACTAAATGTATAGACTTGTTAGGAGACTATGTAGAAAAAAATATATATTTTTTTACTATATTCATTGTGTTTATTATTGATTATCATTACTTTTGGATCGCCCCTTGTATATATATATATATATATATATATATATATATATATACAGTATATATATATTATATAGCCACACACATACATGTATATATATTACATAGTCTCCTTTATTATATATATTGCTGTCCCTTACACAGTGCCCTCTCTTGTTATGTACAGTACCGTCCCTTACATATTGAATTATATAGAGTCCTGTTTTTTATTACATAACGTCCTGTCTTGTTAGCTGTATAATGCAATGATGGCTGATGGAGCATGGGAAAGCTTCCTTTCTAATGGAGGAGCTGATGGACTGGTAGTTTGGTCACCGGCTCCTCGATCAGCAGTCATTTTATATCTAAAAAGAGAGGAGACTATGTAATAAAAGAGGGTTCTGTGAATAACAAAATGAACAAGAATACACTATGTAAGAGACAGCACTATACATAATAGCAGAGGAAGCTATATAATAAGGGACGGCACCATATATCACTAGAGAGGATGGTACGTAATAAGGGACGGTGTTATACATAATAAAAGAGGAAACTATGTAACTAAGGATGGTGTTATACAGAATTATTGAGTACACTATATACTAAGAGACTGTTTGTCATAGTGAGTACACTATATACTAAGGGACTGTGTTAGACATAGTGAGTACACTATATACTAAGGGACTGTGTTAGACATAATAAGCGATAATAATGTCTTCCTCCACCTCCCCCTGTTCCTAAGGCCATTATAAGTCCCCCTTCCCCCCATCCCAATCCCCCACACCCCTCATTGTCCTCCTCCCCTCGCATCCCATTATTGTCCTCTCCCTCACCCCATCATTGCCCTCTTCACCACCTCCATCATTTTCTTCTCCCCACCACTATCTTTGCTTTCTCCCCACCACTCCCATCATTGCCCATTCCACCACCTCCATCATTTCCTCCTCCTCCACCACCCCTATTATTGCCCTTCCACCACCACCATCATTGCATTCTCCCCCACCCCATCATCATTTTTTTTTCCCCCACCACCCCATCATTGCCCTCTCCATCACCCCATCATTGCCTTCACCCCATCACCCCATCATTGCCTTCTCCCCATCACTCCCATCATTGCCTTCTCCCCATCATCCCCATCATTGCCTTCTCCATCACCCCATCACTGCCTTCTCCCCATCACTCCCATCATTGCCTTCTCCCCATCACTCCCATCATTGCCTTCTCCATTGCCTTCTCCATCACCCCATCACTGACTTCTCCCCATCACTCCCATCATTGCCTTCTCCCCATCACCCTCATCATTGCCTGCTCCGTCACCCCATCACTGCCTTCTCCCATTCACTACCATCATTGCCTTCTCCCCATCACTCCCATCATTTCCTTCTCCATCACCCCATCACTGCCATCTCCCCATCACGCCCATCATTGCCTTCTCCCTATCACTCCCATCATTGCCTGCTCCATCACCCCATCATTGCCTTCTCCCCATCACTCCCCATCATTCCCATCATTGCCTTCTCCATCACCCCATCACTGCCTTCTCTCCATCACTCCCATGATCCCATCAATGCCTTCTCTCCATCACCCCCATCATGGCCTCCCATTATCCCATCATTGCCTTCTCCCATCACCCCAGGCATCATGGCCCTCGTCGGACCAGTTTCATCTGGCTCAAATTTTGTTTCATTCGGGTTTCACAAAACCTGATCTGACCAAAGTCGCTCAACTCTACTGGTGAGGCATCACCAACTCGAAGGCGACAACTCATCTCTCCTGAGGTCAGATGGTGTCCACCTCAACCATATTGGTTTGGACATTCTCTTGTCGGGGCTTCATGATGGGATAGAACAAGCTTTGTGCCTGATGGGTGGAGGTCAGAGTCCTGTGTAGTACTACTCAGGATCCTCCTTGGCTGTTTTCAATGAAAGAAGCACCGGAATGTTGCGACTAAGTAGGCTGACTTGCCTGTAAATGTTGCAGGGCATTTGGCTCCTGGACTTTTTGTTAAGTTTCAAGTGCTTCCTTTTATTGTTATAAATTTCTATAAGAAGAAATTAAAGCAGTGACCGACCTTCACCCATCAATTGCTTGTGTTTGCCTCGTTATTGTTAGATGGGATGTTTCTGGAGGGGGAGGGAGAGAGGGATCAATGGCGGGGGGGGTGTTTGCTGGGGTCGCTGCAGTCTGAATGCTCCTAGCAGTCACAGCTCTCCGGAGCGTGTGGGCCAGGTAGCAATACAGTAGTGATGGGTCATTCTCAAACGATTCAGTATAAAGAGCTGGCTACTTGCTGTGAACAATGGGAGCCAATACCCCAGTGAGAGCCACTAAATTCTCTCAATGGCTCTCACTGGGCGAGATATATATATCTCTCTGCACACAATATTATGAAACATGCCTAGAGAGAAACACCTAAGTCCATGGTAAGCAGCAGATGGAAGCAGTACAGCCAGGTGTGTACTGATGCACTGCAAAGCAAGCTGTCAAAATATCAGGACATACTTACAGCCGCAGCTCACCATGTACTGAGCCTGAGGCTGCCGAGATGATTAAAGTTAATTTCTTCCCATAGCTGAGCTTTCAATGTGGCTGCACAGCTGTAGAATGCCATTAAAGGGAATCTGTCACCTCATTTTTGCGCTGTATGTAAATTAGTTGGGTCCGGTCCGATGGGCGGTGTTTTTGCTCCTTCCCTCCACCCCTCCTTGGCCGCCGTACGCAATATTTCAGGTAATTTCCGTTGTGCTCGTCCATATTTTGCTTGTGCGCATTGCAATCTCCACTTGCTTGTGCGCAGTATGCTTTGCTGTTATGATTGAGTCACTGTAGGAGGCAAAAATAGAAATGCTAGCTAAATCCAGAAAACCAGAGAAGTTGGCAGCTATCGGATTGCAGACCCCTGAACCTATCAACAGTTGTTGCTAGGTTGATGCCCTAGGCCCCTCGATCACAGCCGGAGGACTACATAGCCTCAAGACAGAAAGGGAAATCTAAACTGCCCCAGAGCAGACCCTAAAGCAAAAGGCAGCCCCCCACATATAATGACGGTGAAGCAAGAAGAAGGAACAAAACACAGACAGAAAGATAGACTGAGCAAAGATGGGGCCCAAGCTAGCTTAGATAGGAAAGGACAGGAAGGCTGCTGTCTGCAATCCGTGAAAAACCCTATGAAAATAAGAGCCAACAAACTGACAGTAAAAAAGGCCCTGAAGACGCTAGGCTTCAAAAAAGGCTATGTCAGTACTCAGGAATATTCTGAAGACAGAGCAACAGGCAAAAGGAGATTCAGCTCACCCCAGCAGGGAATGGCAGAATCCAGAAAAGCAAGGAAAACAAAACACTAATGCAAAAAGGCAAAGCAGAAATCTTAGCTTTAGATGAGCAGGAATCAGACTGGTTTCCTAGAAGTCCACAGAGAAATCACCCGCAGGCCAGAAGGGCGTCGACAGCCTTATATCCAGTCATTAACTCCACTCAGCCAGTCATCATCATCAGCCCCAGGTGTTTGACAATCAGGCTCACTACCTTTCTTCACCAGAAGAGGGAGTTCCTCGGGCCTCAGTAGTGAAGGGGAAAATTAACTCACAACACTTTGCCCAACTGCAGGACATGCCTTTAATAATGCTACAGTTTTTGTGCAGTGGGGGTTTACTGAGGCTGGTGTGCTCATTGTAACAAGTCATGACTCTGAGAGAATCAAGGGCAGTGTGCTGTGGTCATCTGACCTGCGTCTCTATGTATCTCTACCCAGCAGAGATGACCACAGCAATGTTCAGGACCTTGAAAAGCTCCGTCCTCTGCTCCGCCCCCCTCTGAATGCTTAACCCCATAGATTCTCTATGGGGTTAAGGTCAGGCAACTTTGCTGGCCAATCAAGCACAGTGATACTGTTTTTAAACCAGGTATTGGAACTTTTGGCAGTGTGAACAGGTGCTTCCCTGCTTGGGAATGAAATTTCCATCTCCAAAAAGCTTGTCGACAGAGGGAAGCATGAAGTGCTCTAAAATTTCCTGGTAGACGGCTGTGATGACTTTGGTCTTGATAAAACACAGTGGACCTACACCAGCAGATGACATGGCTCCCCAAACCATCACTGATTGTGGACACTTCACACTAGACCTCAAACAGCTTGGATTGTCTGTCTCACCACTCTTCCTCCAGACTCTGGGACCTTGATTTCCAAATTAAATTCCAAAATTTCCTTTAATCTGAAAACAACACCTTGGACCACTGAGCAACAGTCCAGTTCTTTTTCTCCTTGGCCCAGGTAAGACACTTCTGGCGTTGTCTATTGGTCATGAGTGGCTTAACACAAGGAATGCGCCACTTGTAGCCAATGTCCTGGATTGGTCTGTGTGTGGTGGCTCTTGAAGCAATGACTCCAGCAGTCCACTCCTTGTGAATTTCCCCCAAATTTTTGAATGACCTTTTCTTAACAATCTTTTCAAGGCTGCGGTTATTCCGGTTGCTTGTGCACCTTTTTCTACCACACTTTTTCCTTCCACTCAACTTTCCATTAATATGCTTGGATACAGCACTCTGAACAGCCCGCTTCTTTAGCAATGACCTGTTGTGGCTTACTGTCCATGTGGAGTGTGTCAATGACTGCCTTCTGGACATCTGTCAAGTCAGAAGTCTTCCCCATGATTGTGGAGTTACTGAAACAGACTACGGGGCCTTTTTAACCGCTTTGGAAGCCTTTGCAGGTGTTTTTTGTTAATTATTCTAATTTACTGAGATAATGACTTTTGGGTTTTCATTGGCTGCAAGCCATAATCATCAACATTAACAGAAATAAACACTTGAAATAGATCACTATGTAAAGACTCTATATAATATATGAATTTCACTTTTTGTATTGAAGAACTGAAATAAATTAGCTTTTCAATGATATTCTAATTCTGTGAGAAGCACTTGTATGTGTGAGGAGTCGGGGGCAGTATTACCATATATGGAGAGATGAGGGGGCATCAGTCAGTACAGTACAGTGATGTTCTAGGCCGTTATAAAAAAAAGTTTTTCTTTTTCTTGTTTTTAATTTCTCTCTCCCCTCCATTCCTCGCTTTCTTTCTTTCACTCTCTCTTTTTTAACCTGTCTTATTTTTCTTGTTTTTAGCTTTTTTCTTTAATCAATAATAATCTTTATTTTTATATAACGATAACATATTCCACAGCGCTTTACAGTTTGCACACATTGTCATCACTGTCCCGGATGGGGATCACAATCTAGATTCCCTATCAGTGTGTCTTTGGAATGTGGGAGGAAATCAGAGTACCCGGAGGAAACCCACGCAAACACGGGGAGAACATACAAACTCCTTGCAGATGTTGTCTTTGGTGGGATTTGAACCCAGGAGCCCAGCGCTGCAAGGCTGCAGTGCGAGCCACTGTGCTGCCCTTTATCTCTCTATCTCCTCTCTCCCTCTGTCTTCTCCATCCCTTCCTCTCTCTTTACATTCTTGCCTTCCCCTTCCAACTTTCCTTTTCCATCTATCTCTCTTTTCTTACCTTCTTTTTCTTCCTTTTATTTTCTTTCTATTTCTTTCTCTCCATCTCTCCAACATCCCTCCCTCCTCTTTCCTCTCTTAATTCCTTCCCTTTTCTTCTATTCTTTTCCTTCTTTCTCTTCTAAGGGGGACAACCGTACCGCAGGTACCTGTGTGCCGGGTCCGGAAGTGTTAAGGCTGCATCCTCTGTTGTCTGGGGAAAGCAAGAGCACGCTGGACCTTCCCCCTGACTGATGGGGGTGGGGGATAAAAAGGAAAAGCGCGCGCAGCAGCACAGTTTGGCGCCAATCCAGGGCAGCGCACAGTCAGGGGAGCGGCACACTCCGCTCCCCCTCCCCACAGAGTACAGGTGCTGTGACCGGCCCCACCGTTTCCAGAGGGAACGCTGCCAGGAGAGGAGCTGTGCGTACTGCAGCAGTCCAGAGAGAGGAGTGCTTTGTCCTGAGAGCACCAGCATCACGCAGCACAGCCGCCACCAACAGCGTGTTTGGAATCTGGGTCATTCTATGCTTATGCGGCAACCCAGATTCTCACATTTGTCTCCAGAGGCTGTCCTTTTTCCCTGCTTCTGAGCATGCTCACAGGACGGGCCCTCATTGGAGTTCGGGAGTCAGGTGCTCAGGTCCTGCTCCTGATTTTACTGGTTTTGCTCAGGACTCTGGAGATTTCCGGCAGGTCCCGTACGCTATAAAAAGTGCGCATGGCCGCTATGCCATGCGCTAATATTTTCCATACTTGCTGCTGTGTGTTTGGTGATGGATGCTTGGACTGGTGAATGACTTATTAAGAAACCCCTTCCCTATGATATTATGTTTGTGTGAGTGATTGGGATATAGCAAATGCCCGCACTAGCGCCAGCGCGCTCAAGCTCCACCTATTGCCGCAGCCAGCGTCCTGCTTTGTGCCTGCTATATTGTGCCTGCAGCCTGCTTTTGGCGTTCGCAGTTGCGACGCCGTGCACACGCCTACTAACGGTAAGTCCTTTCAGTTGTAGTGCCGTTCTTAACTACTCCGGCTCTGGCTACCGCACGTGTGCCACTGAGTGTCTGTGAAGTTAATACAGACTCAGCTTTTTTTGTATTTGTGTTTTTTGGGTACAGCTCTGTGAGTTTTAACAGAGCTTGCTTTCGTGCACCAGGTTCAGATTTCCCTGTGCACATTACCGTCCCTGTGCTTTGCCTATTTAGCAGCGGTTAGTACACCTGCCGCACGGTGGACCCAGGGCGGCGAACACATTTTATTTATATTTTTTTAAACGTGTTCCGCCGCAACATAATACTAGCGCCAGGGTCTGGCTAAAAATGGCAGATCAGCAGCAACTGTTGCAATGCGTGCGACAGCTTGAGGCTCGCTTGGCTACCCTTGAGAGGGCCCTCGCAGCTTCGCAGGCCACGGATGCTGCTGTCCAGGCACTTACGGACGTGGTGGGACGTATGGCCATGTCCACCCTTGCGCCGACAGTTACCCGCCTCCCGTTACCTGAGAAATAGTCTGGGGATGGCGCCTCCTGCAGGGGTTTTATCAGCCAGTGCTCGATCCATCTGGAGCTGCTGGCTGCGCAATTCCCTACAGAACGGGCCAAGGTGGCCTTTATTATATCCCTACTGTTGGGCAAGGCGCTGGAATGGGCAACTCCACTTTTGGAGCGTGGTGACCTGGATGTTCGGACCGTGGCTAGTCTGCTTACCACTATCAAGCAGGTGTTTCTGGGTCCACGGGTTACCCACGATACCTCTCTCCAATTGCTTGCCTTGTCTCAAGGATCACTTTCAGTAAGTCGGTACACCATCCGTTTTCGGACACTGGCGTCTGAGTTAGAGTGGTCTGACAAGGCACTCATCCCAGTTTTTTGTAGAGGACTAGCCGAGCACGTGAAGGATGCTCTCTCCACTAGAGAGATCCCTACCACTCTGGAGGAGCTAATCTCCATCTCCTCCCATATCGACCTCCGTTTTTCGGAGCGTGGTTTGGAGCGTGCTCACACCAAACGTAGAGGTACTCCGGCTCCCAAATTTTTTGAGCCTTTGGATCTGCCCGAGCCAGAGATTCTACCCCCCAAGCCCATGGAGGTGTCTCGCACCATTTCGGAGACATGTCCGGTGCAAGAGACCATGTGCGGTTGTCACCATCTGCCTGCTGCTTCTCAGGAAGACAGCGCCCCGCAATGGTCTGATTGCGAATCGGTAGGCGAGACTTTTGTCCCTCCTCGCCAGTGGCCTAAAGTTCTCGCGTGGGCACACGCGCCCAATGCGGATGGCCATCGTGGCTATATGCAGACCACGAAGTCACTGGCCGGTTCTTATTGGTGGCCGCACAGGGCTCGGGATGTAAAAAAATTCATTCGGGCATGCATCCTATGTGCTCGGGATAGCCTTCCCGAACGGAGAGTGGCTACGCCCGCTGAAACACGGCAGCCTTCTCCTAAAACTCCCATTGTCTCCCGGGTGTCCCTCCTGAGACCTGGTGATCTGGTCTCCCCCGATACCGTCCGCATCTCCCGGTTTTTGGTTTCACCTACCGGGAGATCAGGCTCGCCTTTTGACGAGTCTGGGACCTGTGCAGCTGTCGGGCACAGGCTGGTGGATCGGAGGGTTCAGGGAGGAAGGGGCCCTAGGAGGGGGGTAATGTTAGGAATCTGGGTCATTCTATGCTTATGCAGCAACCCAGATTCTCACATTTGTCTCCAGAGGCTAAGTCCTTTTTCCCTGCTTCTGAGCATGCTCACGGGACGGGCCCTCATTGGAGTTCGGGAGTCAGGTGCTCAGGTCCTGCTCCTGATTTTATTGGTTATGCTCGGGACTCTGGAGATTTCCGGCAGGTCCCATACGCTATAAAAAGTGCGCATGGCCGCTATGCCATGCGCTAGTATTTTTCTATACTTGCTGCTGTGTGTTTGGTGATGGATGCTTGGACTGGTGAATGACTTATTAAGAAACCCCTTCCCTCTGATATTACGTTTGTGTGAGTGATTGGGATACAGCCAGTGCTCAGCGGTTTTTGTATTTGTGTTTTTTGGGTACAGCTCTGTGAGTTTTAACAGAGCTTGCTTTCGTGCACCAGGTGCAGTTTTCCCTGTGCACATTACCGTCCCTGTGCTTTGCCTATTTAGCAGCGGTTATTACACCTGCCGTACGGTGGACCCCGGGCGGCGAACACGTTTTATTTATATTTTTTTAAACGTGTTCGGCCGCCGTAACACAGCGGGGACCAGAGAAAAGGAGAAGTGCAGTGTGAGCCCAGTGACTACCAGAGAGTGGGAGACATGCAGTGTGTGCCCGGTGACTATCAGAGTACAGTGCACACATAAGAGTGACCGGGTATGGGACAGACACTTGCGCCCTGACTTTGCCAGTGTATATTTGCCGAGCCACGTCGGGCTCGTACAGGACTGTGGCCCGCACCATTGTCAGCCACTGCAATATATGGACTAGGGGCAGCGCAAGGTACCGGAGACTGACCGCTGCCGCCAGAAGATGGGGCATTGATGCCCACAGGACCCCATTGGGAAAAATCACCAAGCAGCTGTTGATGGCGCTATTGACTTCATAGTCTGAGGGACTACTGACTTGCTAGCCGTATTCACTGGAACTGCCATTACCTGATCCTTTATTCTTTAACTCAGAATATCCTTTGCAAAATGTATTGTTTAATCCTCTGTTTAACTGTGACCCTCCCTGCGTGGCGTATCCCCATTATTAAAAATTGTTAACCCTTGCTCTGCCTCCTGTCCGTCACTGCAACCTGCTCACACTCATTTGCTCCCTCTTTTTTGTCCTTCCTTCTTTTTCTTGTTTTTATCTATTATTCTCTCTCTCTCCCTCTCTCCTCCATTCCTCCCTTTCTTTCCTTCCTTCCTTTTCCTTCTTTCTTTATTTCTTTCTTTTGTTTGTTCTTTTCACCTGTCTTCTTTTTATGGTTTTTATTTCTCTCTCTCCTTTGTCGCTCCCTTCCTTGTGTACTTTTGCTTCTTTTGCTCCTTCATTCTCTCTTTATGGCCACGCTTTTTCTTGTTTTGTTTTTTTTTTGTAATTTTGGCTTTCTCTGTCCTCTATCCCTCCCTATCTTTCCTTCCTTCTCTATCTTTCTTTTCTTTCTGTCTCTCTCTTTCCTTCCTTTTCCTTCTTCCTCTTCTTTTTTTGTCCGTTCTTCTTTTTCTTGTCTTTCTTTCTCTCTTTCTCACTCTCTACCCCTCCCTCTCTCCTTTGTCACTCCCTTCCTTCTATACTTTTATTTTTTTCTCTACTTCATTCTCTCTTTTTGTCCTTCCTTCTTTTTCCTGTTTTTTTTTGTCTTTCTCTCTCCTCCATACCACCCTCTTTCCTTCCTTCCTTCTCTCTTTTCCTTCTGTCTCTCTTTCCTTCCTTTTCCTTCTTTCTCTCCTTTGTTCTCTTTTTTACCTGTCTTTTTCGTGTCTTTATCTCTTTCTCTCTCCCTATCCCTCCCTCTCTCCTTTGTCCCTCTCTTCATTCTATGCTTTTCTTTCTTTCTCTCTCTCTCTCTCTCTCTCCTTCATTCTTTCATTTTGTCCTTCCTTCTTATTCTTATCTTTTTTTCTTTCACTCTCTCCTCCTTCCCTCCCTCCCATTCCTTTCTTCCGCCTTTCTCTCTCTTTTCCTTCTGTGTCTCTCCTCCCTCCCACCCTTTTTTTTTGTCTTTCTTATAAGTTGAACACAGCTATAATATTTATATATTTTATGTAGTTTCAGATTTTGAGCCTTCTGGATACTTTTACTTTCACTTTCAACATATAAATAACTAAGAAAAGTGCGACGATCACATTCAATTCTGGGCACAGACTGAGAGCAGATCTCCGGTAGGTACAGATGCTTATATCAAGTTCTTTCTTTCTTTCTCTTTAGCTTAAATTTAATGTGGGGTGAAATTCTTGCATTTAGCTTTTTATTACACAACTGTGAATTAGGAAACCCTTAACATGAACATTAATATAAAGATATATGTATGATATAGACTTAAAAGGGGTTGTTTAATGACCGACATAACCATCGATCCGATGAGGATCTCACCCCGCCAGGGCACCAGTCGGAAATGTGGGACGCCGAACCTCTGCTCATGAAGTTGGGTCCTAAAAGTGATCCGCATTCTGGTTTTGAGGGTTTATGATATAGGAAACATGTACAGCACCATGGAATAAATGGTGCTATATAAATAAATAATAATATTAACAAGAACTGTTCCACTGCAGTGTAGGAGCTGAGCTAGGAAGCTGCTATTACAAGCTACAGGCACAGTGAGGTGCTGATTCTTTAGGCCACACATCTCTACAGATAAATCTCTGCAAAAGTAAACTGCAACAATTACAGGAAAATTCCCAGTTCTCACTACTACTGCTGTAATGTATAGAACTGTATGATAGCAAACTAATGGATGTGTCTGATAACAAGTATCCAGCATCAGAATTGTAAATGCTGCTCTAAGTACAACCCAAGATCCATATAAGTAATCATGTAATGTATGTATAACTCCTCCAGCAGAATAGTGAGTGCAGCTCTGGGGTATAATACAGGAAGTAACTCAGGATCAGTAATGTAATGTATGTACATTTTGACTGCACCAGCAGAATAGTGAGTGCAGCTCTGGAGTATAATACAGGATGTAACTCAGGATCAGTAATGTAATGTATGTACATTGTGACTGCACCAGAAGAATAGTGAGTGCAGCTCTGGAGTATAATACAGGATGTAACTCAGGATCAGTAATGTATGTACACAGTGACTGCACCAGCAGAACAGTGAGTGCAGCTCTGAGGTATAATACAGGATGTAACTCAGGAACTCAGGATCAGTAGAGGATCGGTCATGTATGTACACAGTGACTGCACCAGCAGAATAGTGAGTGCAGCTCTGTTCAGCTGTTGCGCATTCTGGTAACTGGGTGTGATCGTTACTGATCCTGCTGTGTGCTCCTGTGCCCCAGAGAACCATCACCTCTCCACAGGGTCGGACTGGGGTGTGTAGGGCCCACCAAGGGAATGAATTTTAGGGGCCCACCTACAGTAATGTACAACTCAACATTTAGGCTTTGAGACCGCAGACTTACACCATGGGTTCTTTTGCCGTATATCCCACTCCAAATCTGCATCATTTCAGCATCCTAATTCTACTAAAAGCTGCACCGTTGTTCATATGCTGCAGATCTTTCCGCACTACAATTCATTTAATCCTTTAGGGCCGCAGGCCTGTTTTCACCTTAATGCCCAGGCCATTTTTTTGCAACTCTGACCTGCGTTACTTTGAAGTTAAAAAGTAACCCCATTTTGGAATCTACACCCCCAAGGATTGACGTAGGGGGTATAGTGATCACTTTGTCCCAACAAGCGTTCCATGGTAGATGCTACACAGCCCAGCCAATCGAAGCGTTCGGATCTGCAGGGGGGGCTAAAATTCGCCCGGACATGCCGGTCTTAGCGGCGAAAGCCTCACGGTACCCGTGCGATTAGCTGCGGGGACCGACGGAACCCCTCGCCGTACATTAGTACAATAGTGGACATTTTAATTTAGAGACTTGGAGAAAAGATGTCTGAACACAAGGATGTCAGCGCCATCACCGCACATACAAGAACCAAACAGAAGAATCCAGAAGAGGGATCATTAATGGCAATGGCAGGCCTGGCATAGCATACAGTACACCACATATCCCTACATACAGTATTATGGGCACCGCATAGTCCTTCATACAGAATTATGGGCACCGCATAGTTCTCCATACAGAATTATGGGGCACCACGTATCTCTCCAAACAAAATTATGGGCACCACATAGTCCTCCATACAGAATTATGGGACACCATGTAGTCCTCCATACAGAATTATGGGCACCACATAGGCCTCCATACAGAATTATGGGACACCACGTATCTCTCCATACAAAATTATGGGCACCACATAGTCCTCCATACAGATTTATGAGACACCATGTAGTCCTCCATACAGAATTATGGGCACCACATAGGCCTCCATACAGAAATATGGACACCACATAGTCCTCCATACAGTATTATGGGCACTACATAGTCCTCCATACAGAATTATGGGCACCACATAGTCCGCCATACAGAATTATGGGCACCACATAGTCCTCCATACAGTATTATGGGCACCGCATAGTCCTCCATACAGTATTATGGGCACCGCATAGTCCTCCATACAGTATTATGGGCACCGCATAGTCCTCCATACAGTATTATGGGCACCGCATAGTCCTCCATACAGTATTACGGGCACCGCATAGTCTTCCATACAGTATTATAGGCACCACATAGGCCTCCATACAGAATTATAACATTTCATTACTGATCCTGAGCTACCTGCTGTATTACTTTCCAGAGCTGTAGTTCACATCCGTCTCTCCCTTGTGGGATGATAGAATGTACAGCTGCAGGAGCAGCGCTCCCCGTAACATAGGAGTATTACAGCTCCAGGCTGTGTAACCTGTGCATTCACCCTCCCACCCCCTGTAATTACTCAGCGCTCCCTCCTGTGCTCCTCCGGTTGGTGCACGGCTTGTAGGAATGATTGTATAATCCTGGGACCTTATAAGATGAGAATTTCACAACCCGACTAGCGCTCAGAAAACGCCCAGCGGAGATTCAGGCAGCAAAACCTTCATGCAGGATTATCCAGCCAACCAGACATGGACTTGCAGTCAATTCACCAGCCTCATCAGGTCCGCTAATGCAGGCAGATTGGAATGTGAATTCTGCTGATATATTTCCTTGAAGTTATACTGACACGGACGGCCATTTCTTGTGTACAGCGCAAAACATATTGTGGCCTGTACAAAACTCAGGTGCATGCAGAGCGTAGCGGCACAGAGAAGAGAGCGTTGGCACAGGCAGAGGAAGGGTATGTGCACATGTTGCAGATTTGGCTGTGAATCCGCAGCAGTTTTCCATGCGGTGTACAGTACCATGTTATCCCATGGAAAACCAAATCCGCTGTGCACATGCTGCGGAAAATTCTACGCAGATTTGTTGCGGTTTATTTTCTGCAGCATGTCACTTCTTTGTACGGAATCCGCAGCGTTTTTACACCCATTCCATTATAGGAATACGCAGGTGTAAAAACGCAGGCCAAATCTGCACAAAATCTGCACTAAATCTGCAGGTAAAGCACAGGTCATTTTACCTGCGGATTCAGCCAAATCCGCAGCACAATCCACAACGTGTGCACATACCCAAAGAGAAGAGAGCGGCGGCAGGGAAAGGGCAGAGCGCAGCTGAGGGGACAGGGCAGAGCGCAGCTGAGGGGACAGGGCAGAGCGCAGTGACAGGGTAGAGCGCAGCTGAGGGGACAGGGCAGAGCGCAGGGACAGGGCAGAGCGCAGCTGAGGGGACAGGGCAGAGTGCAGGGACAGGGCAGAGCGCAGCTGAGGGGACAGGGCAGAGTGCAGGGACAGGGCAGAGTGCAGCTGAGGGGACAGGGCAGAGCGCGGGGACAGGGCAGAGCGCAGGGACAGGGCAGAGCGCAGGGACAGGGCAGAGTGCAGTGACAGGGCAGAGTGCAGCTGAGGGGACAGGGCAGAGTGCAGCTGAGGGGACAGGGCAGAGTGCAGCTGAGGGGACAGGGCAGAGCGCGGGGACAGGGCAGAGTGCAGGGACAGGGCAGAGCGCAGGGACAGGGCAGAGCGCAGGGACAGGGCAGAGTGCAGTGACAGGGCAGAGTGCAGCTGAGGGGACAGGGCAGAGTGTAGCTGAGGGGACAGGGCAGAGTGCAGCTGAGGGGACAGGGCAGAGCGCGGGGACAGGGCAGAGCGCGGGGACAGGGCAGAGTGCAGGGACAGGGCAGAGCGCAGCTGAGGGGACAGGGCAGAGTGCAGGGACAGGGCAGAGTGCAGCTGAGGGGACAGGGCAGAGTGCAGCTGAGGGGACAGGGCAGAGCGCGGGGACAGGGCAGAGTGCAGGGACAGGGCAGAGTGCAGCTGAGGGGACAGGGCAGAGCGCGGGGACAGGGCAGAGTGCAGGGACAGGGCAGAGCGCAGTGACTGGGCAGAGTGCAGCTGAGGGTACAGGGAAGAGCGCAGGGACAGGGCAGAGTGCAGCTGAGTGGACAGGGCAGAGCGCAGGGACAGGACAGGGCAGAGCGCAGGGACAGGACAGGGCAGAGCGCAGGGACAGGACAGGGCAGAGCGCAGGGACAGGACTAGGTGACGCCATATTATGTAGGATATGTAAATTGAAACAGGCGGGGGATTAGTTATAAAAGGAGGGTGAAGCTAGGGTAAGAGGGCATGGATCCATATTGAATATTTGCCCATGGCACGGCAGCATAAATTGTGCTCAGCTTTCTCAGCTTTAGGTATTCTGAAAATGCGTGTCTAATAAATGAGATGTGATGTGACAATAGGCGCTTATGTGGTGTACAGGAGTCTGTTATTCTGCAGCGTGTAAGTTGCAGGCACTGACAGAAAAGTTAGGCGGTGCTCACGTCTGTCCAGACCTTCCACATATCTGTACTGTTTTTGGAACAGACAAATGGGGTACCGTAAGTGATCATCAGTCATGCAAATGGAAACAGAGGGGACAGAGGCACTCACCACCTCTTCTAGCATGTCTCTTGCAGCCCCAGGCCGGTGCTTATTCCATCTTCAATCTCACCTCTGTTCTACTTCCTGCTTTCAGCATCCACGTGGTTCAGCTGAGCCGCTCATTACATATGCGCATATGTAATCAGCCGCTCATTACTTATGCGCATAGGTAATGAGCGGCCGCTGAATACAGAAAGATAGAACATCGCTGAGATTGAAGATGGAATAAGCACAGGGGGCTGCAAGAGACATGCTAGGAGAGGTGACTGTGATTCACAGGTACCAGCAGCTGGGCCGCGAGCGGGCTTGTTCAGTGACATTCATGGTCGGGCGGGGGCGGGGCCCACCGAGGGATCCAATGGTACCTCGGTGGGCCAGTCCGAGCCTGCCTCTCCACTTGGGGACTTGCTCTCTCTCCTACCCAGGGATGGAGTGGGTTTCCTGGGATGAGCACTCGAGCCAAGTCCCAGACTTCTGCCTCTGGGACAAGGCCAGTGGGGAGCAGGAGAAACCAACAACTGGCCTGCACATCAGAGGACAAGGGGGGTGAGATGCTCCACCAGGAGTCGCAGCAATGAGGCTCCTACTCCCTTCCTGGTGTGGGAAGAACGGCCCCCACCAAGTGTCCGGGCCGGAACCAAGGGGACCGTCATCTAGGTTTTGGGGGAAACTGTTCCCGGGGGACAGAGTTCAGGGACGGACCGCTGAGATGGACAGATGGGCTGGGGGAGGAGACAGTATTAAAGGGGCAGGGAGTGCTAGTCACGATGAGTCAGCAGACTGGGACAGAAGCAGCAGGAGACCGTGGGAGCGACTGAGAGCAAAAGCGACTCACCAGTGCCAGGGGAGACGCCAACTCCTAGAAAACTAAGCCTTCGAAGCCTTATGGAGCCAGACGATGACGCAGGCTCAACACCTCCTGCATTCGGTCCTATTTTGCTTTTGCCACTACCATCAGATCCACCACCAACACCATCATTACCAGCTGCCAACCCCCGCCCAATTCCACGGCCTCTTCCACCAGCCTTCCTCATTTTTGGTAGAAATGTAGACAAAATCCAACAAACTATATAGTAATGTAAAACAAGGTACAAGGTGTCTATAGGACAGGGGAGATTTAGATTTTCTGCAGACACTTGTGGACACTTGGATTGTGTGAGGCCCACTGAATATCAGAGTGCTATGTCACAGGCTCGATGGCACAGGTGTGGAAAAAGTGACTACAGGAAAGGGAGATTTTGAATTTCTGCAGACACTTGTGGACACTGGACACTTTTGGATTGTGTGAGGCCCACTGAATATCAGAGCGCTATGTCACAGGCTCGATGGCACAGGTGTGAAAAAAGTGACTACAGGATAAGGGAGATTTTGAATTTCTGCAGACACTTGTGGACACTGGACACTTGGATTGTGTGAGGCCCACTGAATATCAGAGCGCTATGTCACAGGCTCGATGCAGCAGGTGTGAAAAAAGTGACTACAGGATAAGGGAGATTTTGAATTTCTGCAGACACTTGTGGACACTGGACACTTCTGGATTGTGTGAGGCCCACTGAATATCAGAGCGCTATGTCGCAGGCTCGATGGCACAGGTGTGAAAAAAGTGACTACAGGATAAGGGAGATTTTGAATTTCTGCAGACACTTGTGGACACTGGACACTTTTGGATTGTGTGAGGCCCACTGAATATCGGAGCGCTATGTCACAGGCTCGATGGCACAGGTGTGAAAAAAGTGACTACAGGATAAGGGAGATTTTGAATTTCTGCAGACACTTGTGGACACTGGACACTTGGATTGTGTGAGGCCCACTGAATATCAGAGCGCTATGTCACAGGCTCGATGCAGCAGGTGTGAAAAAAGTGACTACAGGATAAGGGAGATTTTGAATTTCTGCAGACACTTGTGGACACTGGACACTTTTGGATTGTGTGAGGCCCACTGAATATCAGAGCGCTATGTCACAGGCTCGATGGCACAGGTGTGAAAAAAGTGACTACAGGATAAGGGAGATTTTGAATTTCTGCAGACACTTGTGGACACTGGACACTTTTGGATTGTGTGAGGCCCACTGAATATCAGAGCGCTATGTCACAGGCTCGATGGCACAGGTGTGAAAAAAGTGAATTGTAGAATTGGGCAGAATAGGAATCTCCCTAGAGTGTAGGTCTGTAAGAACGGGACAAGTCCTCCACTTATCCTTCCACAGTGACACACAGATAGCTTCACTGTGGCTGTGATACACAGGAGCGTCGGAACGCTCGAAGACTACATCGACTCTTCAGCAGCTGGGCCCAGCGGCTGCTCCGCCGAAGAACCACCGTCCAGCATGCCGAGGGACGTCACGACGGCTAAGTTGACTATATAGTTAAGGACCCGTAGTCTGCCATACCGCGTCCCTATAGTGACCGGCTTTCGCCAGACGTAGTCGTGTTCTACTATGGTTGTGTTTGCTTGTATGGAGCCCCTGCGAGGGCAACTCTTGTTACCCCTTTGGTTGGTCAGGCTGTGACTGAGGATAGTTACCTCTAGGCCTATAAACGTTATTATAAAAAGCACCAAACCATCTCGCGACTCGTCACTGCATCCTGCGTGCCTGCAAGTACTACACTGGATCTTTGTAGTATTAAGTCAGAGTGGTGGGAGATGTTCAAGAAAAGGGTGGTGAGATTCTTCCGCCAGCTCTCGAGCCTCAGGAGTCTGAGCAGATACCACCTGTATCAGGGTCTTAGGAGGAAACTCAAGCATCTTGTCTCAACTGGATGTAGCCGAGAGGATATCTCCAGAGTGAAATCTTTGCTTATGAGGTGTCAGTGCGATAGACATGCCATCTTTGGTTTTTGAGAGGGATTATGGGAAGTACAGCTCACTCGACCCTTACAGAAACTGCAAGATGTCAGTGAATAGTAAAGTGGTTACAGAACTGGTCGACACTGCTGGGTCCCTGAGGTAATCCAGATCAGGGATCCTGGAGATTGTCAGATCCTTCTACTCGCGCCTCTTGGGGGAAAAAGGATCTTAATTGGGATGAAATGTCAGCTTTCCTGGCTGAAACTGTCCCCGAACCAGGGGTAGACCCCTCTCTTGACGTTTTGACAGAGATGATCAGGGAAGAGGAAGTTAAGTTGACGATTGAAGGGCTTGCCCAAAAAAAATCACCCGGTCCAGATGGCTTAACAACTGAGTTCTATAAGATCTTTAAGAACGCTTTGGTTCCTGTTTTGAATTTGCTTTCTGGCCTACCTCTGGTTACTAGTGAAGGTAGTGGAGCTGGTTATATTGACAGAGGGGTCGCGAGTTCTCTTTCCAGGCTCTCTCTGGTGGTTACTGGAGGTAATGGAGCTGACCTAATTAACAAAGGCCTGCCACCTGATAATGAGGAGGACGATTGGAGATCTGGAGTTTCTGACTGGATTTAAGACAGCCAACTCCCTCTATCCCTGCTGGTGATTTTTTCCTGCCTCCTGAGGTCTTAGTTTCCAGCTCAGTCCCTGCATGCTCAGCTAAGTGTTCTTTTGCTATTGTTCACATTTGATCTGGTTTTGTCTATTTCAGTTTTGTGCGGTCAGCCAGCTCCGGCTGGGGCTGTGCTGAATTTCCATCCTTATGATACTACTTGTGCGAGTTTGTTTTTGTCCTTTATTAGATTGGCCTCTTTTTGCTCTGCTTTCAAAATATACCAGAGTGCTGATATAGTGGCGAAGTCTAGTGACTTCAGTATTTTTCTATCAGACGTGTTGGACATTTTTTGCAGGGTTTTTTGCGTGATTGCAGACAGTGTCTTTCCTTTCCTGTCTAGTTAGTGTGGGCCCCATCGTTTGCTCAGTCTATTTTCCTACCTGCGTTAGTGTTTTCATCTTGTCTCACCGACAATATATGTTTGGGGGCTATCTATTCCTTTGGGGTCTTCTCTGGGGCAGTTTAGATTTCCCCTTTCTTGCTTTAGGCTTATTTAGTTCTCCGGCTGTGTCGAGGCGTCTAGGATTATCATAGGTACGCTCCACGGCTACTGCTAGTTGTGTGGCTAGGATCAGGGGTCTGCAATCCGCTTAGTTACCAACCTCTCTGGTTTTCTGTGGCTTAGCTTGGTCTTGCGCTCCTCCTTGGTGACCCAATCATAACAGAATACAAAAAAACACGGCACTCCAGAGAAAAACAGAGGAGAATTGGTGCTTAAGTAAGGTTTCCAACCCATAGACATATACAAAATTACTTGTCACTCAAAATCGGAGAAGCAATTTTTTCTTTATTGTGCATCCAGACAAAAATAGACTCATATCATATGAACGTTTTCGGTCCAACAACGGACCTTCATCAGAAAGGTCTTTTTTTCTTTCTTTAGAGTAGACTGTAAGAGATACAGTAGGGTAAAAGATATCCTAAGGCAGGAATGCCTCTCATGGCGGCACCCTGGATTGTTTCAGCGGCCTCTTAGCGCTGCAGCCCCTTGCAGATACTGCTCCAGACAGCGCGGCTTCTCTCTCCCTAAGGCCTGCTTCATCCAGTCACATTGTTTCTAGCCCCTTTGATAGACTCGAGCTCCAGTCATTACAAAATAAACAGGATTTCATTCCTGCCTTAGGATATCTTTTACCCTACTGTATCTCTTACAGTCTATTCTAAAGAAACAAAAAGACCTTTCTGATGAAGGTCTGTTGTTGGACCGAAAACGATCATATGATATGAGTCTATTTTTGTCTGGATGCACAATAAAGAAAAAATTGCTTCTCCGATTTTGAGTGTCAAGTAATTTTGTATATGTATATATACCAATCATAACAGAATCACCAGCCTAAACTGCAGATTCTAGGGTACTCAAAAGCAGGAGAGAATTGTAAAAAAAAAAAAAAAGTGTCAGAATTTTTTTTTTTTAATATATTTTTTCCTCTTTTTCTCTGGGGCCGTAGGAGGATTTTTTCTTTAATGGAGATTAAGCAATTGTCTGATCGTGTTGAACAGCTCGCTGCTGAAGTGCAGGGAATTTCTGCCTATCTCACTCAATCATCTGCTGTTGAACCAAAAATCCCTACTCCTGATGTGTTTTCTGGGGATCGGTCTAAATTTTTGAATTTTAAGAATAATTGTAAACTATTTCTTGCCTTGAAGTCTAACTCATCGGGGAGCTCTGTGCAGCAGGTTAAAATTGTCATCTCCATGTTGTGCGGCAATCTCCAGTATTGGGCTTTTTCTCTGACACCTTCAGATCCTATTCTGACTAATGTGGATGCATTTTTTCAAGCCTTGGGGTTGTTGTATGATGAACCTAATGCTATTGATCAAGCTGAGAAAACCCTATTGGCATTGAACCAGGGTCAGTATTCTGCAGAATTATACTGTCAAAAATTCCAAAAGTGGGCGGTCCTTACTACATGGAATGACGGTGCCTTAGCAGCGCTCTTTCGGAAGGGTATGGCAGAAACCATAAAAGATGTTATGGTGGGATTTCCTGTTCCCTCTGGTCTTGATGATTCTATGTCACTAGCCATTAAAGTTGATCGGCGTTTACGTGAACGTAAAACTATACGAGAGGCGTTGCCGCCTTTTGAACGAATGTCTGAACCCATGCAATGTGATAGGGTTTTGTCTAGGGCGCAACGTCAGAAGTTTAGAAGGCGTGATAAGCTGTGTTTTTTCTGTGGAGACGCCTCTCATATTATTTCTGTCTGCCCTAAATGAGAAAAATGTTTTGCGCACACATTTGCTGTGATTCAGGAGCAGCTTTGAATCTGATGGATTTAGACTTTGCTAAACATTGTAGTTTTCCCATGATACCCCTGCGGACTCCTATCCCTTTGAGGGGTATTGATGCTACTCCTTTGGCGGAGAATAAACCCCAGTTTTGGACTCAGGTGATAATGCTGGTCGCCCCGGACCACCAAGAAAATTGTAAATTTTTGGTGTTGCACAATTTACATGATACTATTGTTCTGGGTTTTCCCTGGTTGCAGACTCATAATCCTGTATGGGATTGGAAATCTGTGTCTGTGGTAAGTTGGGGTTGTCAATGTGTTCTTAGTGACACTCCTGCTTTCTCCACCTCTCCCTAGTCTCATGATATTCCTGATTATTTGGCTGATTTTTCTGATGTATTTAGTGAGAGTAAGTCTGCGTCTTTGCCTCCTCATAGGAGTTATGACTGTGCAATTGAGTTAATGCCCGGGTGTAAATTTCCCTAGGGTCGGCTTTTCAACTTATCGGTACCCGAACATGATGCTATGCGATCTTATATCAAGGAGTCATTGGAGAAGGGTCATATTAGACCATCCTCTTCACCATTAGGTGCTGGGGGGTTTTTTGTGGCCAAGAAAGATGGTTCATTAAGGCCTTGTATTGACTATCGTTCCCTTAACAAAATCACTGTTAAATATCAGTACCCGTTACCCCTGATTTCTGATATATTTTCCAGAGTTAAAAGTGCCTGCTGGTTTACCAAGCTTGACCTCAGGGGAGCGTATAATCTTATTCGCATCAAGCACGGGGATGAATGGAAGACGGCATTTAATACTCCGGAGGGACATTTTGAGTACCTGGTGATGCCTTTTGGGCATTTATCTGGATGATATTTTGATCTTTTCCAGTGATTGGGATTCTCATGTGGAACATGTCCGGACTGTGTTCCAGAGTGTGAGGGAAAATTCCCTGTATGTTAAGGGATCAAAGTGCCTCTTTGGTGTACAGAGGATTTAATTTTTGGAATTTATTTTGTCCTCGTCAGCTATTGAAATGGACCCGGCCAAGGTACAGGCCATGTATGATTGGGTTCAGCCCACTTCTTTGAAGGCTCTCCAGAAGTTTTTGGGTTTTGCTAATTACTATCGTAAATTTATAAGTAATTTTTCTAGTATTGTCAAACCACTGACTGATCTGACCAAAAAGGGCGCTGATGTGGTGAATTGGTCTCCAGAGGCAGTCTCGGCATTTCAAGAGCTTAAGCGGAGATTCACTTCTGCTCCGGTTCTACGGTAACCTGATGTCTCACTCCCATTTCAGGTGGAGGTAGATGCTTCTGAGATTGGTGCAGGAGCCGTTTTGTCCCAAAAAGATCCGGTGACTTCTAAAATGAATGCCTGTGCTTTCTTTTCTCGAAAATTCTCCCCATCTGAACGTAACTATGATGTGGGGAATTGGGAATTGTTGGCCATGACATGGGCAATTGAAGAGTGGAGACATTGGTTGGAGGGAGCTAGACATCAAGTTGTGGTCCTCACCGACCACAAGAATTTGATTTATCTTGAATCAGCCAAACGCTTGAATCCTAGACAGGCTAGGTGGGCACGCGTTTTAATTTTGTGGTCTCTTTTCTTCCGGGCACTAAGAATGTTAAGGCGGACGCCCTTTCTAGGAGTTTCTTTGTGGATTCTCTTATTGTGACTGAGCCTACTACCATTCTAAATGAGGGGGCAGTTCTTTCCGCCATTTCACCCGATTTGAGACGTGCCCTGGAGGAATTTCAGGAGGACAAACCTGAACATTGCCCTATGGGAAAATTGTATGTTACTGACCAGTGGAGGAAGAGAGTAATGTCTGAAATTCATTTCTCCGCGTTGGCTGGTCATCCAGGTATTTTTGATACCAGAGATTTGGTGAGTCGGTCATTTTGGTGGCCTGCTTTATTTTGTGATGACAGGAATTTTGTGCTGTCCTGTGGGACTTGTTCTCGGTCTAAACCCTGTTCTCGTTCTAGTGGGTTGTTGATGCCCCTGCCGGTGCCCAAGAGGCCATGGACCCATATCTCAATGGATTTTATTTCTGATCTTCCTGTCTCTCAGAGAATGACTGTTATCTTGGTGATTTGTGATAGATTTTCTAAGATGATCCATCTTGTACCACTCCCAAAGTTGCCATCTTCTTCAGAGTTGGTGCCCTTGTTTTTACAACAGGTGGTTCAGTTGCATGGGATTCCTGAGAACATTGTGTCGGACAGAGGAGTCCAGTTTGTTTCGAGATTTTGGAGAGCTTTTTGTTCCAAACTGGGAAATCAGTTATCTTTCTCCTCTGCATTTCATCCTCAGACCAATGGGCAGACTGAGAGAACAAACCAGACATTGGAGTCCTGTTTGAGATGTTTTATATCTGCTGATCAGGATGATTGGGTCTCATTTTTGCCCTTGGCCAAATTCACGCTAAACAATAGAGCTAGTTCTGCCACTTTGATGTCGCCCTTTTTGTGTAACTTTGGGTTTCATCCTCGATTATCTTCAGGGCAAGTGGAATCTTCGACCTGCCCAAGTGTGGACACTGTGGTAGAGAGAATGCAGCAGATTTGCGACCAACTGGTGGATAAGTTGTCCCTCTCTCAGAAAAAAGCCCAACGGTTTTCCAACCGGCATAGGACCATTGGTCCCCAGTTTAAAGTGGGTGATATGGTTTGGTTGTCGTCAAAGAATATTCCTATGAAGGTTGCGTCTCCAAAGTTCAAGCCAAGATTCATTGAACCTTATAAGATTTTGGAGATTCTTAATCCTGTCTCTTCGATTGGCTCTTCCAGTTACGTTTAAGATCCATAACGTGTTTCATAAATCTCTGTTGAAGAGGTTTTTGGAGCCAGTAGTTCCTATGGCGGCGCCTCCTGACCCTGTATTGGTTAAAGGCAATGTGGAATATGAGGCAGAGAAAATATTGGATTCTCGTTTGGCTAGACGGAGACTCCAGTACTTGGTCAAATGGAAGGGTTTTGGCCAGGAGGATAATTCTTGGGTCTCTGCTTCTGACATTCATGCCTATAGATTGGTTCGTGCTTTTCACCAGGCCCATCCTGATCGGCCTGGTGGCGTGAATGAGGGTTCGGTGACCCCTCCTCAAGGGGGGTACTGTTGTGAATTACGCTTTCTGGCCTACCTCTGGTTACTAGTGAAGGTAGTGGAGCTGGTTATATTGACAGAGGGGTCGCGAGTTCTCTTTCCGGGCTCCCTCTGGTGGTTACTGGAGGTATTGGAGCTGATCTAATTAACAGAGGCCTGCCACCTGATAATGAGGAGGACGATTGGAGATCTAGCGTTTCTGACTGGATTTAAGACAGCCGACTCCCTCTATCCCTGCTGGTGATTTTTTCCTGCCTCCTGAGGTCTTAGTTTCTAGCTCAGTCCCTGCATGCTCAGCTAAGTGGTCTTTTGCTATTGTTCACATTTGATCTGGTTTTGACTATTTCAGTTTTGTGTGGTCAGCCAGCTCCGTCTGGGGCTGTGCTGAATTTCCATCCTTATGTTACTGCTTGTGCCAGTTTGTTTTTGTCCTTTATTAGATTGGCCTCTTTTTGCTCTGCTTTCAGAATATACCAGAGTGCTGATATAGTGGCGAAGTCGTGTGACTTCAGTATTTTTCTATCAGACGTGTTGGACATTTTTTGCAGGGTTTTTTGCAATCTGCAATCCGCTTAGTTACCAACCTCTCTGGTTTTCTGTGTCTTAGCTTGGTCTTGCTTTCCTCCTCAGTGACCCAATGATAACAGGTTACCCTCTTGACTGAGGTATTCAATGAGTGTCTTTCCTCGGGCACTCTGCCGAAGTCAATGAGGAGGTCTGCCCTGATCATCTTGTCAAAGGGTAAAGACCCATCTTGCATTGAGAATTGGCGTCCTATAGCGCTTCTCAATGCAGACAGGATGGTTCTGGCAAAGGTGCTGTTTAATCGGCTGGTGAAATTTGCACCCCAGCACTGCTGTGTTCCTGGCCGCAGCACATTTAGTGCTGTGCTCTGTGTCCGAGAGGCAATGGAGCAGGGTAGGGCTGGTCAATGGAAGGGGTACATGCTGTCACTGGACCAGGCAAAAGCATTTGATTGGGTTAATCAAGAGTACCTCTGGTTTGTCCTTCTGAGATATGGCCTGCCAGGGGGGGTTTGTTGATTGGCTTAAGACCTTGTATGATGGGTCAGAGAGTTTCCCGCTTGTGAACGGTTGGATTGGCAACTCTTTTGAGGTTGGATCTGGTGTTCTCCAGGCTTGTCCCTTGGGCCCGCTGCTGTACGTGTTTGCAATTGACCTACTTCTTAGGAGGGTGGAGCGTGGACTGTTGGCCGGGATCAGAATGGACCGGGCAGCACCGGAAGCCACTCTGAGGGTGGTGGCGTATGCCAATGATGTCACTGTTTTTGCTTCCTCTCACGAGGAGGCAGGGTGGCTGATGTCAGAGGTAGATCGCTACTCGGAGGCATCCAGGTCCAAGATCAACTAGGATAAGTGTGAGAGTCTCTGACTGGGAGGCGGAGATCCTGGTTTTGATCTCCCGGACACCCTTCCAGGACCCAAAGTCTCTGCAAAAGTCCTTGGCATTAAATTTGGCCAGGGGGATTACCCCAAACTGTCACACCATCTCTGCATACTCACCCGGCCACCGCTCCCACGCCGCAGCCGCCCGACATCCACGGAGGTCACCTCTGACAGGCTCGCGGCCTATGGTGCAAGTGCATTGCATGCAGAAGACGCCGCCTCCCTCCTGCTTCTTGTGCTCCGGCTATGCCCTGACCCGGAAGCACCTCCCTGACCAATGGCAGACCAGGCAGGGGCATATCAGGCCGCTTCCCTCTGAGGGAGGCGCATGATCATTGTGTTTCCTAGCCCACTGGGCCTCGCTTCATCATGTGCTCTCTGCAGTCCTGCAGTCACGTTCTCGTCTGCTCCCTGCAGCAGACTCTCAGTCCTGCTATCCGTGTTCCCTGCTATATTCCGCAGTCTTGCCTCCGGTGCGCCCTCCGTCCTTCTCCAGTCCTGCCTGCGGTGTTCCTTTTCCATCCTGCTCCAGTCCTTCCGTCCTACTCCAGTCCTGCCTCTGGTGTTCCTGTTCCATCCTGCTCCAGTCCTTCCGTCCTACTCCAGTCCTGCCTCCGGTGTTCCTGTTTCATCCTGCTCCAGTCCTTCAGTCCTACTCCAGTCCTGCCTCTGGTGTTCCAGTTCCATCCTGCTCCAGTCCTTCCGTCCTCCTCTAATCCTGTCTCCTGTGTTCCTGCTCCAGCCATCCCTCCACATTCCAGTCTACTGTCTTACTCCATTCCTGTCTCCTGTGTTCCAGCTCTGTCCTGTCATCTACACTTCAGTCCCTCCACGTTCCAGTCTACAGTCTTACTCCACTCCTGTCTCCTGTGTTCCAGTTCTGTTCTCTCATCTACACTTCAGTCCCACAGTCCTACTCCAGTCCATCCTGAGCCACCCCTCTCGGTACCGGCTACCGTGGTACTCGAACCCCTGGGCCTGCTCCTAACGGTCCCTGCATAGGGGTTGGTTCCACCTGGCAGCTCGCCCGGGGCCCCTTGGTGCCACGGCCCAGAGGGTCCACTCCTGGAGATTCCGGCTTCAGATCAGCCACGCTAACAGTACGATCAGGCCCTGGACCCCGCCGGTACCACTGCTGCCACCCAGAAAGAGTTACTCTTCCTGCGGGAGAATCAGGGACGCATTATGTCTATCATGAAGTCTATGGACACCCGTTTGTCGGCCCTGCAGGTGGCCGATCCTGGAACTGCCACTTTACTGGCTAGTCTTCAACAGGAGCTGGGCCAGCAACAAGATACTCAAGCCCATATTTTGTCTCACATGGCCTCCTTTTATTAGCCGCCTGTCGGTTCTACACTCTGCCGCTGCAGCTCTGACTCCTCCCTCTGCTCCTACAGCTCTCCCGACGCCCCGCCTCGCCAAACCGTCTCGCTTCACTGGAGATCCTAAGCTCTGCAGGGGGTTCTTAAATCAGTGTAGCCTCCACTTTGAATGGTTGCCGCAGCAATATCCCTCTGACCGGGCCAAAGTAGCCTTCATTATGTCCCATCTGGAGGGAGAGGTCCTGTCCTGGTTGAATCCCCTCTGGGAACGTGACGATCTTGTTTTTTGAAGTCTTCCGGTTTTCTTGGATACTTTTCGCAGGGTCTTCGATGAGCCGGGTCGGTTAGCTGCCCTCACCGAATCACACTTTAACCTACATCAGGGTTCTCTCACGGTCGGTCAGTACGCTATCCGCTTTCGCACTATCTCCTCCGAACTCGGCTGGAATAACACGGCTTTGGTAGGGGCGTTCTGGCGTGGTCTTTCAGGCAGAATTAAAGATGAACTCACAGGTCGAGATACCCCGACCACCTTAGAGGACCTCTCGCTGGCTACCCACATTGACCCACGCTTCCAGGAGCATGCTCGGGAGTCAGCGAGAGACAGGAGATCCACCAGGGCAGCTCTCTTTTTCACCCATTCTGGCAGTCCTCGTTTGGCCGGGTCTTCGTCTTCCTCCTCGCTCGAGCCCATGCAGATAGACCGTCTCCACTTGGCCGAGTTGCGTCAGCAAGAGAGGCGGGCACAAGGTCTGTGCCTTTATTGCGGAGCTTCATCGCACTATATCCGCACCTGTCCTAAGAGACAGGGAAACTCCTCCGCCTCAGTCAGGTAAGAGAGGCCTCCCTAGGTGACGATGATCCCTATCAACCTCTTACTATTTCTGTGCTTCTGGTTTCATGGGAGAGACGTGGGTCCGAGGTGGCCTACGTGGATTCCGGCTCGGCAGGTAACTTCATTCGGCCAGAAGAAGTGGACAAATACCAAATTCCCGTGGTTGCTCTATCTAATCTTCTCCAGATTGCCGCGGTGGATGGCAAACCGCTACAGATGAGCATCACCTTGGTCACTGAAGAAGTGGAGTTGCAAGTCGGTGCCTTACATCGAGAGAAGATAGCCTTTTACGTTTTGCCTAAGCTCTCCCACGCCATTCTACTTGGTCTCCCATGGTCAAGGACTCATCAGCCTGTTCTCGACTGGTCTACTGGGGAGATACTCCGCTGGGGGCATCCATGCAAAGCTCACTGTCTGACTCCTGTCTGCCTGGTGGCCACTCCCCGGTCACACCCAGACCTTCCGGGTCTCCCTCCAGCCTACAGTTCCTACGCCGATGTCTTTGATAAGAAGGAAGCGGAGGTCCTTCCTCCACACCGGCCTTTTGACTGCCCAATTGAACTTGTTCCTGGTTCAACCCACCCAAGGGGCAGAATCTACTCCCTGTCTCCCGCTGGGACCACAGCCATGTCCGAATACGTCCGGGTCAACCTCGCCAAAGGTTTTATACAGAAATCGTCGTCGCCCGCGGGAGCTGGGTTTTTCTTCGTCAAAAAGAAGGATGGAACTCTACGGCCGTGCATTGACTATAGGGGCTTGAATTAAATTACCATCAAGAACAGGTACCCTCTTCCACTCATTCCGGAGCTGTTTGACCATCTCAGAGGAGCCCGGGTCTTCTCCAAGCTGGATCTCAGAGGAGCCTATAATCTGGTCCATATCCGCTCTGGAGACAAGTGGAAGATGGCCTTCAACACTCGAGATGCCCATTACGAGTACCTGGTCATGCCCTTTGGTCTCTGCAATGCTCCTGCGGTGTTTCAAGAGTTCATCAACGAGATCTTCCGGGACTTCTTGTACTCCTGTGTGGTCGTGTACTTGGACGACATCCTTGTCTTCTCGCCGAATCTCTCGTCCCACAGAAAGAGTGTCCGCTTGGTGTTAGAGCGTCTTCGGGAGAACCGCCAGTATGCGAAGATTGAGAAATGTCTCTTTGAACAGACCTCCCTGCCGTTTCTTGGATACATTATCTCCGACGCTGGACTAAGGATGGACCCCGAGAAGTTGTCTGCCATTCTCAAATGGCCTCACCCCGTCGGGGTAAGGGCGATACAACGATTTCTCGGATTCGCCAATTATTACCGGCAATTTATTTCTCAATTTTCCGCAATCACAAGACCTATCTCTGCTCTCACCCGTAAAGGGACTACTCCCAAAGATTGGCCTCCTGAGGTGGAAGAGGCCTTTCTGACTCTAAAACGGGCTTTCTCCACGGCTCTGGTCCTGCATCGCCTGGAGAGCAACCGACCTTTTGTACTCAAGGTGGACGCCTCCTCGACAGGTGCCGGGTCAGTATTGTCCCAGAGATCCGCCTCCGGTTGTCTGCACCCTTGTGGCTTCTTCTCGAAGGCCTTTTCTCCATCCGAGTGTAACTACTCGATCGGCGACCGGGAACTTCTGGCCATCAAGTTGGCCTTGGAGGAGTGGCATCACCTCCTGGAGGGAGCTGTCTATCCCTTTGTCATCTTGTCGGATCACAAGAATCTGGCCTATCTCCAGTCTGCCCAGAGACTCAACCCTCGTCAGGCCAGATGGTCCTTATTTTTCGCCCGATTTGACTTCGAGCTCCGTTTCCATCCCGGCAACAAAAATACCAAAGCTGACGCTCTGTCCAGGGTCTTCCAGCCACACGAAAACACGGAGGAACCTTCGCATATCATTGACCCCACTAGGATCATCACAGTGTCTCCAGTGAACTGGCTTGCTCCTCCTCCTGGCAAAACGCTTGTGCCTGAGAACCTCAAGCGAAGAGTCCTCCTATAGGGGCACTCCTCCAAACTGGCCGGCCATGCCAGAACTAAGAAGACCCTGGATTTTATCTTGCGTCACTACTGGTGGCCCACGCTTCACCAAGATGTACTCGATTTTGTGGCTTCTTGTCCATCCTGTGCAAAGAACAAAGTGCCACTAAGACATCCGTCCGGCATGATGCTTCCGTTGCCCGTCCCTGCGGTCCCTTGGGAAAACATCGCCATGGATTTCATCACTGACCTACCCTGTTCTTCCAGCTGCACAGTCATCTTGGTGGTGGTGGTTCGTTTTTCCAAGATGGCCCACTTCGTCCCTCTGCCCGGTCTCCCCTTGGCTCCGGAGCTGGCCAAAGTCTTCATCCAGCAAATCTTCAGACTCCATGGACTACCTCAATGCATCGTGTCTGACCGAGGGGTTCAGCTCACCTCCAAGTTCTGGCGATCACTTTGTAAGCTCATGAAAGTTTCCCTCGACTTCTCCTCTGCCTATCATCCACAGTCCAACAGGCAGGTGGAGAGTACCAACCAGACGTTGATTGGGTACGTATGTCATTTCTCCAACACCCACCAGAACGATTGGGTTGACTTACTTCCCTGGGCCGAGTTCGCTTACAACAACCATGCTGGCGAGTCCTCGGCCAAGTCTCCATTTTTCATTGTGTTTGGCAGACATCCTGGTGTTCCCCTTCCGATAACCCCTGCCTCCGAGGTACCTGCGGCCAATGCTTTGTCCTCCGAATTTTCCAAGATTTGGGCCGAGACCAACACGTCACTCAAGAGGTCCTCAGATCGGATGAAGAATTATGCCGACAAGAAGAGATTGGATCCTCCACCCTATTGTGTCGGGGACAAAGTCTGGCTCTCGTCCAAATTCATCCGGTTGAAATTGCCCTCCTACAAGATGGGGCCACGCTACATCGGTCCATTTGAAATTCTTGGACATATCAACAAAGTCGCCTACCAATTGAAGTTGCCTGCTTCGCTCCGGGTCCGAACACCTTCCATGTCTCTCTCCTGAAACCTGTGGACTGTCCTACTCCAGTCCTGCCTCCAGTGTTCCTGTTCCATCCTGCCCCAGTCCTGCCGTCCTACTCCAGTTCTGCCTCCAGTGTTCCTGTTCCCTCCTGCTCCAGTCCTGCAGTCCTACTCCAGTCCTGCTTCCAGTGTTCCTGTTCCATCCTGCTCTAGTCCTGCAGTCCTACTCCAGTCCTGCCTCCAGTGTTCCTGTTTTATCCTGCTCCAGTCCTTCCGTCCTACTCCAGTCCTGCCTCTGGTGTTCCAGTTCCATCCTGCTCCAGTCCTTCTGTCCTCCTCTAATCCTGTCTCCTGTGTTCCTGCTCCAGCCATTCCTCCACGTTCCAGTCTACTGTCTTACTCCATTCCTGTCTCGTGTTCCAGCTCTGTTCTGTCATCTACACTTCAGTCCCACAGTCCTACTCCAGTCCATCCTGAGCCGCCCCTCTCGGTACCGGCTACTGTGGTACTCGAACCCCTGGGCCTGCTCCTAACGGTCCCTGTATAGGGGTCGGTTCCACCTATCATCTAGCCGGGGCCCCTCGGTGCCACGGCCCAGAGGGTCCACTCCTGGAGATTCTGGCTTCAGACCAGCCACGCTAACACAAGCAAATTTGGGACAGCAGGCTAGAGATCACCACTCAGAAGGTGAACCGATGGAAAGGTTGATCTCTGACCTTAAGGGAAAGGGTAAACTTGATCAAAACTTACCTGCTCCCTTTACTGATTTATCTGGTCAGTGTGGCATCTTGCCGGAGTCTCTCTGGACTCGGGTCTACAGTTTGTTCTTCAAACTGTTATGGGGGGAATTGACTGAGCCTGGTCAAGAGGGAGGTTACTTACCGCACGAGGAGACTAGGAGGGTTGGGTATGGTCAACCCTGTGGTATTTCTTGTGGATACCATCATTAAGATCAATATTGCAAACCTCTGGAAAGAGAGGGCTCCTCCATGGGTATTCTCCTGTAAGGGATGGTTTCAGCTTTTCTTCCAGGAATGGGAGAGAGGAGGGCAAGTGAAGGATCTTTGCACATTTTCCGACTTACGTTACCTTGGTTCTGAAGGTAATTCGCCAGTTGTGTCTGGGAATGTAGGAGATCAGGACTCTGCCAAGGAACCTCCTTGACAATAGGGTTCTCTTGACCCATTTCCAGATGCCCCTGGTGCTCAGGGATTCCCCAAGTTGGGATCTTGGGGTGGGTTTGCATCTTCTGAATTCTATCAGGATCCCTTCAAAGTATTGGGACTTGGCGCTGCTTCCATGGAAAACTTGTGTGTGAGGGACAATCTGAAGTATAGGAGCTCTGAGGACAGGAACTGTCCTCAGGAGCATTGTGGTACCGTGCTGGAAACCATGGACCACTTGATGCTTCCTAGTCCCTTCAACACAGAGGTGTACAATAGTGTGGGCCCTCCATTGGCTGGTCTCGGCTGGCCGGTCTCGCTTATGCGAATTGGGCCTATGGAGCATTCGGAGACCTTGGTGGTCGGGACCGCTGCATCTTATTTCTAGTTAGCGCAGTGGTTAGGTATTACATGTGGAACACCCGGTGCTTAGTATCGACGCAACGGAAAATCCTCCCAGTGGACGATGTGTTTAGGACCATACTCAGGGACCTGGTGAAGGTGCGCTCTCTGGGGTATGAGAGACTGGGCACACGTAGGGCCACTCTCCTCTGGAAGGGCTTTTCTTTTAGTGTGCCCTAGTCTGGTCATCTCCTTTCCTGGTGGTGGGTTGCTGCTGACACTGTAGATTTTTATTTTGATTGGTATACAGTGATGTAGGGCTGCAGGCGCCAAACTTGGACTTTATGGGTGTTGTAGTGTTTGTTTCTGTATATATAGTATATAGGGTATAGATTTGGGTGTAGGTGTTAGGTTGGGTGGCGGGAAAAAGGGGGAGGTGGGTTTATCTTGTGGGACTATGGAACACTGGGGTGTTTGGGGGAAAAACTGGCACTGCCTAATCTGGCCTATAGACGTTGGACATGGACTGAGGCAAGAGACACAGGACCAGCTCTTAGGTCAGTGCCGGTGTTGGGAATGGTGGGCTTGAGTGTGGGGTGGTTAGTTTAGTCTTGTATATATTTATATAGTTTGTGTTTGCATGTGTGTATGTATATATATGTATGTATAAAAAAATAATGTATATAGTTTTAGTTTGCTACTGTTTATTTTTACTTGTTCGTTATTATTTTGTTTGGTGACTCGACCAGAAGATGAAAGTAATTACCGTATATACTCGCGTATGAGCCGAGGTTTACAGCCCATTTTTGGGGCTGAAAGTCCCCCTCTCGGCTTATACGTGAGTCATATAGCCAGGGGGTAGGTGGAGGAGGGGGAGCGGGGGTGTCACATCATACTGACCTCCCCTGGCCTGTATCTGCAGCCTCGTTCTCTCACGGTCTCCCTTCCTTCCGCGTCACATGGTACCGCTCATTAAAGTCATGAATATGCGCTTATTTCTGACTTTAATGAGCGATACCACGTGACCACTGAAGGAAGGAAGGGAGACCGTGAGAGAATGAGGCTGCAGAGACGCGCCAGGGGGAGGTAAGTATAGCGATATTCACCTGTCCCGGTTCCAACACTGCTCTCCTCTGTCTGCCCGCCAGGTCCCTCTGTCAGTGATGTTCAGGCAGCAGAGGGCGTGATGACTTAGTCAGGGCATGCCCTCTGCTTGAACAGTCACTGACAGAGGGACCCGGCGGGCAGACAGCAGCGAGCAGCGTTGGAACCAGGACAGGTGATTATCTCAGGTCCCCCATAACACGCCGGTGTCCGCCTGTTCGGCACATGGCACCTAGCCCCCAGGGACAAGAGGTGAGTATGTATTTTTTCTTTTTTATACCTGCAGTAGCGACAGCAGCAATATATGGGTGCATAATCTATGGGGCATCTTATGGGGGCAGCATATGGGGGCATATTCAATGGAGCATGTTATGGGGGCAGCATATGGGGGCATATTCAATGGACCACCTTATGGCAGCATATGGGGCATATTCAATGGAGCATCTTATGGGGGCAGCATATGGGGGCATATTCATTGGAGCATCTTATGGGGGCAGCATATGGGGGCATATTCTATGGAGCATCTTATGGGGGCAGCATGTGAGGGCATATTCTATGGAGCATCTTATGGGGGCAGCATATGGGGCATAATCTGTGGAGCATCTTATGGGGCAGCATATGGGGCATAATCTATGAAGCTTCTTACGGGGCCTAGTCTATGGAACATTTTATGGGGCAGCATATGGGGAATAATCTATGGAACATCTTATGGAACCATAACCTTTTTGGAGCTGCATATGGGGCATATTATTCTATGGAGCATCTTATGGGGAAGCATATGGGGCATAATCTATGGAACATTTTCTGGGACAGCATATGGGGCATAATCTATGGAACGTCTTATGGGGCCAGGGTATATTATTCTATGGAGCATCTTATGGGGCAGCATATGGGGCCTATTCTATGGAGCATCTTATGGGGCAGCATATGGGGGCATAATCTATGAAGCATCTTATGGGGCAGCATATGGGGCATAATCTATGAAGCATCTTATGGGGCTTAGTCTATGGAACATTTTATGGGGCAGCATATGGGGTATAATCTATAGAACGTCTTATGGGGCCATAACCTTTATGGAGCAGCATATGGGGCATATTATTCTATGGAGCATTTTATGGGGCCATTATTAACCTTTGTGCAGCATTATATGGGTCATATTTTGTATGGAGCATCTTATGGGGCCCATCATGAACTGTATGGAACATTATATGGGGCTCCTGATTCAATATGGATATTCAAAAACATTTAACCTACTGATGTCTCAATTAATTTTACTTTTATTGGTATCTATTTTTATTTTTGAAATTTACTAGTAGCTGCTGCATTTTCCACCCAAGGCTTATACGCGAGTCAATAAGTTTTCCCAGTTTTTTGTGGCAAAATTAGGGGGTCGGCTTATACACGGGTCGGCTTATACACGAGTATACTGTATACGGAATTAATAGTTATTATTTTGTTTATATAATGTGTATAAGGAGAGAATGAGCGGCTGGACCAGTGTTCAGTATAATGATTATTTTCTGGCTGATATTCTTGTTTTGTTTCTGTTATTATTATTGTTATGTTTTTCATTTTGTGTGACAGGAGAGAATGAGCGGCTGGACCAGTGTTCATTATATGGATTAATTTTCTGGCTTATATTTCTGTTTTGTTTCTGTTATTATTATTGTTGTTTTTCATTTTTATAATAAAAAATAAAGGATGTAGCTTAGGATCAGTACAGGATCAGTAATGTAACGTATGTACACAGTGACTGCACCAGCAGAATAGTGAGTGCAGCTCTGGAGTATAATACAGGATGTAACTCAGAATTAGTACAGGATCAGTAATGTAATGTATGTACACAGTGACTGCACCAGCAGGACAGTGAGTGCAGCTCTGGGGTATAATACAGGATGTAACTCAGGATCAGTAATGTCATGTATGTACACAGTGACTGCACCAGCAGAATAGTGAGTGCAGCTCTGTTCAGCTGCTGCTCATTGTGCTAATTGTGGGTGCGGTTGACACTGATCCTGCTGTGTGTTCCTGAGCTCTGAGATCCAACACATCTCCACCCAGGTACCTGCTCTCTCTCCTACCCGGGGAAGAGTGGGTTTCCTGGGATGAGTGAAGGAGCCAAGTCCCAGGCTTCTGTTTCCCGGTCCAGGCCGGCGGGGAACAGAAGAAACCAGCAACCGGCCTGCACATCAGAGGACACGAGGGTGAGACGCTCCACCAGGAGTCGCAGCAATGTGGCTCCTACTCCTCCCAGGTCTGCAGAGACCCAGAGAAGCCGTAAGGCTTCCAACATGGAGGAGAAGCCTGCTAGCAGCGTGCAAGATGGCGGTGCTTCCGGAGGAAAGCTGAGTGCTCACGGAGGTAAGGCCGACCTCGCTGAGGAAAGTTGGGGGCTGCAGAAACCAAAGGAGTCTGGGTCCACCTATGCCTTCCGGGTCATGAGTCACCTCCGTGAGTATGAAGAGGCGAGTAAGACCATCAGGAGGCTCCAGGAGGAGCTACGCTGCACAAGCTCCAAAGCTGCAGGTTCTTCCAGACCCAGGAAGACCCAACTCCAGGCAGAGGTAAAGAGACTGAAGCTTGTTATTAATGAGCTGGAGGTGAGGAAAGCATTCATAAGAGAGAAGAGTGGACCATTTAAAGAAAAACTTATGAATGAGGACAGATTTAGAGAAATGGCTGATAACAGAGAGCAAAGGCAAAGGCTGCAGCCTGAGAGCCAGGTGGATGATGATGACGATGATGATGATGACCAGCAGAAAGCCCCACCTGGCAGCCTGCAAAGTCACCCACAGCAAGCTCCCTGCCGGACAGGCGACATTGGCATCTGGTCGCAGTTCTGCTGGCTCGGGGGAGGACAGAGACAACAGCGGCCAAGGAGGGGCACTAATGGTGCAGATCAAGCTCCTGGAGTCCCCAGTGTGCCTTCAGAACTTCCATCTTGGTGATGATTTACCAGAGGAGCCACCTGGGGGCCAGAAGGAAAATGTAAAGAAAAACAAGCCAAAGCTCCAGGAAGCGGTAAGCTATGTATATGCCCCCCTCCCTGTACCCCCTGAGTCAGCTGCAGGGTCAGCTCGCTGTATAAGCCCCGTTGCCCAGCCCAGCCCGGGTTTTGTTGTGGATCCGGTGCAAAGGCGCGGGGAGAGTACAGAGCATGGTAGTGAGGCGCAGAGCTCCGTCTGCTTGTAGTAGCAGGGACGTAGTAGCAGGTGCATCAGCCGAGAGGCTGGACAGTGAGGGCGGCCCGGCGGCGGGTATATGGTCAGGCCACGATACTGTGGTGCGCTACTCAGTGGGAGGGGGGAGCGGCCCAGTGTCGGAGGCCGCTCCGGTAGCCTCGGCACGCCTGAATGCTGTTGCCGCTGATCACTTAGTTGAGAAGCGCCTGCAGTGTGAGGGGGCTGTCGGGGCTGGGTGTTCCGATCCTCCCAAAATCCTATTCTGCATTGGCACCGCTGGTCCGCAAGATCTTGATATGAAGGATCAGTGGCACCTCACAGCGGCCAAAGATCAGCGGCGCCTAGTGAAGCAACGGAAATTACCAACTGATGATGCGGAGGGCACCCGTAAGTCAAGGGTGAGGTCTCCTCCAGTTCTGTGCCTGATGATGTGGAGGTCAAAATGTCACCCCCTGTTGTCACTGGTCCAGCAGAAGAGAATGTGGTGGGAGGTGTGGATGAGGAAATTTCTTTGTCTAGTGGTGTGGTTGCTGCTTTGGTGGAGAGTGAGGGTGTTATGGAGGTGGGTAATAGTGATACTGTTGGTGTTGATGTGGTCACTGGTTCGGTTGCCCCCGTGGTGGCAGTACCCGTTAGTAGTTATGCCGCTGTCACCTCCGGGGGAAATAGGGCGTCCTCCTCGTCTCCGGGCTCTGGGGACGGCATGTTGCAGCGGCGTCTCCTGGAGGCTCTGAAGAAGGGGGAGAGATCACTAACGATAGAGGATCGAGAGGTTGATCTATCCTTCTGGATAGAGAGGCATGACCTCGGGGCCTTCAGAGAGTAAAATGGGGGAAACACAGTGTGGTCCCCTCCGACAGCTGGGTCAGGTAGTGTGCATAGGAATGTGGTCCGTCTTCAGTGAAGGGGCAGTGATGCGTGTCCTCCAAGGTCTAAGGTTGTGGAGCTCCTGCTGAAGATGGGCTTCAAGGCTATTGACATCTACGCCTTGATACATCCCTATTCCATGCCTGAGTTTGATGTCAGCTTTGTTCGGCCAGAGGGGCTTGAGCTCTTCTGGTCGAATTATGAGTTGGCAAAAAAATGAGGCCGTCTGGCGAGACTTTGCCATCCAGGCGGTGTCTCGCCAATATCAAGTCAAGAAAGTGACCGTGATGACTTGTAACGAGTCACTTACTTGTTATGACATCATGACGTGGCTTGGCAGATATGGAGAAGTGGTGGAAATGCCAAAGAAAAACTGTGATGAGTATGGTATCTGGTCAGGGGCCTGGATGTTTATCATAAAACTTAAGCGTTCAGGTGGTACAGTTGCTCACATTCCATCATCTGCCTTCCTGGGTAGGAATCGTATCCAGGTCTTCTACCAGGGGCAACCGAAGCTCTGTCACAAGTGCGGCGACCCCCACACACTTCAGTGCAAACTGCACTGTGCAGAAATGTGCATTGTGTAGAAATGTGCATTGTGTGGGGATATTGGCCATCTTGCTGCATCTTGTATGGAGATTAGATGCCACCTGTGTGGTGACTTAGGTCACCCATTCAGCCATTGTCCTCGCTCCTTCTCTAATGCAGTCGTGACCCCGGTGGGAGAAAGCCGTGAGGCTGATTCTGCTGGGGAAGGGACTAGCGGGGGTGAGGTAGCTGAGGGGCCAAGAAGGAAAAGCAATAAAAAGATGCCTGCCCAGCTGAGGCATCTAGACAAGCGCAGACAGGAGAGGGAGCTGGGCGAGCCCCGGGCTACTGCGGTGACCCCTGTCCTGGATGCCAGTCTTGCTGCTGAGGCCCTGAGGGATGATGAGTTGGATGAGGAGGTCAGGAAGATCCACAGGGAGGAAACTGCCACTGCCTCCGAATCCTCCCATTATGTAAGTATGGATGAGAATAATAGGCAGTGGCTAGAGGACAAGCGTAAGCTCGGCACCAAAAAGAAGAGAGAGAAAACATCCCCTGCTCTGACCAAGGTACCTAAGGAAGGAAAAACTGACTCCCCTCTGGTTGGTCTTTCTAACCGGTTCCAAGCCCTTGAGAACATCTCTTCCTCTGAGGAGGAAGCTGAGGGTGAGGTTCCGGCTTCGGCAGAGCTTACAGGGGGTGCCGAGTTTCCTTCTTCTGGGAATGTAAGGCCCTTGGAGGGAGGGACTGGCCCGGAGTCCGGAGACGAGGACGACAAAAAGAAAAATCATGTGGGAATGGACACCTGTGTGTCATTAAAGAGGAGGAAGGATTACTCCTCTGAGGCAGAGGATAAGGGGAGTAGGAAGAAGAAAGCCATCTAACTCAATCACCAATGATGGCAGTACCCTCTCTGTTGACGCTGGCGTCCATTAATGTCGCCAGCATAAAGTCAAATACAGCCAGATGTGCGGCCTTTGATTTTCTCAGCCGTGTTGAAGCTGACATTTTCTTTTTGCAAGAGACCAGACTGCCAAACATGGCAGATGTGTTCAAAGCCAAAAGGTAGTGGAGACTCGGGCCCTCCTATTGGTCTCTTGCGGCCGAGCCGTATAGCGGAGTGGCGGTCCTTTTTACCGCATCGTTGGAATGCCGATGGGTTATTGAGTTAGAAATGGGGAGGTGCCTGATCTTAGATGTCCTCATGAAGGGACAAGAGCTCCGGCTTATTAACATCTATGGTCCCCAAACTAAGTGGGACCGGAAGTGTCTCTTTATGAGGTTCAAGCCCTACCTTTTTACAAGTCGGCAGGTTGTCTTTGGAGGGGACTTCAATACTGTCACAAGGCCCCGAGATAGAGGTTCCAGAGACAAGCTGACTGTCAGGAACACTGCACTGCACTTGCTCACTGAGCCAGTGCGCGTGTCCTGGGTACAAAAACAGTGCTCAAAGATACCTGTGGAGCAGGCAGCAGTGGTGACGATGCATGCTCCAGGACCTGAAGCATGTGACTGCTGGGGGCGTGACCTAAGCTCCACAGAGCTAGGAGCTGCAGGGAAACTCCTAGAAAGGTAACTACAGGACAATGTTACCAAGGGGCATAGACAGAGACAGAAACCAGATCAAGCCAGGTCAAAGCACGAGATAGCAGGACAGTACCAAAGGGTTAGACAGAGCGAATAGTCAGGACGTAGCAATAGATCTGAAAACCAGAACGGGCAATGGACGGTACAATTCGGGACAAACTGCAACGGAGTAACAATAGCCAAGCCAGGAGGTCAGAACCGGAGAAGACAATAGTACCAAAACGAGAGACGGAGTACAGAGTTAGGGAACAGGCCGGGTCATACACGGGAATCAAAGAAGCAATGCAGAATACACGCACACCAGGGGGGTTGGTCAGACACACAGCCAGAATAACAGTATAGCTGACAGAGAATGCTAGTCTGGAGTGAGTATAAATACCCCTCCCAGATCCAAAGAGAGGCCGGCAAAAGTTAACCCTGTGAGAACAGGACATTAACCATGTCCTAACCATGACACTGAATTATGATAGTGTCGCCCTTAATTGTATAGCTGGTGAGGCTCGCCTGGTGGATGTCCACATTCGGCACACCCCAGGCCACGAGGGGTTCACCTATCATAGAGGTAACTGTAGGTCCAGAATAGATAGGTTTTATTTAAAGGAGGAAGCTGTCTCTTCAGCAGTGTCTGTTGTTGAGGTGGAATTCTCCTACCACTGTTTAATTTTGTTTTCTCTGAATGTTACAGAGACCCTCCGGATGGGAAGAGGTTTTTGGAGGCTCAATTCATCTCTCTTGGAAGAAGCGGATATAAGACAGTCCTTTGAGGATTTTCTTCATAGCCAGGTACCCTTACTGGATCTTTGTAGTAGTAAGTCAGAGTGGTGGGACATTTTCAAGAAAAGGGTGGCGAGATTCTTCCGCAAGCTCACGAGCCTCCGGAGTCTGAACAGGTACCGCCTGTATGAGGGTCTGAGGAGGAAACTCGAGCATCTTGTCTCAGCTGCAGGTAGCCGCGAGGAGATATCCAGAGTGAAATCTTTGCTCATGAGGTGTCAGTACGATAGACACGCATCTTTTGTTTTTGAGAGGGATTACGGGAAGTACCGCTCGCCCGACCCTTACGGAAACTGCAAGATGTCAGTGAATAGTAAAGTGGTTACAGGACTGGTCAACACTACGGGGTCCCTGAGGCGATCCAGATCAGGGATCCTGGAGGTTGTCAGATCCTTCTACTCGCACCTCTTGGGGAAGAGGGATCTTGATTGGGATGAGATGTCGACTTTTCTGGCTGAAGCCATTCCCGAACCAGGGTTAGACCCCTCTCTTGACGTTTTGACAGAGATGATCAGGGAAGAGGAAGTTAAGTTGGCAATTGAAGGGCTTGCCCAAAAAAAATCACCCGGTTGAGATGGCTTAACATCTGAATTTTATAAGACCTTTAAGAACGCTTTAGTTCCCCTCTTGACTGAGGTATTCAATGAGTGTCTTTCCTCGGGCACTCTGCCAAAGTCAATGAGGAGGTCTGCCCTGATCATCTTGTCAAAGGGTAAAGACCCATCATGCATTGAGAATTGGCGTCCCATAGCACTTCTCAATGCAGACAGGAAAGTCCTGGCAAAGGTGCTGTTTAATCGGTTGGTGAAATTGGCACCCCGACTCCTTTCGGAGGCCCGGCATTGCTCTGTTCCAGGTCACAGCACATTTAGTGCTGTGCTCGGTGTCCAGGAGGCTGTGGAGCAGGGTAGGGCTGGTCACTGGAAGGGGTACATGCTGTCACTGGATCAGGCAAAAGCGTTTAATCGGGTTAATCATGAGTACCTTTGGTCTGTCCTTCTGAGATATGGCCTGCCGGGGGGGTTTGTTGATTGGCTTAAAACCTTGTACGGTGGGGCAGGGAGTTTCCCGCTTGTGAACGGTTGGATTGGCAGCGCTTTTGAGGTTGGATCCGGTGTTCGCCAGGGTTGTCCCTTGCGCCCGCTGCTGTACGTGTTTGCGATTGACCCACTTCTTAGGAGGGTGGAGCGTGTTCCATTGGCCGGGATTGGGATGGACCGGGCAGCACCGGAAGCCACTCTGAGGGTGGCGGCATATGCCAATGATGTCACTGTTTTTGTTTCCTCTCACGAGGAGGTAGGGTGGCTGATGTCAGAGGTAGATCGCTACTCGGAGGCATCCGGGTCCAACATCAACTGGGATAAGTGTGAAAGTCTCTGACTGGGAGGAGGAGATCCTGGTTTTGATCTCCCGGACACCCTTCCAGGACCCAAAGTCTCTGCAAAAGTTCTTGGCATCAAATTTGGCCAGGGGGATTACCCCAAACAAAATTGGGACAGCAGGCTAGAGATTGCCACTCAGAAGGTGAACCAATGAAAGGGTTGGTCTTTGACCCTCAGGGAAAGGGTAAACCTGATCAAAACTTACCTGCTCCCTTTACTGATTTATCTGGGCAGTGTGTGCATCTTGCCGGAGTCTCTCTGGACTCGAGTCTACAGTTTGTTCTTCCAACTGTTATGGGGGAATAGTCAAGAGGGAGGTTACTTACCGTACGAGTAGACTAGGAGGGTTGGGTTTGGTCAACCCTGTGGTATTCCTTGTGGATACCTTCATTAAGATCAATATTGCAAACCTCTGGAAAGAGAGGGCTCCTCCGTGGGTATTCTCCTGTAGGGGGTGGTTTCAGCCTTTCTTCCAGGAATGGGAGACAGGAGGGCAAGTGAAGGATCTTCGCACACCGCATGGACATCTTCCGGCTTACGCTACCTTGGTTCTGAAGGTAATTCGCCGGTGGGGTCTGGGAATGTGGGAGATCAGGACTCTGCCAAGGAAACTCCTTGACAATAGGGTTGTTGACCCATTTCCAGAGGCCTCTGGTGCTCAGGGATTGCCCAAGTCGGGATCTTGAAGTTGGTTTGCATCTTTTGAATTCTATCAGGATTCCCTCAAAGTTTTGGGACTTGGCTTGGTGCTGCTTCCATGGGAAACTCTGTGTGAGGGACAATCTGAAGTGTAGGAACTCTGAGGACAGGAACTGTCCTCAGGAGCATTGTGGTACCATGCTGGAAAGCATGGACCATTTCCTGCTTCATTGTCCCTTCAACACAGAGGTGTACAACAGGGTGGGCGCCTCCATTGGCTGGTATCGGCTGGCCGGTCTCTCCTATGCGGAAGGGGCCTATGGAGCATTCAGAGACCTTGGTGGCTGGGACCACTGCACATTATTTCTAGTTAGTGCAGTGGTTAGGTATCACACGTGGAACGCACGGTGCTTAGTATCGACGCTATGGAAAATCCTCCCAGTGGACGATGTGTTTAGGACCATACTCGGTGACCTGGTGAAGGAGCGCTCTCTGGAGTATGAGAGACTGGGCACACATAGGGCTGCTCTCCTCTGGAGGGGCTTTTCTTTTAGTGTGCCCTAGTCTGGTCATCTCCTTTCCTGGTGGTGAGCTGCTGCTGACACTGTAGATTTATTTGGGTGTAGGTGTTAGGTTGGGTGGTGGGAAAAGGGGGGAGGTGGGTTTATCTTGTGGGACTATGGGACACTGGGGTGTTTGGGGAAACACTGGCACTGCCTGATCTGGCCTATGGACGTTGGACATATACTGAGGCATGAGACGCAGGACCAGCTCTCAGGTCAGTGTGGGGGTTGGGAATGGTGGGTTTGAGTGTGAGGTGATTAGTTTAGTCTTGTATATACGTATTTGTATATTTTGTGGTTATTTTATTTAAAATTTTTAAAAAAGTATGTACAGTATATAGTTTTTGTTTGCTATTTTTTATTTTATTTTGTTTGTTATTAGTTTGTTGGTGACCAGATCAGAAGGTGTAAGTTCTTAACATTAGTTATTATTCTGTATATATGTATAATATGTGTGAGAGGAGAGAATGAGCGGCTGGACCAGTGTTCAGTAAATGGATTATTTTCTGGCTGATATTCTTGTTATTTCTGTTATTATTGTTATGATTTTCATTTTTATAATAAAAGATCTACAGGATGTAACTCAGGATCAGTACAGTATCAGTAATGTAATGTATGTACACAGTGACTGCACCAGCAGAATAGAGAGCGCAGCTCTGTAGTATAATACATGATGTGACTCAGGTTCAGTACATGATCACTAATGTAAAGTATATACACAGTGACTGCACCAGCAGAATAGTGAGTGCAACTCTGGGGTATAATACATGATGTGACTCAGGATCAGTACAGGATATTTTATGTTATATTTTTATCATTTACAGACTTTCCAATATGAATCATCCAGTGTGTTTGATAGAGAATCACGAAGATGGAACAATCCAAGTTAACCAGAATGCTCTAAAAATCTTATCCGGCATTACTCAGAAGGTGGTTGTGGTCGCCATAGTTGGGAAATACCGTACTGGGAAGTCTTATCTGATGAACAGACTGTCAGGAAGTAAAAATGGTAAGTGAAGTACAACAGGGACCAGAAATAAGTATATAGAGCAACATTCCCAGTCCATGTCAATATCCGTTGTTCATACATTGACATCAATTGAAAGTCACAATTTTTTGGAAGATGGAGTGACAATTCTTGTGTATGAGGAACAGAATATTGGCCTCTTGCTTCCCTCCATTACATATAATATGTAGAGGTACTCTTATGAATATTGTGTCTCATCTGTTATGAATATTGTGTCTCATTTTGGCAACCATGTGTCAGACGAAAAGAACCCTATACACAGGGGCCTCCAAACTCATAAGGAGGACAGTATGGCTTTGTAGGAAGTATCTGCCATTTTTGGCCTCCATTCTCATACCACATCATTTTTTTTTCATTCATGGACATCATTATTCGTCATTATGCCTGCTGTCTCTTTTTTTCCACAACCCATTCTTTATACCATCATGTGTCTGTCCATACAGGCTTTTCCTTAGGATCGACAGTTCAGTCCATGACTAAAGGTATCTGGATGTGGTGTGTCCCTCACCCTTTAAACAGAGAGCAAACCCTGGTGCTAATTGACACTGAAGGACTGGGAGATATTGAGAAGGTCAGTGGAATCTAAACCATCGTAGACCTAAAGTTGACCATCCATAGGTAGAGATTGGACATTCATATGTTACGATACCAGATTCACTTTAAATTATATACACCAAAGTTTTCACTTGTTTTTCACAATACCACCTGTCCCATCTCTTTTATTGGCCATATATAGAAGTTGAAGAGTCTGTCCAAAAATGAACAACTCATCTACTCTAGAAGGTTCTCCATTGGAGATTATCTTCTACTAGCCACCATGCAGAAACTTCTTATCCTTGCCTTATGAGTGGTGTATCTACTAATGGGAGAGAGAATTTGCTTTGAAGCCCAGAAATCTTTAACTATTCTGCACTTTTGGATTCTTGAGTTGTAAATCTGGTATTGGGAATTGAATATTATTTTGTGTTACAAAAACTTTTCTTGTATTTCAGGGAAACAGCCAAAACGATTCCTGGATTTTCGCCCTCGCTGTTCTTCTTAGCAGCACCCTGGTATTTAACAGTGTAGGAACAATTGACCAACAGGCCATGGACCAACTCCAGTATCCTTCACAAGAGCTCTATAACTTTTTTCATATGAACAGAATCTAAAACCCACTTTGAAATACTTTTTTGGGGGTAATTTTTTTCTTTGAACTTTTCTAAAAGGAACATTAACCCCTTACATAGAAATAATTCCTTAACTTCTCGTAGTTATGTCACAGAACTTACTGAGAAGATAAAAATAAAATCATCCGAGTTGGAGGCAGATTTGGAAGACGACTCGTCAGAGTTCAAGAGAACTTTCCCATCATTTGTGTGGTGTGTTCGAGATTTTAGCCTAGAGCTGAAATTTGATGGAAAGGACATCACCGAGGATGAGTATCTGAAAACTGCCTTGAGGTTAAAGAAAGGTACAAATTTTTATAGATTATACTTTTCTTGGAACTCTGTGTTGTGCTGGTTTATAATTTAACAACTGGGAGTTTCCTGCTTGTCACTGGGATGTGTCCATATAATGATACTGTCCAATCAGTGCTATGTTGCCTAATCCTTGTACAGATACCATAAGTATAGGGTGATTCACTCGCTACTTTACCTGGAAAAATAGCTGCAACTTCTAAAAGAGACCGTCGTCTGTCCTGAAATTTGGACTATACAGTGAAGGAAATAATTATTTAATCCCTTTCTGATTTTGTAAGTTTGCCCATTGACAAAGACATGAACAGTTTATAATTTTAAGTCCTGTTTGCCATAGGGATCAAATACTTATTTCTCACTGTAAAATGCTAATTTATATAATTTATACAATGTGATTTTCTGGATTTTATTTTTGATTTTCTATCTCTCAATGTTAAAATTAACCTACCCCTATAATTATACACTGTTCATGTCTTTATCAGTGGGAAAACTTACAATATCAGCAAGGGATCAAATAATTATTTCCTTCATTGTGCATACAGTACATGAGATGAGAGAGAGCAATTAACCTCAACGGAAATGACGAGAAAAGTCCTCTCACCGAGTGGTCTCTCTAACTTGTCGTCTCGCCAGTTGTCTCCACTACGTGATAGACTTGCTTTATGTGTGGTGCTTGTATTTCACTTTTCCCAAATTCCTACTTCATTTGCGAACAATGTACAGATTCAGATTGGAGGAGCGAGTTTTCATTGTGAAAACTTGTTGGAAAACTGAGTCCTTAAAGAGGCCCCAAAGTGAGATTCTAAAGAAGTTTGGAGGTCGAAATTTGCCGTCGAAACCGTTTTATTGAAGCTCTCTTTGATGACAGAGTAATCTCCAAGGGACCGTGGCCACCAATATCTTCTGATATTAACACAGCCATATTTTTTTCCTTTGGGGCCATTTGAAATGTCAGGTGAATGGTAACAAGGCATGAACATTCATTCAGGCACTCCGAGAGAACATATAGCGAGAAATCCATGCTGTGTCCCCAGATGTCGTGCTGAATACATTGAACAATATGGAATGGTACATACAGGAGTTCATGGATGCAAACTGTGGAGATTTTCAACACCTGCTTTAAGAAATCAATTTCTTATGAACCAAGGAATTTACAGTCCAAATTTCAGTATGATAGATCATATCTTTTAGAAGTTACAGCAATTTTTCCTGGTAAAGTAGCAAGTGAATTACCCTGTATAATCCTAATTTTGCTGATTACTAGTGGAACTAGCCAATATGTGCTGACAAAGCATATGACCTGAGCTCCTATGCGGCAATACACTTTGGGTTAAGTCTCTTTTTTTCTATATCAGATTCATGTGATATTGCTTGGTGGAAAGACACAGAATCAGCAGGGTACTCCTGGGAGATTTGAGCTCAGAGCCAACAAACTTTCCAAATTTACTCAACATTATTTGTCCTATAAAGTTTAGGTGGCTTTGACCTTCCAGCTCTAAGAATTTCTTCCTGCTCTTCTCCTCAATCCCATTTACAGTGCACGGCTTACACATAGACTCTGTCCCCATTGCATGCTGTCTTAGGGTCCCCTATAACCCACAACTATGTTATGGATGTCCATCTCCATACCAATGGAGTTAGCTTTGTTCTCTTGTCTCCAGTCCCCCTATTTTGGTCCTCAGAAATTGCCATTCATATTTTAGATCCACAGCCACATAGCAGATTCAATTACAGACTTGCTATCTCTGTTCTTCCTTCCATCACACACACACACACACACACACACACTCTCAAGCCTTGCTCTCTTCAGTTCATTTCTTCTTCAATAATGATCAGAAAACACCGAAGAACTTTCTAGAAAAATCTAATTCTTCTTCTATGACTCTTCACTGCTGCAGCGCCTGGCTTATGGTTCACTCTTACCAGTGTGAATCCTATAGAGCAAAGGGAAACTCTATGACAACTGCCTACTAAAATAATTATAGTACAATTTAAAGGAGTCTATCAGATTCCTATCATGCTAGTGAATGTCTACATTACCTATTACATAGCATTAATATCACATTATATAGAATTTATACTTATATAATATTTTTTAGCTTCAAGTCAATAGTTGCAAATCTTCAGAGGGTGATGGCCTTATTCCTCTCCATTAGAGGTGTGACTGCAACATATATCCACTTCTAGAGTGTCACCCCCAAACTTGATGGTTTATATATTAACGCGCGGATATAAATTAAATCTTTTATTTTTTTAGGCTTGAGTACGGCAGTACAAAACTACAACCTTCCCCGAGAGTGTCTTCTCCATTACTTCCATTCACATAAATGTTTTGTGTTTGATCGGCCGGCATCTAAGACAGTTCTCCAGAACCTGGATAATATTGAAGAAACTCAGCTAAATGCCTCCTTTGTAGAACAGTCAATTAAATTCTGTGACTACATTTATAGAAATAGTCAAGTTAAATCCCTATCAGGGGGGTACAAGATTACCGGGAGAGGTAGGTCCTCACTGTATGAGATGACTTTTCTCATTTCTCTGTGTGATCGTAAAACTCGTAATGGTCTTATTCTCACTCTTCTATATCATTAGGTCTTGGGGACCTTGCAGTCTCCTACGTAGAGGCAATTCGCAGTGGTTCAATTCCTTCTTTGGAAAATGCGGTTCTTGCCCTGACCAAACTTGAGAACTCTCGAGCCATAGTTGAAGCTTTATCTAAGTATGAAGAGATGATGAGTCAAAATACAAGCAAATTTCCAACTGAGACCTGTGAGGACTTCCTAAACCTGGACAAGGCTTGTCAGTCAGAAGCACTGAACGTTTTTATGAAACTTTCCTTCAAAGATGAAAATCAAGAATACCAGGGAAAGCTCGTTGTAAGTAATAAAAAAAAGCTTGATCGACAACGGACTAGGTTTTAAGACCTCCTACAAACAGTTGATTTTTCTGGGATGTGGAAATGTGTGATGAAACCAACTACATATTTTTCACTGCAAAATGTTCTACTACTGTACATTATTATTACATGACATGCAAAAAGATATGTGGGTAGTTTTTAAAATGATATAACCTGGGAAAAAACCACCAGAAGTACTGACAGTCTTTGAACTTCCCTTACTATCAGTCACTCTGTACTCCAGGTGCACTTGTCCTGATGGATGGTCAATTTGGTTTTACTCCAAGCTATAGCTCTGTAATTTATTAAATTTTCAGTTAACTGTGGCACTTTTTTCTTGCTCTTCTGCCCAATTTTCTATTATTATCTTTACAGTTGCATTTTGTTCTTCGGTGCTCTTAACTTGTCTGACTCCAGCTCGGCTTTCAAGACCACGAAGAACGATTCTTTTACCATTTGTGGATCATGCATGCATTTATTGACTGGACTTTTTCTTTTCCTGTTTTTCTTTTGTAGGAAGAATTGGAAAGTAAAAAGGCAGCATATTTTAGTCAAAATGAAGAGGCATCTGTGAGGAAGTGCAAAGCCTTACTAGAGGAGTTAAGTGCTAGAATGAAAAAGGCAATAAATGACGGCAAGTTCTCGGTGGCCGGCGGATATAAATTATTCACTGAAGAGAAGAAAACATTGGAAGATAATTATATGAAGGCTACAGGCAAAGGGATGAAGGTACATAGAACTGCTCCTGACCATTTTGCTGTTAAAATTTCATACAGCTTATAGTAGCGCACATTCTTTTAAATATCAACAAATGATTTGCAAACATGAGTCAAAATGTTTTACAGAACCAGATTATAGGAACGGTTATGGGAACAAGGAAGGTTCTCCACCACCCAGTACTTCAACTTATTTCTGATTGCAGGGCACATCAGTGAAAAGATTTAAAGTGTACCTCTACTTTTAGTGTCCAAAGTCAACTTCCCTTTTTCTTCCGTGAAGTTCATCTCTCTCAAATATTGATGAATGTGATCTGGAATAGCAGCCATTGGAAATGTGTAAATCTGCTAAACTTCATATCTGGGAGATTCCCTCCTGTTCAGTCTTCAAATTTCATTTATACCAAAATGTATTCAATGCGAATCGAATGAGCATTGATTGTCACTAAAAAAAAAGCCCTGTCTGTAATGCTCTGAGGTCTCCCCACTTCTGGCTCTGGTCTCCTCTTCACCAGAGCTTCTGGTATTGGCTAGGCTTCGATACACATTCTAATGTCATGACATCAGAGCACGCGTCACCCTATGCTGTCATCTGGGGTCGCTCACATCAGGACATCAGATCTAGTGCATCAAGGTCTAACTGGCGCTGGAAAGAACCATGATGAATGAAGTAGAAACCAACTCTAATGTTGGGTTGCTTTAGGAAGCTAGTGAAGGAGCATTTTATTTCTTTTAATCACTTCTTGGCCTATATAAATTAATCATTATTTTGCTGGATTTGTGTGAATCACAAAAAATTGGATTAGTGGTCACATTAGTAAGCAATTGGGGTTGTTAATTTCTCAAATGCATTAATGTATACATATTAATCCTTAGCAATAATCACCAATAACATATCTGTATTATTATTGAACTTCTTCACAGTATCTGGAGGTCTTACAGGAGTTTCTTAAAGAAATGGAACCTACCGAATCCACCATCTTGCAGGCTGACAAGACTCTGGAGGAAAAAGAAAAAAAGTTAGCTGGTAGGATTTTAGAATACCTGAAAGTCCTGGATTTTCTAATCTACTGGGCCCCATTATATTCCATCTTTCACCTATTGAGATGGATCCTCAAATCCCCTGGTTCGGATTAGTTGATGTGATGAAGCATGGACAGATGACGTTATTGCAGCAGGGGGATCCAAATGGGACAACAGAAGCAGCAGTGGCGGGATGATGATAGGAGGAGCAAAATGAACTAGAAGAAGCTCAGGGATGAGAAATTAGTAAGCTGACAGTGATATAACAGCCCTGAGTTTGTCAGAAAGTCCAGGGCAGAAGTAATAAGGTTAACTCTGTGAAAGCAGAGTTAGGTTTGTCACAGAGTCCAGTGTAAACATGGTAGCAGTAAAGCAGATATGACTTAGCAATAACAAAGCTTAGTTTGTCGTAGAGTCCAATGGAGAGCTAGGCTAATAGCGATATAACAGATGTGACTTAGCAGTAGCTTGGCAAAATTTGTCATGAGGCTGAACTTTGGGAAACAGGCCATAGTAGCAGTGAACCTTAACAACCTAAATTCTCTGGTGACATCTTATCTGAGCCATGTTAAATGACCCAGGCAGGTTGATTGTTAAAGGGGCTTTCCCCTTTAAGAAATCGTTATCTGATGTATACCATTTGATGCAAAATGAAACAAACTTGCTTTACTCACACTTCCTGGTTCCAAAGCTAAGTCTCCGCTGCTGCTCTAGAGTCAGTTATTATCTGCAACATAGATAGCACTTCAGCCAATCACTTATTTCAACGGTGCTGCCCATGAGCACTCAGAGCCGCTAAGCTCACTGATTGGCTGCGGTGAAGAGGAAGTGATGTCAGCATTATGGCTAACTAATAAGTCCAGTGCAGCAGCAGAGACTCATCGCTGGACCACCAGGAGGGTAAGTAAAGAACAGTTTTAGTTTTTCATGAATTTGCAATTTGAAAATTTCACTTAAAGTTTTCTGAAAGGGAACAACCCTTGTAGTTGGCTGAGATTGGACCTTTATGTTATACCTCTGAGAAAGTGAGTGAGCATGGTATCCTTGAGGTAGCACACATCAAAACCAATGAGATTATCAGGGAGTTATGTAGATAAATGCATTGATTTCAACAGAGCAGAGAAAGCAGGCAGAAGATGTAGCACGAGAGAAGAAGATCCTGGAAAAAAACAACATGGAGCTGCAGAAGAAACAGGAGAATGACAAGGAAACTTATAAGATGCATCTGGAAATGCTGGAAAAGAAAATGAATGAAGAACGGGAGAATATGAGGAAAGAAAATGAATGGATGATACAAGAGAAACTAAAGGTAATTCATCACAATTTAGGTTTCAAAAAAGTTCCCATCATTAATCCGATACCTGCCAATTCTGCTAGAATGTCCTGCTGTCTCCTGGAAAATGGAGAGACAACACAGGCTCCTGAAAGAGTTGGCAAATCTTCTGGCCTCCAGACTCCTGAAGGAGTTGGCAAATCTTCTTGCCTCCTGACTCCTGAAAGAGTTGGCAAATCTTCTGGCCATCAGATTCCTGAAAGAGTTGTCAAATCTTCAGGCCTCCAGACTCATGGAAGAGTTGGCAAATCTTCAGGCCTCCAGACTCATGGAAGAGTTGGCAAATCATCTGTCCTGCAGACTCCTCGAAGAGTTGGCAAATTTTCTGGCCTCCAGACTCCTGAAGGAGTTTGTAAATCTTCTGGCCATCAGACTCTAAAAGAGTTTGCAAATCTTCTGGCCTCCAAATTTCTGAAAGAGTTGTCAAATCTTCTGGCCATTAGACTCCTGAAGGAGTTTGCAAATCTTCTGACCTCCAGATGCCTGAAGGAGTTGGCTAATCTTCTGGCCTCCAGACTCCTGAGAGAGTGGGCAAATGTTCTGGCCTCCCGCCTCCTTAAGGAGTTGGAAAATCTTCTGGCCTCCAGACTCCCGAAGGAGTTGGCAAATCTTCTGGTCATTAGACTCCTGAAGGAGTTGGCAAATCTTCTGATCTCCAGATGCCTGAAAGAGCTGGTAAATCTTCTGGCCTCCAGACTACTAAAGGAGTTTGCAAATCTTATGGTCTCCAGTCTTCTGTAAGAGTTGACAAATGTTCTGGTCTCCAAGCCTCCTTGAGGAGTAGGCAAATCTTGTTGCCTCCAGACTCCTGAAGGAGTTGGCAAATCTTCTGACCAGACTCCTGAAGGAGTTGGCAAATCTTCTGATCTCCAGTTGCCTGAAAGAGTTGGTAAATCTTCTGGCCTCCAGATTCCTGAAGGAGTTGGCAAATCTTCTGGCCTCCAGATGCCGGAAAGAGTTGGCAAATGTTCTGGGCAATGCCAAAACTGCCATTGGATGATGCTGACTGGGGTGCTCGCTCTCGTTTCCAATTGACCTTTCGGTGGTGGGGGAAGTGGGGTTATTGGACCTAAAGTGTTTGTGGTCAGGAAAAGGGGCTTGGTTATGAAAGACATAAATATCCCTGGGCCAAGGCTAAGGATTTGCTAAGCAGCTTGCTCTCAGCATGATACCCAGGACAGGTCAGAGGATTTTTAGCAATGTATTCTCAGAAGGAATTAATCCAGTGTGTTCTTTGCAGGAACAAAAGGCATTGCTGGATGAAGGATTTAAAAGGAGAGCTGAAATGATGGAGGAGGACATTAGGAGGTTGAAAGAAGAAACCAAGAAACCACCATCAACTTTCCTTGGAGACTTAATAACCGGGATTTTACCTGGTGCAGTAGGAAATGTATTAAGAAAAACAGGTTTTTTCCAATACATTTAAAATCAATATATACCGTGGAGAAGTACTATATTTGTATTGCTGTGCTAATTAATTGTTGAGTTATATCTTTACAAGAATCAGCACTCCTATTTTTGAAAGCAGAGCTAAATTTCCATAGTCTTTAACTTAAACAAAATTTCATTATTCGATGGAGTGAAAAAACTACACTAAAAGTAAAAATAAATCACAACAACCATGGTAAAAAATCTTTAAAAAAAACACAGGAAAAACGCTTAGGAAATTACCGAAAAACCCACACAAGTTTCCTAAAACGTTTTCTCCTTGAAAGAAAATCGTTAAGTTACTTTGAGCTTAAAAAACGTGAGCACATACCTTAAATATGTTGTAAATTCAGTCTTAGTTGTAAATTCCATCAACCAAAGCTTCATTATTTGTGGCTGTGCATGAGGAAGAAAATGAGGAGGTCCAAACCATGTAAGTGTAAATGTTGTAGTACAGATTTTTGGACTCAATTTGTTTAAAAAAGTTTACCTCGATCTTAATATTTTTAGGCGAGTGTATCAATGGGATCCTTTCTACTCGTAAATTCTGTGTTCTGCTCGATCTACTGTGGGATCGAGACCCAATGACTGATGAAGATCTCAGTACAGGATTGAAACAAAAGGGCTATAGCCTATATACAATTAAAACATGCTATTACAGTAAAGATTTTTTTACATCTCTGCTAATTTTTATGAATTATTATAACATACAATTCTTTGAAAAAGTGTTCATACTCCATGAACTTTTCCACATTTTTCACATTACACCCACAAACTTAAATTTATTTTATTGAGATTTTATCTAATATACCAGCACAAAGTAGGAAGTATTTCTGAAGTGTAAAGGAAATTATATTCTAAATATTTTACAAATATAAATCTGAAAATTGTGACGTGCATTTGTTTTTAGCCCCCTGAGTCAATACTTTGTAGGATCACATCTCGCTGCAATTACTGCTGCAAATCTTTTGGGGTCTGTCTCTCCCAGCTTTGCATATCTAGTGGTGACATTTTTGCCCCGTCTTCTTTGCAAACTAAGGGTACCGTTACACCTAGCGACTCACCAGCGATCCCGACCAGCGATATGACGCTGTCAGGATCGCTGGTGAATCGCTGGGTGGTCGCAAGTGAGCTGCCACTCAGGCAGATCTCACCAGCGACATCGCTGGGGACGGGGATCGCTACTTACCTGTCAGACGCGGCGATCCTGCGTCCTCCCGCCCGGCTCCACGCGTCGCTCGTCGTCACAGCAGGAAGCTCAGCAGGAAGCTGACGACGAGAAATGGTCCAGCAGCTTCTCGCGCGATCAGCGATAATCAGCGGGGGAGCCGGTCGGAGGTAAGTATCACATGCAGCGATATCGCTAGTAATATCGCTGCAACGTCACAAAATCGGTGACTTTACAGCGATATTGCTAGCGATATCGCAGTGTGTAACGGGGGCTTAACTTTAGCTCAGTAAGATTGTATGGTGGTTGTGATGTACAATGTCTGCAAGATATGTTTTCTGTTGCAATGTGCTAACAAATCCTCCATTTTCTTTGAGAAGCTGCCTGCCAGTGTCTCAGTTACATTGCACTGCAGCAACTTCCCTTCCCCCGAGTGCCATAAACCAATTTCCTGTCACCCCATTTGGCTTCTCTCAGCCTCAGCTGAAAGAGGGAAAAAAAGTGCGGGAAAGGAAAACTCTTTGTTTGAAATAAAGATTAGAAGTAACCCTTTAAGAGCCTGCCCTGCGAAAACCGTACCAAGTAGAGATATGAAAATCATATTTTTGTAACCTGAACGGTCCCAGCTTCGATACCGCGTATCTTTCAAAGTTCTACCCTGTCCAGAACATGAGATAGGATTTGCGCCCAAATGGACGGTCATATCGCATAGATGTTTGATGTTTTCTTGATAGGCTCATTACGCTGGGAAACATGATACCACTGATGAGTCCATACCAGCTTCTCCCATAAAGTTATAGCTAATCTAAGTTTTGTAGCCAAAACATAACTTGGATAAGAGAGGTGGGATCAACCCAGAATGCACCTCTCCGTGATGTCACATAGGAAAGTCTATAAGGCATTCCCTGGCAGAACCAGCTCAGAACAGCTCAAGTCATCGTGCTAGAAAGACCCGCAGATGAGCGGAGAAGTGCAGCTCCGCCTCCACCCCCCTTAAAGCCACATGGGATGCCAACTGACCACATGTGAGTGTGACTTTCTACCATTTTAATCCTTTTATTTTATATCTGTACTGTACCTATTTTATGTCTCAATTTTATAGCAACTTTTATCTGTAATCACTGTCCTCTTTCGGAAAATAAATGAAATAATTATTTAGATCTGTCTCCATGCTCTAAGAATCGAACTATACGCCTTTGATAGATAATCGCTACTAATTCAAGGGGTTTGCCACGGACCCTCTTAATTTAACACTGTGAATTAAGTAACCGTGACTGGTGGCAGCGCGTTGTGCACGGCTATTGCGGCTTGCTGGCAGTCCAGAAGGGTCTTATATTGCTGAATAAGGGTCTGCGGCCACAGCATTGATAATTCCCTTACTGCAGAAGCCTAATTGCCGGTTCACAACAGGCAGCCCGTCCGGTGACCAATTATCCTAGGTGCAGCTCCCTGACTGACCTGAGGGTAAGGGGGGCGCCGGAGAGCTGCGAGTTCCAAAGTGGAACTGAGAAAGTGGGATATACATAAATCCCCGCAGTACTTGGAAGGTTGATAGCAGTGGTGGGGCATCCAAAATAAACCCCCCCCCTGCGGCAAATTGTAGAGCGAGAGTAGCTTGCTGGATATTTTGGTCACATGGTGCCAGTGGTGGGATACTAAGATAAGCCCCAACTGTGCCTGTGATAGCCGTGTGCTGGCAGTGTGTCTCGTCCCTCCGTCCGCTGATACACCCGTGTCAGTGGTGGGACTGTGACATAGTGGTGACACAGGGTCCGCTGTCCATCGCATATTGGTGGCAGCGGGACCCCCCGTTAGTCGCCCGTAAGTGGACGAACGGCCGTGGGCTGTTCGTCACAGTGGTGTCTGTGAACAGCAATTTCCAACTCTTGCAACAGATTAGATCAGGACTGTGTCTGGGCCATTTACACACTTCTGAATATGCTTTGATCTAAACCATCCATTGTAGCTCTAGCACAATGTTTAGGGTCGTTGTCCTGCTGGAAGGTGAACCTATGCCCCAGTCTCAAGGTTTTCCTCCAGGATTTTCCTATCTATAGCTCCATCCATCTTCCTATCAACTCTAACCAGCTTCCCTGCCACTGCTGAAGAAAGGCCTCCTCACAGCATTATGCTAACACCACCATGTGTGATGGTGTGGATGGTGTTTTCAGGGTTATGTTCAGTATTAGTTTTCCACCACACATAGCGTTATACATTGAAGTCAAAAAGTTCTACTTTGGTCTCATCTGACCATGGCAAATTCTTCTATATACTCGCTGTTTCCCCTACGTAGCTTTCTGAAAACTGCATACAGGACTTCTAATGACCAGCTTTAAAAAATGTCTTTCTTCTTGCCACTCTTCTATAAAGGCCAGATTTGTACATGACTAAGGGTATGTGCAAACGCTGCGGATTCTGCTGCGGATCCGCAGCGGATTTGGCCCTGCGGATCCGCAGCAGATCCGCAAGCAATGTACAGTACCATGTTAGCCAATGGGATTTCAAAACCACAGAGCACATGCTGCGGAGTTTTCCGTGCAGATTTGCAGCGGTTTTAAATCCGCAGCATGTCAATTCTTTCTGCGGATTCCGCAGCGGTTTGACACCTGTTTCATTGTCCAGGTGTCAATCCGCAGGGGAAAACCGCTGGCAAATCCGCAGGAAAACTGCAGGTCACCTTACCTGTGGTTTTACTTGCAAATCTGCGCTGAAAAATCCGTAGGTGTCCTGTGGACAGGACAGATTCTCCCACCTGAGCTACAGATCTATGCAGCTCCTCCAGAGTCACCATGGGCTTCTTGGCTTATTCTCTTAATTAGTGCTCTCTTTGTTTGAGATGTCAGTTTAGGTGGATGGCCACATCTTGGTCGGTTTTACAGTTGTGCCAAACTCCTATTTTTGGACAATGAATTGAACTGAATCACTTTTGAATGATTCATAGATATGGGAACAGAACCAAGCTTACTACATAGATACAGTACCAGAACTGAGCTTACTGCATAGATACAGAAGCAAACTTAAGGATACTACAGAGATATGGAAACAGAACACGATGTCAAAATAAAAAGTCTGTGGATTGAAAATGGTATGTTAGGCTGGGGTCCCACTAGCGTGTCACATCCGATGCAAGATTTTTAGGATACTGTTAGGGTATGTGCACACGGTGCGGATTCTGCTGCGGTTACACACCGTTTCTGCACCTGCGGGTCCGCAGCAGATTTTGCTGCATTGTACAGTACCTTTATTTCCTATGGAAATAAAAAAAAGCTGTGCACATGCTGCGGATTTTTCCGCGGTTTACAATCCGCAGCATGTCAATTGTTTGGTGCAGAAACGCTGCAGTTTTACACCTCATCCATTATGAGGTGTAAAACCGCAGGGCAAAACCGGAGGACTTTTGTCCTGCGGATTTACCTGCGGTTTTCTCTACAAAATCTGCACACCCAAAAAACTGCGTGTGCACATAGCCTAAGGATTCGGCTGTTTTCACAATCTCTGCGCTCGATACACCACCGGCCAATATAATGTTTGCCTAATTAAAATAATGTGCCAACCTCTTTTTCTTCAATTGAAACAATGAGAAAAGCAGAAATTAAAGTAGTTGGCACGTGACTCACTCAATACAAATTGCATAAGAGCAGTGAGTGTGAAAACAGCAGATTCTTAATAATACATTACACAATGTTAGGATATCAGAGTGAAATCCAACAAGTGTATTGGACACCTCTTTAAAGGTAACTTGTCACCTCGACAAACGCTTTTTATCTTTAGATATAGAGTTATTCTGCAGGTAAATAACATTTAAAGCCAGATTAGCCAGCTTACTGGAAAGTGTTGGCTACATTGAGAAAATTAAGTTTTATTCTTCCTGCTGCCACGCAAATGTGAACAAGCGCTTATAGATTTAGTAAATGTGCTCAGAACATATGAATGTTTTTACACACCACAATGCCCTATTACATACACACAGATACACAGACACATATGCAGGCATGCACACATACAGTATGCAGAAATGTACACACATGCGCAGACATGCACATATACACAGATGTGCACACATTCGTAAACATGTACACAGACATGCACACATACGTAAACATGTACATGTGCACACGGATGCAGAGATGCGCATATACGTAGACATATACACTGTGAGGCAGTGAGGGGACTCATATATGACTCATATATGAGGGTTGTTATGTGACCCCCAGGATGTGCATAGAAAACATATTGAACCCACTGAAGAGCATTGTAACTACAGCCACAGCTGTGGTTACAGCGTAAAATTAAAGAGTGTGGATTTTGTCAAGCTATTTGACTAAGTCAGAGTTAGGCAAACTTTACATGGGCTTTCATTTTTGGAGAAATCTGTAGGATTATAGTGGGACAGATCTCTCCCTCCAGTTTGGATCTTGGAAGTGGCTCATGTCCACGATTTCCATTTAAACTTTCAGGTAAGGGTTGGGTGTTTCAATATTGGTTTACAAGCAGCACAACAGGATGCTCTGTATATTCCAGTCTGTGTAAGGCCAAACACAGATCAGAGCCAAAGAGAGCAAAGCCATTCCCGCATCCACATGTACGCACATATGCAGACATGTGCACATACATAGACATGCACACATACGCAGACATGTACACACCAACAGTCATGTACATTGTATGCAGACATGCACAATGTAATGCAGCGGTAGCACCCTGTGCAGTGATGAGGCAGTGACCCAGGAAAAATCAGAACAAAAACATCTCTTTAATGTTCAACTCACAAAAACACAGCACACAATATCCTCCGGATCGCTGTCAGGAACCATATCCTCTGGATTGCAGTCACTAAACACGCCAGTCCACCTCTTGAGAACCAGTTGACGTGGGCGACTGCACCGCTGTGTATGTGGTGGGTGCCAGGCTTTTCAGATGCCTTGGCTGTTTGGCTCTGCTGGCCTGTGTTGCCTCACACAGGTGGAGCTCTGCAGAGCCTCCTGCTCTGTACTTCTAACACCAGACTGACACTGAACCTGACACACCCAAACCCTTTACTGCAAGGCTTTTAACATGAATTTGTGGCCTTGGGACACAGGGAAAACCCGGCCAAGGATGAAACGGACTGCACCACTACCATCTGTAGTCTGTTTCCAAACACAAAAGGCCAGAGGAGGTTTTCTCTAAATCTGCCTTGGCCAACCAGCATGTCCAAGACTAACACATTCTTTTGCCTGCATTGCAACCACAGCTTCGCCTGTGATTGCAATGCACTCTCATGGCCTCAATATGCCTCCGTGTGCATCCTGGGGTGAACATACAGCGACCCTCACATGTAACACCAGTCACTGCCTCACATACCCCCTTCCCTTTGTTCAAACCTGTGGGGTTGAACACTTGTCACCCCAAATAGGTGTGTGACAGGTCATTCGCAGGACCCTGTGACACCCCTGCCTGACACTATACTGAGAAACCAAAGTTGGTAACATAACCATTCGTTGACACATGCATCCCTCCCTTTTGTGTTTCTCCTCCATACTTTGTTACGTGACCACCCATCTCCCCATTCTCCGTTACAGTAGACATGCCCACTTTCCTGACTAACAGTAGATTTGAGCCAGTTTTGGGTGGTCTCAACCCTGTTTATTTGGGGTTCGCTAACCCCGCAACTCATCCCATGACCTAAGTACCTGCCTTCGGGCAGTGGGTACCGTTTCCTCCATACTCTTACCCGTGCCTCGGTGACAATGTCACGCTGAAGCGCCTCTGTGCAAAGATCCGTACCACCTCGCACCCAAACCTGAGCCTCCTGACGCTGCTATCTAGCGAGAGCTCTATAAATTTTACCCTGACCCCTGGCCCCATCCTTGGCCTGTGCCAGAGGGTTCCTCGTGTGTACATCCCTAGTTGCCTCCACGACCACATACTCCCAGTTCCTCCAGGCTTTCTTTTTATTCCCACGTTTCTGCGTGGGACCCTGGAACTAAGCTGTCCCGAACTTACCAGGGGACATTTCCAGCTTGGGGTTCAGTGAGGTCTCCTCGACCTTTCCTGGCACAACCTCCAGGGGGAACCTATCGGGGTTATACTCTGCCCCTAGGTTGGTGACCCCTATGGCAGGTATCCCTGACTCGGGATCTTCAGGTTCTGCACCCGGAACAACATCCTCAGCCTCTCCTGCCAATACCTCTAGGGGGAACCTATCAGGGTTACACTCTGTCCCTAGGTTGGCGACCCCTATGGCACGTATCTCTGACTTGGGATCTTCGGGTTCTACGCCCAGAACAACATTTACCTTGAGAGGGTTAACCCTGGTCTCCCACAGAAACCAGAACAGGGGCAAGTCTCTTTCCAACACAGTCCCATATGGAAGGGTCTTCACTAGTGATGAGCGAGTATACTTGTTGCTCGGGTTTCCCCGAGCATGGTCGGGTGGTGTCCGAGTATTTTGGCGTGCTCGGAGATTTAGTTTTTGTCGTCTCAGCTGCATGATTTACGGCTGCTGGACAAACTGAATACATGTGGGAATTCCCTAACAAACAGGCATTCCTCACATGTAATCAGCCTGTTTAACAGTCGCAAATCATGCTGCTGAGACGACAAAAACGAAATCTCCGAGCACGCCAAAATACTCAGAGGACACCGGAGCATGCTCGGGAAAACCAGAGCATCAATGTTATTCGCTCATCACTAGTCTTCACCACTCCCACCACATGTTTAATGTCCCCACATGATGTAGAAAAATTAACCTCTGCGGTCTGGTACTCCCTGATTTCCCCATGGATACCCATCACCTCCACTTTCCATCTTTTGGGGTTGTCCCCAGCAGCAAAGGACCCATAGACCAAAGTCATTACGCTCCCCGAGTCCAGGAGAGCCTCTGGTACAATTCACGAGTACCTGGCACAGCTGGGTATCGCTGTCGGCAGTGCCCATAGTGGCTGGGCATACATAGATACACGGCGAGTATACCCACAGTCCATGGGTTAGATATCAGGGGGCAGTTGACACCCACATGTCCAGGTTCTCGTCACCGCCAACACTTAATCGCTGCGGCCCGACTATACCTTGGAGCCGCTTTAGGGCAAACCGAAGTTTTGTTACCTTCACTTCGGGTTACCCCCTCATCATGGCCTCAGTCCTGGTTAGTCCCAACAGTGGTTTATGGACTTTTACTATGCTCCTGTAAAAAGTCCTGAGTGGCTGTATACCACTCAATCCAACTTATCAGCTGGTCCAGAGTGCCCAAGTCTCCTTGCCCTGCCCAACACTGCAGGGCGGCTGGCAGAGCCCTCACCAGCCAGTCGACCACCACCCTCTCTACCATCTCGTCCGGGGTCAAAGTCTCAGGCTGGAGCCATTCCTGGACCAAATGCAATAAGACATATGCCTGAGACCTGGCGGGATGAGTCTCTGCAAAGGACCACTGGTACACCCTCTGATCGCCCCTTACCTTAGGGGTCTCTTCTTGACACCACTGTTCGCCCCTCACCTTAGGGGTCTCCTCTTTACACTGCTGATACTCCGGGTGCTGACACAGCAACTGCAGTGCTTCTTGCTGCTACCGGTGGAATGGCAACTCCTGCTGTCATTGCAACTGCAGTGCCTCTTCCTGCATGAGGACCACCTGTTTCAAAATCTCCATTTCTCCAGCAGACTTGCTCACCGACATGCAGCATGCTTTGGGGTATGATTCAGTTCACAGTGCTTGCATTCTCGAACCCTATGTAGTTCAGCAGTAGCACCCTGTGCAGTGATGAGGCAATGACCCAGGAAAATTCAAAACACAACGTCTCTTTAATGTTCAGCTAACGAAAACTCAGCACACGATATCCTCAGGATCACAGCTGGGAACCATATCCTCTGGGCTGCAGTCACTGAACACGCCAGTCCACCTCTTGAGACCATTTGCCATGGGCTACTGCACCGCTGAGTACACTGTTATGAATGAGTCACCGGAGGAGGAAAAAACAAAAATGCAAGCTAAGTCCAGAAAACCGGAGAGGTTGGTAGCTAGCGGATTGCAGACCCCTGATCCTATTCACAACAACTAACAGTAGCCGTGGAGCGTTCCTACGGTGGTCCTAGACGCCTCTTCACAGCCGGAGAACTAAATAAGCCTAAAGAAAGAAAGGGGAAATCTAAACTGCCCCAGAGCAGACCCGAAAGCAGTAGACAGCCCCCAACATGTATTGTCGGTGAAAACAGATGAAAACACAAACACAGACAGAAAGACAGGCGGAGCAAACGATGGGGCCCAACTAACTAGATAGGAAAGGACAGAAAAGATGCTGGCTGCAATCCGCAAAAACCCTACCAAAAATGTCCCAACACGTCTGATAGGAAAAACGGCCCTGGAGTCACTAGACTTCAAAATCCCTATATCAGCACTCCGATATATTCTGAAGACAGAGCAAAAGAGATTTAACCGATTAGGGACAAAAATGGAAATTCAGCAGAGCCCCAGGCGGGGCTGGCAGAACACAAAACTAAGCAAATAAGACAAAATCTCATGGAACAATAACAGAGCAAAACTTAGCTTTAGAAGACAGGAACTGAACTGGAGGCCAGAGCTCAGAGCAGAGAAATCACCAGCAACCCTACAGGGCGTCGGCTGCCTTATATCCACTCAGAGATTACGGATGTCCAATCGCAATCCACCTGTTCAGGTGACAGGTTTCTCCCATCCAAATCAGTTTCACCACCTCCTTTCACAAGCAGAGGAAGTTCATCGGACATCAAAGGTGAACGAGAAAATGAGCTCACAACACTTTTGCCTTTGGCTGAGTGTGGTGACACCTGTGTGCCTGTGACTTGGGCCTGTCTTCTAGCTTGCTTGTATGGTTCTGACCCGGTTCTGTCCCTCGTTGTGAGTTTGCCTTTTGATTCTGTAATGTGTATCTGCTTATCTGGTTTCTCACTCCTGCTACATCCTGATTATCCGTTCTGTCTAATTCTTTGGTACTGTCATGCTATCTCGTACTTTGACCCCTGCCTGATCTGGTTTATGTCCCTGTCTATGCCCCTTGGTGTCCCGTAGTTACCCTTCTAGGAGTTTTCCTTCAGTTCCTAGCTCTCTGGAGCTTAGGCCAAGCCCCCAGCAGTCACGTACTTCAGGTCCTGTTTGTCTGAACACACCCAACCATTTACTGCAGGGCTTTTAACTTGAATCTGTGGCCTTGGGCCACATGGAAAACCTGGCCAGGAGTGAAATGGACTGCACCACTACCATCTGTAGTCTCTTTTTTTTTTTGTATAATTTTTTTATTGAAAATTTTCATATTATCAAAATATAATAAAGAAGAGTGTGTTATCTACGCTGCAGATATAATGAATCATTTCAACTTCAGTATTCTGTGAAATGGTAACAACACAATATCATTTTCCAATGTTTCCATACAGAAAGTTAAAGGATGTCTCAAATACAGAAGCAATAAAGCTAACATAACAATAAACTATTTCTTGCCTGGGAATAGTATCAGAACAAAAAGGAAAAGGAAGGGGGAACTCTTCTAGCCTACCTCAAAAAAAACAAACCACTCACTCAGTATGCCTCTCCCCTTTCCAACTGATGCCCAACCCTAATTGACAGGGGCAACTTCAGTTCTCTAATCGAAGGACTCCCAGACTATTTTTAAGGCTTTCCATTAAGTACCACCTTGTTGAGGAGAAAGGCTCTATTATCTTTCGTCTCTCTTCAGCACCACAAATTTACCAATAAATTGTTTCCATTTTGATTAAAATATCCCTGCTTGTGCCTCTTTGTACATAAGTGTGTCCCCTTGCTCTACCAGCCCATGTAGTCTATTTGTTTTTCAATATTTTTATTAACTTTTTATCATTACATTGAAAACGTATATATATATTATATCCATAGGGAAAAGGGGGAAGGGAAAATGAAGGGTAAGGGCAGGAAAGGACAGGAACATTGGTAAAGAACTCTGGTTGGTAAATAGTTCTGGGCATGGTAAAATTACAAAGATAGCATAAAATTAATCACAAATTTTATCAACAAAATCCCTAATTTGGGAAACTATACAAAGTTATTAAATACAATAGTCCAATGTTATTTAGTTTACTCGTATTACTTGTGTTAGGAAGTATTCTGGATGCAAAACATCAGTAAATTGTCAGGGGAAATGATTAGACCAGAATTTCCATTTTTTTGAACACTTAAATAGACTGTCATTATTAATTGCAAATTGGAATTCGAATGATTTATGTAAGTTTATTCTTTCTTCTATTACTATTTGAATACACAAAAGCCCAGAGCAGGTTTTCCCTAAATCTACCTTCGACAACCAGCATGTCCAAGACTAACACTTACTTTTGTCGCATTGCAACCACAGCTACGCCTGTGACTGCAATGCCCTCTCATGGCCTCAATACGCCTCTGTGCGCATCTTGGGGTGGGCATACAGTTACCCTCACGTGTAACACCAGTCACTGCCTCACAACACATACGCAGACATGTGCACATGAGCATACATGCAGACATGCGCACATACATAGACATGCACACATACACAGACATACTCATATACATAGCCATGTACATTTTATGCATACATGCACACATACACAGCCATGTACATTTTTGCAACCATGCACAGACATATGCACATATGTAGATATATACATAGACATGCAGACATGCACACATATGTAGACATGCACACATGCAGACATACATACAGTATAGATGCATGTAAGTGTAAGGAGGAAGACAGGGCTGCACTGGGTCTGGAACTGTGAAGGCTGCTTCCCAGGTTGTCCGGGGGAAGGAATAGGGAACAGGACAGACCTAGTGACCCGGAAGCAGGGGGCGCGGTAAAAAGCAAAGCGACGGGCAGTTTCCCACCGGCGGTGACAGAGTAGAGGCGTTCGCAGTGTGCTCCGCTTAGTGTGCAGCAGCACCGCAACATACTGTGAGCGGTTTCACTCAAGCACACCATTGAGACCGGCAGTGGCCCTCTATTACGTGCACACCGCTAGGTTCAGATAGGAGTGGAACAGGTCTCATTAATTCTATGTAACTCTGGGGGAACTCAGGGTGACCATGCACTGCAGCTTCCTCAGGCACAAGATGGATCCACTTGCTCACACAGATATAACTAATACAGGGTGGGCCATTTATATGGGTACACCTAAAGAATGTGGGAATAGTTGGTGATATCAACTTCCTGTTTGTGGCACATTAGTATATGGGAGGGAGGAAACTTTTCAAGATGGGTGGCGACCATGGCGGCCATTTTGCAGAAGGCTATTTTGGATCCAACTTTATTTTTTTAATGCCACAGCACATTCAGTACAATTCAAATCTCTTAAGCACAGGCTTTATAACAGTACAGCTGCTTCTCAGAGGCACAATGACTAACAGTTTCTTTTGTTAGCACAGTTCAACACAGATCAAGACTCTACAAAAGCACAGCAGTACATAGCATTTCTTCTAGCACAGAGAGATTGCGGGGGGGAGGGTTTGCTGAGGGAGATTATCCCTGTAACATAACTTCTTATTGTACTTATCTTCCTGCTCCTGATAGACTTTCTCCAGTAGCAGTATAGGGGTAGCCCAGCTCCACTCTGTAATGGAATCCTGTGTCCCTGTGGTCCTCTTGCCTGAGCGTATTTTAGAGACAGATCAAACACCACTCTTCCCTTTCAGCTGCTGCCAGAACATAAACAAGTTTCCCACAATCCCCCTGGGGCTCTGCTAACCACTTCCTGTCTCCTGTGATGGGGTTAACCCCTCTAGTTGCTGGATGCTTTTGAAGCAACTGCAGCTAGCACTATTTCTGCATGTCGCACCTCTTTGCCGGACAGCACGCCGCAGACCCCCCATGCTGTGGATGCACCCTATGACACCCGCTATGCAGGCAGAGATTGCTGTGATGGCCTTGGAAGGGGAAGCCCAATGTTTCATTATGTTTTGGCCTAGGCATGAGTGGAACACTTTCACTAAGGTGTTACAAATTTTGGAGGAGATGCATGGGGACTCCACAGATGTTGGAGAATTGCAAATGCACTTGTTTAGCCGCATTCAGGGTGAGAGGGAGTCCGTGACCCAATATATGAATGCCTTGCAGGAAATTCACATGGCCATAACCAAGTGGGACAATGTGGGCGTGGGGCCCTCTGACGTGATTCTGAGAGACCAACTCGTAACCGGACTCAGAAGTCCGCTGCTTAAACAGGCTCTGCGGGAGTGCTTGCGAATTAATCCGCGAATGTCTTTCTTAGAGATTGGGGCAGAAACGCAGGAGCAGGAAAAAGGGACAGCAGCCTTGGCAGGGAAGGTTCGGAGCGGGGAGGCGCCCGCTTCACCAGGATGGGTCAGAGAGATCTGGAAGGAGATACAAGAATTGCGGAAAGAGTAGTCTGACCTTAGAAAAGCCCCCCTGTGACTCCGAATCCACCCAGAGGCAGAACTAACCTCGACTCTCACTTGCCTCCTGTACCTTGCCAGGAAATATGATAATCCCAAACCGAGAGACAGCCAATCTGTTTCAGATGTGGAGACATTGGGCACTACGCCCGAGGATGTGCCAAGTGGGGGAGGCCGCTCACCCGGCAACCATTAAACTAGTGGGCTCCTTGGCCAGGGGACGATGCCCTGAGACTGAGCAGCCAAGGAGGAGAGAAGGCAGTCCCGCAAGTTTGAAGCGACGGGCAGTTTCCTGACGGCGGTGACAGAGCAGAGGCGTGCGCAGCATGCTCCGCTTAGTGTGCAGCAGCACCGCAATGTACCGCAAGTGGCTTCACACAAGCACGCCGTTGAGACCAGCAGCAGAGGAAGGACTGTGGGCTCCATTAGGCTGAGTGCCGTGCGTGGGTATAGGAACTGGGGCCGTGCTCAGGACTGTTTGTTGTGGCCCTCTTTGCCAGACAGCACGTTGCAGACCCTCCCTTGCTAATAGACTGCACGCAATTCCCTTGACTTTGGCTGCACAAGTTTATGGACTAATTGGCTCAACGGGTAAAAACCGGAGACCACCCATTGCCGCCAGAAGATATACTGTGAGCTGTGGAATCTCCTCCGAGGACTCTACACCAGCCGTTGCTGGGATTACAGCCCTCATCAGACCATCCGTGGCTGAGGAGGCTACGAACACGATAAGTTGGTTGCGTGGACTGTTATCACATTGTGGTTGCTTATTTCCCTATCATTTGCCCCTTTAACTGTTCATCTCCCTGTAAGGAGTATCTTTATTGTTAAATTAAATTGTTAACCCTTGCTCTGCCTTTCTTGCGTCACTGCATCCCGCAACCTGCTTATTGGGTGAAACACCGTGTTAGATCCAAGGGTCCGATAACACATCCAATACACAGGCATATGAAGGACAGGACTGTGGGGGTCTATAACACACCCCTGCAGTTTCTGTTGTGCATATCTTTCAAAAAAGAGGAACACAGCAGCAGTCTGTAGAGACCAATATATATATGCAAACACAAAATCTATCATAATTGCTGAGTAAACTGTAATAAAAAGTTTTTTTAAAAAATTACTTACAAAATTGAAGGTTCTTAGTGCATAAATTGGCCAATTCATGTGAGCCTATCAACCGCGACAAGGTGACACTTCTCTGATGTGTCTTATCATCTAAAACATACCTCCCTTGTGCTATAAGTCTACAGTGTGAATAGTCAAACATGCCTCTCCTGGGTTACAAACCTGCACATTTAAGTAAGCTAGTAGGAACCAGAGTTGATTATAAACACCCTTGGGCTGATGGGTGGGGTGCAGAGTCAGAAAGGAAGCAGTAGCTAGCAACCACCAATGGATAACTGCTGTAAGGCAGCAGTAGCACCGTACACAGTGATGAGGCAGTGACCCACAAAGTTCAAACATAAAAGTCTCTTTAATGTGTTATCTTCACACAGAAAAGGCTCCAATCCACACAAATGCATATAATTTCAGTGCATATGCATACCTCCCAACTTTTGAAGAAGGGAAAGAGGGACAAAGGCTGCAGCGCGCGCAGCATAAAATTTTAGGCCATGCCACAACCATTTCACAACTAGTCACACCCATGTCCATTCCCAAAACACACCCATTTAACACTGCTGATCACACTGACTGGTACTTAGGGCACAGTGGCTGGCACTGTGGGAATACTGACTGGTACTGAGGAAAAGAAAGAACAGAGAGAGAAAAAAGAAAACAGAGAGGTAAAGAAAAGAGAGAGAGAGAGAGAGAGAAAAGAAATAAAGAACAGAGAGAGAGAAAAATAAAGAGAAAGAAAGAAAGAGGAAAGGAAAGAACAGAGAGAAAGAAAGAAAGAAAGAAAGAAGGAAAGAACAGAGAGAAAGGAAGAGGGGAAAGAAAGAACAGAGAGAGATGGGAAAGAAAGAAAGAAAGATGGTACAGAAAGAACAGAGAAAGAAAGAGGGGAAAGAAAGAACATAGCTGTAAAGGGGTCTACCAAGCTGGGGTACCTCTTTCAGTACCAACCCGTGTTTTCGGAGGTCCGCTCTGCATTGACTGGAGTCTGAATGAATGACGCTGGCTGGAATCCCTGGGTTACATGGGCGCATATAAAAGATCACTGCTTCTCCATGTATTTCCAGCCTGACAACACTTTACTCACAGGACACAGAATATATCACACAGATACAGAGGGCAGGCCAATAGAAAAGCGGCAAGGCAGACATACATTACAATAGCCACAGGTGGCCGGAGCCTGCCGATGTTTACTGTGGAAATTACAAAGGTGGGGGGAGGGCGGACAAAAGGGGAATGCTGATGCATTAGGGACATGCATCTCACATAGAACCTATTATCCATACATATAACTGCACAACATATTCTGGGTGCTGAGTGGTTCTGTAACATGTAACAATAGCAAAAGAAAGAACAGAGAGAGAAGAGGAAGAGGGGAAAGAAAGAAAGAAAGAACAGAGAGAAAGAAAGAATAGATGAGAGGAAAGAAAGAACAGGGAGAAAGAAAGATTAGAGAGAGAAAGAAAGAGGGGAAGAAAGAACAGAGAGAGGGAGAAAGGAAGAGGGGAAAGAAAGAAAGAACAGAAAGAAAGAACATAGATAGAGAAACAAAAAGAGAGAGAAAGAAATATTCTATAAAGATACTATAGCAGCCCGGCTCACATTGTAGTGCCCACCTGAGCCTCCCGATGCAGGACATATCATGATCCACTCATGGCCGACATCCCCAAGTCCAAGGCAATCCCGCTGTCCGCGCTGGAGCAGGAGGACGCAGTGATGGATCTGAAGCATTCCCTGAAGTGCCTCCATGGTTCTGTCACAATCTCCTCCTGAAATTACCTCATTTCCGATCAGCTTCTAGCACGACGTTTCCGGTGGAACGTCACGTGTGAATTTTAAAGTGCTTTGGGGCTTTGCTGTGTACTCCTGTGTCCGCAGGAAAAGTAAGCTCCCAGCCGGGGCAGACTATCCAAATCGGGACTGTCCCGCTGGATCCGGGACACCTCATACACACACGTGTTATGAATGAGTCACCGAAGGAGGAAAAAACAAAAATACAAGCTAAGTCCAGAAAACCGGAGAGGTTGGTAGCTATCGGATTGCAGACCCCTGATCCTATCCACAACAACTAACAGTAGCCGTGGGGGGTTCCTACGATGCCCTAGACCCCTCGATCACAGCCGGAGAACTAAATAGGCCTAAAGAAAGAAAGGGGAAATCTAAACTGCCCCAGAGCAGACCCCAAAGCAATAGGCAGCCCCGAACATATAATGACTGTGAAGCAAGATGAAAACACTAACACAGATAGAAAGATAGGTTGAGCAAACGATGGGGCCCAAGCTAACTAAAAAGGACAGGATAGAAAAGCTGCTGTCTGCAATCCGCAAAAAACCCTACCAAAAAATGTCCCAACCGTCTGATAGGAAAAACAGGCCCTGAAGTCGCTAGGACTTCAAAATGACTATATCAGCACTCAGGTAAATTCTGAAGACAGAGCAAAGAGACAAACTGATCAGAGACAAAAATGGAACTCAGCACACCCCCGACCGGGGATGGCTGAACTTCAAAAAACAAGGTAAACAAAACAAAACTAATAAGTTCAATAGCAGAGCAAAAACTTATCTTTGGGAAGCAGGAATCAGACTGGTCTCCAAGAATCCAGCAGAGAAATCACCAGCGACTCAGAAGGGCGTCGGCTGCCTTATATCCAGTCAGCAGTTCCTGTTACCCAGTCATCATCTACCAGATCAGGTGTTTGGTAATCAGCCTCACTACCTTCCTTCACCAGAAGAGGGAGTTCATCAGACATCAACGGTGAAGGGGAAAATGAACTCACAACACACACGGTTCCGCTTTGTATGCCTCGTACACACACGGTTCCGCTGCATAGACCTTGCACACACACGGCTCCACTCCGTAAACCTCGTAAACATGTGGCTCTGCTCCATACACCTTGTACACATGCTGCCACACTCTGTAAAACTTGTACACACATAGCTTCGCTCCGTAAACCTTGTACACATGCGGCTTTGCTCCATACACTTCGTACACACGTGGTTCTGCACCATACACCTCGTACACACGCGGCTCTGCTCCGTAAACACACGTCTCAGCTCCGTACATTTTGTACACACAGGACTCCGTTCCGTACACCTCGTACAAACACGGCCCCACTCCGTACACCTACACACGCGCCTCCGCTCCGTACACCTCGAATACACGCGGCACTGCTCCGTACACATGCGACTCCGCACACCTCGTACACACGGCTCTGCTGCATACACCTCGTACACATGCAACTCTGCTCTGTACACCTCGTACACACGTGCCTCCGCTCCGTACACCTCGTACACACATGGCTCTGCTCTGTACACCTCGTACACACATGGCTCTGCTCCGTACACCTCGTACACGTTCGGCTCTGCTCTTTACACCTTGTACATGTGCGGTTCTGCTCTTTACACCTCGTACACGTGCGGCTCCGCTCCGTACACCTCGCACACGTGAGGCTCCGCTCCGTACACCTCGTACACGAGCGGCTCCGCTCCGTACACCTCGTACACGAGCGGCTCCGCTCCGTACACCTCGTACATGTGCGGCTCCGCTCCGTACACCTCGTATACACGTGGTTCCACTCCTCACACCTCGTACACACGGCTCCGCTGCGTACACCTCGTTCACATGCAACTCTGCTCCGTACTCCTCGTACACACGTGGCTCCACTCCGTACACCTCGTACACTCGTGGCTCTGCTCCGTACACCTCGCACACACGTGGCTCTGCTCTGTACACCTCGCACATGGCGCAGCTCTGCTCCGTACACCTCATACACGTGCGGCTCTGCTCCGTACACCTCGTACACGTGCAGCTCTGCTCCGTACACCTTGTACATGTGCGGCTCCGCTCCGTACACCTTGTACACATGCGGCTCTGCTCCGTACACCTTGTACACGTGCGACTCTGCTCCGTACACCTCGTACACACGCGGCTCTGCACGGTACACCTTGTACACAAACAGCTCTGCTACATCCACACTGAAAACCCCTCCCGACCCCACACATAAACTTCACCTCATCCAGCACCATCCATGACAACCAGCACAGCAGAGTCCTGCAGACACGGAGGGTCGGGATGTGCACACAGGACCTGTGATGAGGTCACAGGAGGGGAGGAGTCAGGGGTCACATGATCAGGGGCATTGGACGCCCCTGATCATGTGACCCCTGACTCCTCCCCTCCTGTGACCTCTTCACAGGTCCTGTGCGCACTGAATAGCCCAGCTATCGGCGATCTGTTATTGCTGGGATTCATAACTGTGGGTGTTAGGAGTCAGGTTTCTGCGGTCGCTATGCAGGAATCCAGACCCTCACATTCTGCAGTCTCTCCTGAGGCTAAGTCCTTCTGTCCTCTTACTGAGCATGCTCATGGGACGATCTCCCATTGGAGATCGGGAGTCATGTGCTCAGGTCCTGCTCCAAATCTAATTGGTCCATCTCAGAGATCTGGAGGCATGTGGAAGGTCCCGGCTGCTATAAAAGGCACTCATGGCTGTTCCGCCATGCGCTAGTATAGACCATACTGGCTGCTGTGTGAATGACAATGAATGTATGATTCTGGTGAATGACTCATTTGAAACCGCTACCCTTTGATATTACGCTTGTGTGAGGGATTGAGTTGAGAACCAGCGCGCCTCTGCTTCATTGTCCACAGCTGCTAGCGTCCGACATTGCGCTTGCGTCTAGCATCGTCGTTTAGCGGCAGTGTCCTACGCCGCGCTGCAGTAGCAGCCAACTTGAGCGTTCGCGGCTGCGACGCTACACACAGTAGGTCTAGAAGGACTTAGTACCGCCATCTTTGGCTATTCCTGTGACCTTATACCGTGTGTGTAACTACTCTGAGTACTTGTGCCCTTAACAGGCTCAGCTCTTTTGTTTATGTTCATAGGCATCTCTGTGATTTAACAGAGATTACTCTGTGCACTTGGGTGACGGTTAACCCTTCTGCCACCACTTAGCAGCGTTTATATCACCTACTGCACGGTGGGCCCCGAGCGGCGAACGCACTTTATTAGTTTTTTATTTAATGCGATCCGCCGTTCCTAACAGTGGGGCTGCGGTGGCCGGTGGGTCTCTCTGGGAGGGCGTGCGGCTCAGTGAAATGCGGGAAAAATAAACAACCGCCCGGGACAGCGGTCAAAAACCGGACTGTCCCGCCAAATCCGGGACGGTTGGGAGCTTTGCATATTATCAGTGTTCAGTTCATAGCACTACATAGAACATGGCATCCTTTAGATTGCAGTCACTACACACGCTAGTCATCCACTGACTAGTTACCGTGGGTGTCCTGCACCGCTGTCTCACAGTCTCTACTCACAGCCGTACACAGTCCTCAATGTCCTCCAGGTCGCAGCCGGGCACCATATCCACCTGGTTGTAGCCATTAAACATGCTAGTCCTTTATTCGGGCACAGGATATCCACCTCTGGTCCCATCACCGTGGAAGGCAGCACCTCTCTGTACGCTGTGGGTGCCAGGCCTATTGGCTCTGCTCTGTCCTGTGCTCTGGACACCAACTGCTCTGCACAGCAACAAGCACCAACTCACTCTGGCCCTGACACGCTTGTACAGTGTCCATTTTAGGACATGATCATATATCAAAATCAAACATCAGAAATACTCTGTCTCATACCTGACTCTGATACCTGATATCTGATACCTAACTCTGATACCTGATATCTGACCCTGATACCTGACTCTGATACCTGATACCTAACACTTGACTACTATCAAAAATCAAATATCAAAATGCTTTACAGATACAGTACTTGAGTGGTTCATTTCATAAGGCAAGACAAAGGAACCTTTCACTGCCAGCTGAGTTGATGGCTGGGTGGTTAAGTCTCTGGTTTATGGAATAGAAAATGTGAGTTTGAGTCTTGTGGAAGGTTTTTTTTTTTTTATATGTCACATTCTTCACTCTTCAGAGAGATGTTTCACTTTGAGTAGAGAAAGTCACATATCATATGTCAATATGAAAATCCGAATCTCGGTGCCAATCGCAGACTGCTGTGATTTTACACGCACGCTGAATACGCCTGATAAAATAAATGCTGATGGGAGCTGCCTCATAGATTAACACTGGGCCGATGTTTTCTCGCATAGCACTCGACCGTATTCTACGGTGTTGTGTGACGCCGGCCTTACAGAGAGAAACGACACTCCGCAGATCTGTGAGATGGCAATGAACAAACGAATGAATAGTATAATGGCTTTTGTAATCTAGAAAATACACATGAGATACTTAGCACAAAATTTGGCCAAAAGATGTGAGCCCATTCACCAACGTCAAGGTGATCTCATTGAACGGTCCCCTATTCTAACTGCCTCATGTGAACTACTGGCTAATAACAAGATAAAGCCTATATTTATGACCTTGACGTTGGTGAATGGGCTCACATCTTTTGGCCAAATTTTGTGCTAAGTATCTCATGTGTATTTTCTAGATTACAAAAGCCATTATGCTATTCGTATTTCACATTTGATATGCCTTAATACAATTGAGTGCAACCATTTCCTTATTTGATATGTAAGCTGTTTTTTGGTATGCACCTATTCAGACTAGTTCTAGATGTGCCGTCAGTTTTTTCTGTCAAATAATAATAATAATAAATTTTATTTCTATAGCGCCGACATATTCTGCAGCACTTTGCATTTCGGAGGGGATTTGTACAGACAATAGACATTACAGAATAACAATAATCACATAGATTATTACAGATACCAAGAGGAATGTGGGCCCTGCTTGCAAGCTTACAGTCTATGAGGAAAAAAGGGGAGACACGAAAGGTGGGTGGTAATAGTTGCCCTGATTGTATGGACCAGCCATAATGTTAAGTATGTAACAGTACGGAAGCAGAGGGCTAATGGATGCATAAAGCATGTGGGAACATGATGCGGGGAGCCTGGTTATGGTAAAACGTTTGACTGTGCCACACAGGGATAGATTAGGTTAATGTGTTGAGGCGATAGGCCAGTCTGAATAAATGCGTTTTCAGGGCATGCTTAAAATTGTGGGGATTGAGGACTAATCGTATTGACCTGGGAAGTGCATTCCAAAGAATTGGCGCAGCACGTGTAAAGTCTTGGAGACGGGAGTGAGAGGTTCTGATTGAGGATGTTAAACTCAAGTCATCAGCAGAACGGAGGGCGCGTGTAGGGTGGTATACTGAAACAAGGGAGGAGATGTAGGGTGGTGCTGAGCCATGAAGAGCTTTGTGGGTGAGGGTAATAAATCTGCAAACTGAAATGCTCACCAAATACTCTTTGTGGAAATGTAGCTTTATTGAAGTTATTTTTTTCTTAAGAGTTTTTTGCACGAACAGACGCACGTCCCCTGCAGAATCAGATAGTGTAAGACACACCCATAGCTCCGTTTTTTGCTGCTACAGGAGGACCATGCTTTGTACACAGTGGATTAGTGACACCCCCTAGTGCTCATGAGTTGTAGCCAGTTCTTGGGTGAATGCAAACAAAAAAATTCTATGAAGTAATTTGATCATTAGACACAGCATGTCCGAAACTCTTTACTAACACGTCAGGAGGATAAAAAGAATGTCAGATATTAAAAGTGAAGCACGATTGGATTTTGTGTGGTAATCTGCTATTTAAAAAAAAAAAAATCAGATGTGTGACTTGAACCCACGTTTCCTATTCAATAAACCAGTTGCGTAACCACTCAGCTGGAAAAGCCAAACTTCACATGCCACAAATGCAAGCTTGTGACCCTGTTGGAGGAAAAGTTGCAAAATCTCGAAGAGAGGTTAGCTACGTTGAAGATCATTAAGGAAGGTGAAGAGTTCTTGGACAGAGCAGAATTATCTCTTCATGTTACAGAAAGAGAAGAAATTCGAAGTGCACCTGAAGAAACAGAGGATTGGAGACATGTGACCCAGAGAAGCAGGAGGATCAGGAGGCAGTCAGCACCCATACTGCTCAGAAACCAGTACCAGGCTCTCACGCAGGAAAACGATGAAGAAATACATCAGGATAAGACTTTGCCAACAAACAGCAACCTTGTACGCCTTCAGAGTCCTCCTGGATGGAGAAAGAAAAATGTTGTGAAGAAGAAACGGAGAGTGGTGGTCATGGGGGATTCCCTGTTGAGAGGAACAGAGGCCGCTATCTGCAGACCGGATATAACTTCAAGAGAAATGTGCTGTCTTCCAGGTGCAAAAATTAAAGATGTGTCTGACAGGATATCAGGACTCTTCAGACCTACAGATGACTACCCATTCCTGCTACTACATGTGGGGACAAATGACACCGCAAGAAACGACCTGGAAACCATCTGCAGAGACTTTGAAGACTTAGGCAAGAAAGTGAAAGAACTGGGAGCGCAGGTGGTCTTCTCTTCCATCCTCCCAGTGGATGGCCATGGAACAAGGAGGTGGAATAAGATTCTGCAGGTGAACAACTGGCTACGTCGATGGTGCCGTCAGCAACGATTTGGATTTCTGGATCACGGAGTGAACTACTTATACGATGGACTACTTGCTAGAGATGGGGTGCACCTTACGAAGACTGGAAAGCAGGTATTTGGAAGTCGCCTTGCTACACTTGTAAGGAGAGCTTTAAACTAGAACAACATGGGAAGGGAAGCAAAAGACCAGAAAAAGCCATACACCTGACAAATGCTACTGAGAACTCTGCTATTAGAAGTGGAAAGGAAGAACAAAGACGAAAGAATCTAATTTAAAAAAATATTGGAGAAAGAGAAACCAATCACAAACTAAAATGTTTCTATACTAATGCACAAAGCATGGGCAACAAACAAGGAGAATTGGAACTATTAACACAGGAAAAGAAATATGATGTCATTGGAATCACTGAAACTTGGTGGGACAATACACATGATTGGAATACAAGACTAGAAGGATACAACTTATTTGCAAGAAACAGACTTGATAAACGAGGAGGGGGTGTCGCATTGTATGTTAGAAATGCGTATATCTGCACAGAGACTGGGAGTTCTGTGGAAACTGTTTGGGTAAGAATACAAGGACAGAACAATGGCAAGGACACCATTGTAGGCATTTACTACAGGCCGCCTGTGCAAGCTGAAGATATGGATGAACTCTTTATGCATCAAATGGCCAAGTTCTCCAAAAAATATGACATAGTTGTCATGGGAGATTTCAACTATCCAGACATTTGTTGGGAATCTCTCTCAGGCAAAACTAACAGGTCAAGGAAATTCTTATCCTCTCTTGCTGACAACTTTATCTTCCAAAAGGTAAAGGAGAAAACAAGGGGAACTGCTACCTTGGATCTAATCCTTATAAACAGGGAGGAAATGGTTGAGGAGGTAAAAGTGGCTGGGACCCTAGGAGGTAGCGACCATGCTATTTTAGAATTTTGGATAACTAGAGGCGGAAGACCTGTGAAGACTCAGACGTCAAGGTTAGATTTCAGAAAGGCAGATTTTAAGGGATTCAGAAAGAGAATTGGAGGGATCCAATGGCTGGATATCCTTAAAGACAAAAATGTCCAGGAAGGATGGGAAATCTTGAAAAATGAAATTCTCAAAGCACAGTTGTTAACAATTCCGAAAAGAGGGAAGAATAGGAAGCATTTAAGGAAACCAGGATGGATGAACACAGAACTTAAGCACATGCTAAAAAGGAAGCAAAAAATGTTTATAAAATGGAAAGAAGGAGGCATATCTAAAGAAGAATATAATGCTGTCTGCAGAACCTGCAAGGCACAAATCAGATTATCTAAAGCTGAAAATGAATTGAGGCTTGCAAGAGATGTCAAAAGCAATAATAAAGGATTTTGGGGATATGTCAAAAGTAAAAGAAAAGTCAAAGATGCTATAGGATTTTTACAGGATGAAAATGATGAAATGGTAAGACAGGATGTTGAGAAGGCTGAACTTTTAAATTCCTATTTTGCATCTGTTTTCTCTCAGAAAGGAAATGTAACATCAACTGTTATTCACTGTCCTATTAAGGGAATAGAAGAATCCAGGATATCTATAAACAGAAAGATAGTGAGGAAACACTTAGCTAACCTAAATGTATTCAAGTCTCCAGGTCCAGATGAATTACACCCCAGAGTACTGAAGGAGATAGCAGAAGAAATTTTTGAACCTCTCTCCATAATCTTTGAAAATTCTTGGAGAACAGGAGAAGTGCCAGAAGACTGGAGAAGAGCAAATGTTGTTCCTATCTTCAAAAAGGGGACCCAGGCAACTATAGGCCGGTGAGTCTGACTTCTATACCAGGAAAGATCTTTGAACAAATTATTAAACAACATGTATGTCAATACCTGGATAAGAATGAAGTGATTAAACAGAGTCAGCATGGGTTTGTAACTAATAAGTCATGTCAGACTAATTTAATTTCCTTCTATGATGGTATTACTGATTGGGTGGATCAAGTAAATGCTGTAGATATAGTATATCTTGACTTCAGCAAAGCATTTGACAAAGTCTCTCATACAATCCTTATTGAAAAAATGACTAAGTATGGAATGGACAAGGCAACTGTTAGGTGGATTCATAACTGGCTTAGTGATCGGACCCAAAGAGTGGTCGTAAATGGCTGCACATCCAGTTGGAAGAATGTCTCAAGTGGGGTACCACAGGGCTCTGTCCTGGGCCCTGTATTGTTCAACATCTTTATCAACGATTTAGATGAAGGAATTGAGGGTAAACTGATTAAATTTGCTGATGACACAAAGCTAGGAGGGATAGCTAATACTAGAGAAGAGAGAGAGGATTCAAAAAGATTTAAATAAACTGGAGAAGTGGGCAGCAACTAACAGAATGGTTTTTAACAGGGAGAAATGCAAAGTACTACATCTGGGCAATAAAAATGAAAAAAGCATATATAGAATGGGAGGAATAGGGCTAAGTGACAGCACATGTGAAAAAGACTTGGGTATACTAATAGATCACAGACTGAATATGAGTCAACAGTGTGATGCAGCAGCAAAAAAGGCAAATGCAATTCTAGGATGTATTAACAGAAGCATACAGTCTAGATCACGTGAAGTAATTATTTCCCTCTACTCCTCTTTGGTCAGACCTCATCTGGAATATTGTGTCCAATTTTGGGCACCACATTTTAAAAAAGACATCAACAAACTGGAGCAAGTTCAGAAAAGAGCGACCAGAATGGTGACCGGTCTGCAAACCCTGTCTTATGAGGAAAGGTTGCAGGATTTGGGAATGTTTAGTTTGCAAAAGAGAAGACTGAGAGGAGACTTAATAGCTGTCTACAAATATCTAAAGGGCTGTCACATTGTAGAAGGATCAACTTTATTCTCATTTGCACAAGGAAAGACTAGAAGCAATGGGATGAAGCTGAATGGGAGGAGACACAGATTAGATATTAGAAAAAACTTTTTGACAGTTAGAGTGATCAATGAGTGGAACAGGCTGCCACGAGAAGTGGTGAGTTCTCCTTCAATGGAAGTCTTCAAACAGAGGCTGGACAGACATCTAACTGGGATGATTTAGCGAATCCTGCTTTGAGCAGGGGGTTGGACCAGATGGCCCAGGAGGTCCCTTCCAACTCTACGATTCTATGATTCTATGATTCAGCTAACAGCTCAATTGGCTGTGAAAGGATCCTCTTTCTTCCCTTAGGAGATTAACCATGCAAGTACTGTAGTGAGGGGTATCTGAAAAACATTTTGATTTTGATCTTTGACTGGTCAAGTGTCAGGACTCAGACAAAAACATTTTGATGTTTGATGAAGTCAAGTATCAGGTATCAGATAAAAAAAAATTTGATGTTTGAATGAAGTCAAGTATCAGGTATCAGACAAACACATTGTGATTTTGATGTTTGAATAAAGTCAAGTATCAGACTCATTCTTCAAAACTACACAGTTGCCATTTAAGTGTAGTGGTAATGTAATGTGTGTAGGATTATAAACAAGGGATTGTGAGTTCAAATCCTTGCAGCGGAGCTTGATTTTTTTTTTTTTATAATTTTTCTTATTATTTTAAACCAAAACTATGTTTGATGCAGATGCCTCACCCTTAGGCTATAGATTATTAAATTAGAAATGAGGAGGATGATAAGAATGTCAGATATTAAAAGTGGAATGCAGTTAGTTCACCCTTAGACTATAGATTATTTTATTACAAGAGAGTAAGATAATAAGAATGTCAGCTATTAAAAGTGTAGCATGATTGGAGTTTGTATGTTAACCTGCATAATTTGAAAAAAAAAACGTGGGATTTGAAATCATGAAACACCCAATTCTCAAGACAGCAGCCTTACCACTGTACTACAAGGCCAAGTGATCCTGTGCTTTCATTTTATTTGCCTATGAAATCTATGTACACTCTCAATGATGTGAAAGATCATTTTGATTTTCATATTGACATATGATATGTGATTTTCTCTACTCAAAGTGAAACATCTCTCTGAAGAGTGAAGAATGTGAGATATAAAAAAAAAGAAAACTTTCACAGGACTCAAACCACATTTTCTATTCCATAAACCAAAGACTTAACCACTCAGCCACCAACTCAGTTGGCAGTGAAAGCTTCCTTTGTCTTTCCTTATGAAATGAACCACTCAAGTACTGTATCTGAAAAGCAATTTGATGTTTGATTTTTGATAGTAGTCAAGTGTCAGGTATCAGGTATCAGATATCAGGTATCAGGTATCAGATATCAGGTATCAGGTATCAGATATCAGGTATCAGGTATCAGATATCAGGTATCAGGTATCAGATATCAGGTATCAGATATCAGGTATCAGATATCAGTTATCAGGTATCAGTTATCAGGTATCAGATATCAGTTATCAGGTATCAGATATCAGGTATCAGGGTCAGGTATCAGGGTCAGGTATCAGGTATCAGAATCAGGTATCAGAGTCAGGTATCAGGTATGAGATATCAGAATCAGGTATCAGGTATCAGAGTCAGGTATCAGGGTCAGATATCAGGTATCAGAATCAGGTAACAGAGTTAGGTATCAGGTATCAGATATCAGGTATCAGGTATCAGAGTCAGGTATCAGGGTCAGGTATCAGGGTCAGGTTTCAGGTATCAGAATCAAGTATCAGAGTCAGGTATCAGATATCAGAGTCAGGTATCAGAGTCAGGTATCAGAATCAGGTATGAGACAGAGTTTACAGATTTTGATATATGATTATGTCCTAAAATGGACACTGTACGCTTGAGACTCCTCAGACTCCCTCAGACTTACTCAGATCTCACTAACCCTTTCCTGCAGGGCTTTTATGACAGAAACCTGTGGCTTTCAGCCACATGGAAAACCTGGGTCCGGAATGGAACAGACTGCAACACTATCATACTGCAATGTGTTTCACAACACAACATCCAGAGCAGGTTTTGCCCATCTTTGCCTTGGACACGAACATATACAAGACTAACACCTACCCCCATTATTAGTCTGCAGATCTGGAAGGTCCCGGCAGCGCACAGCTATAAAAGGCCCGCATGGCCATTCGGCCATGCGTTAGTATAGTCTCTAATTGCTACTGTGTGAATGATGATGGATGCATGAACCTGCAAATGACTCATTAAGATCCCCTCCCTCTGATGTTACGCGTGTGGATAGGGACTTAGCCTTAGAGTCAATGCCAGTCAGTGGCATGCTACAAGCCACAGTGCTCATCTCCACAGAGCTAGCGTCCTACAGTGCGCCCCTCCTGGGCATTGTCATATAGCGGCTGAGTCAGTTGCTGCGCTGCAGTCAGCAGCACTTGTGGGCGTCCGCGGTAGCGACGCCGCACGCACGGTAGGTCTACACGGACACCGACCCTTGGGCCCGAGTCCTGTGACCATATACCGTGCGTGCACACCGCTGAGACCTGTGAGGTCAACAGGCTTGGCATTTATGTTTATGCCTTAAGGCGCATCTGTGAATATAACAGAGTACGCCCAGTGCACATCGGGTGACGTTCAACCCGTGTGCGATATACCGCCATATTGTGCGTCTGCCATTAGTTTAACACCTCTGCACGGTGGACCCTGGGCGGCGAATGCACTTTCTATTATTTTAAATTTAGTGCGTTCCGCCATCCCTGACATTATACTAGCGCCAGGGTCTGGCTAGTAATGGCGGACCTGCAGCAGCTACAGCGGTACATTCGGCAGCTGGAGAGCAGGTTGGCGGCTATTGAGAGCTCCACCTTAGCTGCAAATGCTACAGTGGCCGCTGCTCAGGCAGTCGCAGACTGTCTCACGCATGTCCACACCCACGCCTATGCTGACAATAACCCGCCTCCCGTTGCCCGATAAGTTTTCCGGTGACAGCACCGCCTGCAGGGGTTTCGTGAGCCAGTGCTCTATCCAGCTGGAGTTACTGGCCACGCGATTTCCCACAGAGCGGGCAAAGGTGGGGTTTATTGTTTCTCTCCTATCAGGCAGGGCGTTAGAGTGGGCTACGCCATTGTGGGAGCGTGATGACACCATGGTTCAGGGCGCTGCTCAGTTCCTCACGGCCCTGAAGCAGGTCTTTTTGGGACCATGGATCACGCACGACACCTCTCTCCAATTATTGGCCCTAACACAGGGGTCTCTCTCGGTTAGCCATTATGCCATCCGATTCTGGACATTGGCTTCCAAACTGGAGTGGCCTGATAAAGCACTCATCCCTGTGTTTTGGAGAGGGTTAGCGGAGCATGTCAAAGATGCTCTAGCAACCAGAGAGGTCCCCATAAGTTTGGAGGAGTTGATTGCCATCTCCACCCGCATTGATCTCCGTTTTTCGGAGACCGGGCTGGAGCGTGCTCAATCCAGACGGAAGGTTACTCCGGCTCCCAACCTCTTTGAACCTCTGGAGTCACACGAGCCAGAGTGTTCACTTCCAGAGCCCATGGAGGTGTCTCGCGCCAGTCTCGAGGTGCGTCCAGCACTAAGCTCCACTTGCGGTTACCACTGTCAACACTCTGTTCCCCACAATAACAGGGCCCCACAGTGGCCAACCTCTGTGCCGCCGGGCAAGACCTTTTTCCCTCCTTGCCTTCGGCCGAAGGTTCTCGCGTGGGCACACGCGTCCAGGGTGGGTGGTCACTGTGGCTACATGCAGACCACAAAACTCCTGGCAAGGTCTTATTGGTGGCCGCACAGGGCTCGGGACACTAAAAAATATATTCGGGCATGTGCCTCTTGTGCTTGGAATACCTCCCCTAAACAGAGAGTGAAGACGCCTGCCGATACTCTGCGGCATTCCACTTCTACTTCGGTTTCTGGCGATTTTGCCGCTCCCGTTGTCTCTCATGTGTCCCTTCTCAAACCTGGAGATTTTGCCACCTCTGATGCCTTCCACGTGTCCCAGTTTTCTGTGTCACCTGCCGGGACATCAGACTTGCCTTCGGACGAGTCTGAGGCCTATACCTCTGATGGGCACAAGGTGGTGGATTGGAAGGCTCAGGGGGGAGGGGGCCCTAGGAGGGGGGGTAATGTTAGGAGTCGGATTCCTGCAGCTACACAACAGGAGTCCAGAGCCTCACATGCTGCTCTGCAGCAAGCCATTCCTGAGGCTAAGTTCCTCTGCCGCTCCACTGAGCATGCTCACGAGACGATCTCCCATTGGAGGTCAGGAGTCACGTGCTCAGGTCCTTCTCCAGATCTGATTGGTCCATCTCAGAGATCTGGAAGGTCCCGGCAGCGCACAGCTATAAAAGGCCCGCATGGCCGTTCGGCCATGCGCTAGTATAGTCTCTAATTGCTACTGTGTGAATGATGATGGATGCATGAACCTGCGAATTACTCATTAAGATCCCCTCCCTCTGATATTACGTGTGTGGATAGGGACTTAGCCTTAGAGTCAGCGCCAGTCAGTGGCATGCTACAAGCCACAGTGCTCATCTCCATAGAACTAGCGTCCTACAGTGCGCCCCTCCTGGGCATTGTTGTATAGTGGCTGAGTCAGTTGCCGCACTGCAGTCAGCAGCACTTATGGGCGGTAGCGACGCCGCACGCACGGTAGGTATAGACAGACACTGACCCTGTGTCTTGGGCCCGAGTCCTGTGACCATATACCGTGCGTGCGTGACCTGTGAGGTCAACAGGCTCGGCATTTATGTTTATGCCTTAAGGCGCCTCTGTGAATATAACAGAGTACGCCCAGTGCACACCAGGTGACGTTCAATCCGTGTGCGATATACCGCCATATTGTTCGTCTGCCATTAGATAGCAGCAGTTTAACACCTCTGCACGGTGGATCCCGGGCGACGAATGCACTTTCTATTATTTTATATTTAGTGCCCACCCATGGCCTTCATACACCTCCATGCACATCCTGGGGAGAACACACAGCGACCCCTACCTGTGACATCGGTCACTGCTTCCCCATTGCAATCCCAGCTACACCTGTGACTGCAATGCATTCCCCTAACCTCTATAAGCATCAGTGCACATCCTGGGGAGAACATACAGTGCCCCCTAGCTGTAACAGGGGTCACTGCCTCACACTGCTTAGAACAAAAAACCTGACCAGCACCTCCATATAGTGTGAACAGATGCCTACTGCAATGAATACATAACTTGCAAAAAGGAGGAACTCAGCAGCACTCTGTAGAGACCAATATATATGCAAACACAAAATCAATCTTAATTGCTGAGTAAACTGTAATAAAAGTAAAAATAAAAAAAATACTTACAAAAGTGAAGGTTCTTAGCACATGAATTGGACCTCTAATCTCTCTACTCTCTATTTCTTACCTGATGAACTAGTGGCAGTGGAATTGGTCCCTGGGCTGAGTTCAGCAGACAATGAAATGTGGACCCCTTGGTGAATTCAGGGGCTAATAAATGTAAGCCCATAGGTAAACGCAGGGAACTGTATATAGGTCCTTGGGTAAGCTTGAGGGCGATGCATGGGTCCCTGAGTGAGCTCAAAGGCCTTCAGGGATGTGGACTGTCAAACCCTGTTCCTACCCTGAAAACAACAATCACATCATGTGAATACTGTCATGCGGTTTTATATGTACAAGTAATGTGTGTGCACTGTAATGTATAATAATGATGTACAGTATGTAAAGTATTAATGCATAATATGACTATAACATATGATAGGACAGCATAAGATATAGAATAGAAATAATAGGTTTAGCATATAAGATAGGAAATGGTTAAGGTTAAAACTTGCCCAGTAGGTGGGCACTAGTGTCAATAAAAGGGGGGCACTCCTGGTTAGAGGGAGTTCAGTGTCAGCTAGTGAATTGTCTAGTGTAAACCAATTTCAGGTATGCTGGGTTGTTAAGGGCAGCATGGGTCAACTCTTCAAGGCATTGGGAGGCCAGATAGAATTCGCTGCTGGACATTTCTGCAACATCTGGAGGCTATGGCTTGGTCCAGGCATTGTGTGGCGCCCCTGAGGCTCAGTCGCCACAGAGGTACTGCACCTCCTCCTGAGGTGTAGTATCCCACCATCCAGGTAAGGTGGAGACTCCTGACCACACTCCAACACCTGCACCCCACACCACAAAGTAGTGTAGCAAAGCACCTTCGGCTGCTCCCTGCTTGGAGTATAGCAAAGCACCCATTGGTGGCTCCCTGCTTGGAACACGAAACGTGCTGGGAATCGGGTGGAGTTAGTTTACATAACAAGGAGCGGGAAGAGTTTAGGATTAGAGGTCAGTTGGTTAGAGAGTTGGAGAAGAGAAGTTCCCCGGAGAGAGGGATGGATGGAGGTGCTGCAGCGGATCCCAGTGACCTGGGTCTGCTGGTACGGGAGAGGAAGAGAAAGAGCAACGTAGCCTGAAAGCCTGATTCTCCATAGAAGGAAAGATTAGTACGGAACGTGAGGAGTAAGAGAGAACAGAGGACGTGGGTTAGAAGAGCACCCTTCCTAGAAGTTCTAAGCGCAAGGCCGGGGCCCGGTCCTCGAGGTTGTAAGTATACTAATGGTCCTGCAGCAGACACCGGAGGAATAGAAGCAGTGACCACTTTATTCCCACACAAGACTTGGGGGCACAACAGCAACTGGATAGTGAGCCGGGACTTATTAGCAAGGAGTCCCCGAAGCAGGCTACAGCTGTCTGCCATACGAGTAGAGTTCATAAGAACACCGGACAAGAGGCACTCCAGTGTAACTCAGTACTAGGAGTGCTTCACTTAAAGGCGTTATAAGAGGAGACGTTCAGAAAGACACATGTTGGCAGAGTGTTGGAAAGGAGTATTCCATCTGGCCTGGAGGTTGACTGAGCCCCTGACCCAGAGGACACGGCACGGAGGCAGGCACCTGTTTGTACAACAGACTGTGAGTAAAGCTTTGGAACTACATACTCTCGTGTCCTCCACTCATTCCTGCATCAACCTGCCCAGCACTGCTGCATCCTCTGCGCCTGACACTACACCATCTGCGTGTCACCTCACCTACACTGCCCTGGGACTACAGCCCTGCCTGTGGAGGGCTATAACATCATTGCTGCACCACACCATCTGTCCCAGAGGATCTGTCTGCAGCGTCGGCTTACATCTTCATTGCCGAACACCACAGGTGGCGTCACGAATCACTGATAAACTTTCACTACCACAAGCACACTGAAACAACTCCCCTTTACATTGGGCGCCCAGGGCTACGTGCCGGGCCACAGCTGCACTGACATCTCCCTTTGAGGCTCATCGGGCCCGGTACCGAGTATCCCACAGCCCTGGGAGGGCGACCCATTTTTGGCATCATGAACAGGATGACGAGACCCGATGCCATCGGGTTCTGTGTGCCTAAGACTCGAACCTTTTGAAAATGTGTAGAAGACCCAATTTAATAGACTGTAAAATGAACGCTAAACATGGCCGCCGGTGCGGTGAAGAAGGGCGTGACAACATGGGTGGTCCTAACAAAAGAGCGCGGACTGTCCTGGGCCTCCCCTGTTTGAACTTCTATGCGACAGCAACATGGCGTATACTGGCTTGGTATGGAGGAGTAGAAAGAAGACGCCACCCTCGGAAGGAGGGGCGAGAGCCAGTGGCGGGAAGAGAACCCAGGAAGGAGGAAGAACGCCAGAACGCCATGATGGAAGGAGCACGGAGGCCAGAAGAAAACGGCAGGGAGAAGCCATCCTCCCCCAAGCAACACCCGCAGAGTATATGACCGCTGCGACACCCTTTACAGCTCCCACCACTACCTCCAGGCCGGTGCTGTCACTGGATGCAACCTGCTAAGAGAAGGTACATGAGGGTTCCGGAGGCTGTGGGACAGAAGCTGAGTCCCAGCCCAGCCCTAGCGTGGCCGCGCAGGTTTTTAACGGCATGCCCCCATCCTGTGCCAACACGGATGCAACTACCGGCCGTTCCTCAGTCCACTCTTGGGGTTGCGGCTGCCATAATTCACCCCCCGGTGCCTCGGCAGGAGTCGGCACGTCACCGGGAAGCACCAGATGTGGTCGCCACCCCTGCCATGATCCTGGTACTAGGCGCCGTGCCTGTGGACAGGAATGGTCCGGTGATTACCCAAACCAGTGGTGGCACTCCAATAGCATTCAGCCCGCAACAACCGGCTGTGTTACCACTTGGGATCATGGAGCAGCATCTGTTGGTACGGACGGCAGCCCTTGCTGACTTGTTGGCGGCAGAAATACCATCTGCAGCAGCTGATGTGCACTCAGTACTGGTGGCAGAGGCATCACCAGCGACAGTTGATATGCTTACCCCAGCTGTATCTCAGGCAGCAGCTGTTTCCAGAATTTCCACTGAGGATCAGCGATTTATTAACCCATCTGGACACCCAGAGCATCTCTCCTGGAAGCAGCCCAAGCAATCTGCTTCCAGAAACCCAGGAGGGGATAACTAGCTACAGTGTTGATCTAAACTAACTTTTGTTGCCCAGGAGGGTATTAGCAAGTTCCAGTTTTTCTATTTTTGATTATGAGTCCCCGAAGCAGGCCACAGCTGTCTGCCGTACGAGTAGAGTTCATAAGAACACCGGACAGGAGGCACTCCAGTGTATCTCAGTACTAGGAGTGCTTCACTTAAAGGCGCTATAAGAGGAGACGTTCAGAAAGACACATGTTGGCGGAATGTTGGAAAGGAGTATTCCATCTGGCCTGGAGGTTGACTGAGCCCCTGACCCGGAGGACACGGCACCGAGGCAGGCACCTGTTTGTACAACAGACTGTGAGTAAAGCTTGGAACCACATACTCTGGTGTCCTCCACTCATTCCTGCGCCAACCTGCCCAGCACTGCTGCATCATCTGCGCCTGAAACACCAAACCATCTGCGTGTCACCTCACCTACACTGCCCTGGGACTACAGCCCTGCCTGTGGAGGGCTATAACATCATTGCTGCACCACACCATCTGTCCCAGAGGATCTGTCTGCAGCGTCGGCTTACATCTTCATTGCCGAACACCACAGGTTGCGTCACCAATCACTGCTAAACTTTCACTACCACAAGCACACTGAAACAAGGCTAAGCACACGACGTTAAAGTCACGCAGTGTGCATGGAACCTAAAAGAACCTGCCCTGTTACTCCACCGAGCGGTTGCAGGCCAGGGGGGTGATGCAGGTGGAAACTTTGTTGTTCCCTAGTGGAAAAGAGACTGTTTCTGTGCCTATAGACGTAGGGGCTCTCTCCCTGAAGGAAAAGGAGAGACAGCGCTGGAGAGAAAAGCAGTTATGCTTCTACTGCGGTAAAACGGGACATTGGAAAAGGGAGTGTCCTGATTGTCCATCCTCGACTCAATTCGCGGAAAACGACTAGGTCTGGGTAGTCAGCGGGGAGACTACTCAGACCCTCAGGTACCCTTTTCCTCGTTTTCTAAGGTGTTGCTTCATGTGGAACTGTTAGTGGATGGTTGTTTTTTTCCCTCTACAGCCTTCGTGGACTGCAGATCATCCATCAATCTTATTGACTCACAATTGGTCACACGCTGTAAGATAGGGACAGTTAGACTCAAGGTTCTGATCAAGGTGGTGGCCATTGACTCCTCCCCCGTCACTAAAGAGGGAATTCTCTTTATGTCTGACTTGTTTTCGCTCAGAGTGGGCGCTACCCATGTGGAAAACTTAAGTTGTTTGGTTCTGGACAATCTACCAGCAGGATTGGTGTTGGGCATGCCCTGGATACAACGCCATAACCCAGTTATTAACTGGAAAACGGGGGAGATTGTTCAATGGGGGTTTAATGATTCGATGTTATGTGATAAATCTGCACTACTGGTTGAACTTGTTAAATCTGTATCTGTGTCATCTGTCGAGCTGGAAGGTATTCCAGAATACCTGAAAGAATTTGAAGATGTATTCTCTGAAAGCGAGGCCGAGACGTTGCCGTCACATAGACCCTTTGACTGCGCTATCGAGTTAGTCCTGGGGGCTAAATTGCCTAAAGCCCGTCTGTTTAATTTATCTGGCCCTGAGCGCTTGGCCATGAAAGATTACATTGCTGAGAGTCTTCGCAAAGGACACATACGTCCCTCAGTCTCATCTGTGGCGGCAGGGTTTTTTTTGTAAAGAAAAAAGATGGCGGTTTACGTCCCTGCCTTGATTTTCGTGAGCTCAATAAGATTATGGTACGGAATACGTACCCCCTTCCGTTGATTCCCGATTTGTGTAACCAACTTTCAGGGGCAAAATGGTTCTCCAAACTGGATCTTCGGGGGGCATATAATTTGATAAGGGTCCGGGAGGGGGATGAATAGAAAACCGAGTTCCTCACGACAGAGGGACTGTTTGAAATTTTAGTCATGCCGTTTGGTCTTACCAATGCTCCCGCCATATTTCAGAATTTCATCAACGTGGTATTCTCGGATCTTATAGGTCGTTTTGTTGTCATTTACTTAGACGATATTCTGATATACTTTCCCGACACTCAGTCTCACCTGAATCATGTACGAACTGTTCTCCAAAGACTGAGGGAAAATCATCTGTATGCCAAATTGGAGAAATGTGTGTTTTTTGTTCAAGAATTGTCTTTTTTGGGATTAATTGTGTCCTGTGAGGTTTTTCACATAGACCCCAAGAAGTTGCAGGCCGTTGCGGATTGGGTTCAACCCCAAGATCTTAAGGGTCTTCAGCGCTTCTTGGGGTTCGCCAATTATTACCACAAATTTATTCGGGGGTTTTCACAGGTGGTTAAACCACTCACAGATCTTACATGTAAAGGTGCGGATGTGAGAAATTGGTCCTCGCTTGCAAAAGATGCCTTTGCGACCCTGAAAAGATGCTTTATGTCTGCTCCCGTGTTGGTACAGCCAGATCCATCCAAGCCATTCATTGTGGAAGTGGACGCCTCCGAGGTAGGGGTGGGGGCGGTGTTGTCCCAAGGGCCTGCCACCCTAACCAACCTCAGGCCATGTGCTTTCTTTTCCAAGAAGTTCTCTGCTGCGGAAATAAATTACGACGTGGGCAATAGAGAACTTCTTGCGGTCAAATTGGCGTTTGAAGAATGGAGGCACTTTTTGGAGGGGGCCAGTCACCCGGTTACTGTGATCACCGATCACAAAAATTTGTCATACATTGAGTCTGCTAAAAGACTAACACGCAGACAGGCCCGTTGGTCACATTTTTTTTCCCGTTTTCAGTTTACTATTACATTTCGTCCAGGGTCTAAGAATGTCAAGGCTGACACCTTATCTCGCAGTTTTCAGCCGATGTCTCCCCCTGAGCCACCGTCCTCCATTCTTCACCCTGGGGTTGTGTTAGCAGGGGTCTCGTCTGAATTGGAACAGGAGATTCAGGGGGCCCAGTTGCTGGCTCTGGCGGCCAAGCCGGGGGGTAAGTTGTTTGTCCCAGAGCAACTTCGCCTGAAACTCTTGCAGGAGTTCCATGAATCCAAGCTGAGTGCTTACCCTGGTATACCAGCCACGCGTCTGGCGGTGGCTAGGATCTTTTGGTGGCCAACCCTTAGTTCGGACATTAAAAAATTCATTTCTGGTTGTGGGGTCTGCGCTCGTTCTAAAAGCTCTCATAGCCGGCCGGCAGGGGAGCTGATGCCCTTGGCAGTGCCCGAAAGACCATGGACTCACTTGTCCATGGATTTTGTGACCAATCTCCCTCCATCTAAGGGTAATACAGTGGTATGGGTAGTGGTGGACAAATTTTCTAAGCAGGCACATTTTGTACCCCTGTCCGCACTACCGTCAGCTGAGATTTTATCCAAATTGTTTGTGCAGCATGTGATCCGGTTGCATGGGGTACCCCTGAATGTGGTGTCTGATCGTGGTGTGCAGTTTGTGGCTAAGTTTTGGCGTGCTTTCTGCAAAAAATTAGGGATGTCCCTGTCCTTTTCGTCTGCATACCATCCTGAGAGCAATGGTCAGACGGAACACACTAATCAGTCCCTGGAACAGATCCTCAGGTGTCTAACTTCTGCTAGACAGAATGACTGGTGCGATGTACTGCCGTTGGCTGAATTTCCCTTCAATAGTCGGGTGAGTCAATCCACGGGTATGACTCCTTTCTTGATCAATTATGGGTTCAGTCCTCATTTTGGTGAGTTTTCTCGTCTGGACTCGTGGTGTCCCGGGGCTGAGGGCTCTGTTCAGCGATTAAAGAATACGTGGGCGGAAGTCCAGCGGAATATATCTAGGTCTTAGGGCAGGTATAAGTTTTTCGCAGACAGGAAACGAACACCAGGTCCCACGTTTCAGGTTGGAGAGAAGGTTTGGCTCTCCACGCGAAACATTAAGTTGAAGGTTCCTTCAGCAAAGTTGGGGCCCAAATTCATTGGCCCATACAAGATTGTGGAAAAAATCAATCCAGTGGCGTATAGGCTGTGCCTTCCACCTTCTTTCAAGATCCCTAACGTCTTGCATAAATCTCTACTGAAACCTTTTGAAACAGTCCGGGGAGACTCTGAGTCTGCTGCTCCTCCTGTTTTGGTCGAGGGGCAGGTGGAGTACGAGATTGGTCATATCGTAGATTCCAGGTTGGTACGGTGGTCGGTACAGTACCTGGTTCATTGGAAGGGGTATGGACCGGCAGACAGGTCCTGGGTGCCGGCCCAGTTGATGCATGCGGATCGCCTGGTGTGGGCTTTCCATGCTAAGTACCTGGGCGAGCCTGGGGGTCCAGAGGCCCCCTGTTGAGAGGTGGGTACTGTCATGATCTCAGTGCGGGTTTGTCTCGCACACTTGGGATTAATGTCTGGAACCAGTGCTGATGACTGGCACTTCTGGGGTTAAATGTTATGATCCCAGTGCAGGCTCTTACCTGCACACCTGGGGCCTATTATTGTGGCCTCTTCCTGGGTCTGGGAAAGCTTCTTATAGCCTCAGGAAGCTCCTATCCCCATCAGTTATACTTTTGCCCTTGGCAGAGATGTGTTTGACCCCTGAGTGTGTTTGTGCTGTGCTCTTGTTTGCCTGATACTCTGTGTACGGCTTGGTCTGTTCTCTAGATACTGCTTGTTGGATTCTGCTTGGTACCTTCTATTTCTGTTTGGATTTGACCACTGCCTGGCCCTGACTCACCATTCTGTCTCATCCCTGGTACTTTATTGCTGTCTCTATGTATGACCCGGTTTTGTCTGACTTTGAGTACTCCTGTATTAGTGTCCTGCCATCTCTGGCAGCAGGACACTAAGCCCCGCCCCCTTGCAGTCACATTACCGTAGGTCCTTCACTGCTCACTGACTTCAGCTCCTCCAGGTCCTGTTTGCCTGAACTGTCCCGCCGTATCTCACCCCGGGCCCCTCTGCAGTGTGGGTGAGTCCTTGCTCAGCAGTGGCTGCACACCGACCCCCAACAGGACCGTGACACTCAGCAGCTAGTGTATAGGTCCCAGGGTGAGCTCAGTGGGCTGTATGTGGGTCCTTGGGTAAACTCAGTAGCTAGTGTATAGGTCCCAGGGTGAGCTCAGTGGGCTGTACATGGGTCCCTGGTTAAACTCAGTAGCTAGTGTGTAGGTTCCAGGGTGAGCTCAGTGGGCTGTATGTGCGTCCCTTGGTAAACTCAGTAGCTAGTGTATAGGTCCCAGGGTGAGCTCAGTGGGCTGTATGTTGGTCCTTGGGTAAGCTCAGTAGCTAGTGTATAGGTCCCAGGGTGATCTCAGTGGGCTGTATGTGGGTCCTTGGGTATGCTCAGCAGCTAGTGTATAGGTCCCAGAGTAAGCACAGTGGGCTGTATGTGGGTCCTTGGGTAAGCTCAGTAGCTAGTATATAGGTCCCAGGGTGAGCTCAGTGGGCTGTGTGTGGGTCCTTGGGTAAGCTCAGCAGCTAGTGTATATGTCCCAGGGAGAGCTCAGTGGGCTGTATGTGGGTCCTTGGGTAAGCTCAGTAGCTAATGTATAGGTCCCAGGGTGAGCTCAGTGGGCTGTATAGGTCCCAGAGTAAGCACAGTAGGCTGTATGTGGGTCCTTGGGTAAACTCAGCAGCTAGTGTATAGGTCCCAGGGTGAGCTCAGTGGGCTGTATGTGGGTCATTGGGTAAACTCAGCAGATAGTGTATAGGTCCCAGCGCGACCTTAGTGTGCTGTATATGGGTCCTTGCGTAAACTCAGTAGCTATTCTATAGGTCTGAGAGTGAGCTCAGTGGACAGGGGAATGGATTCCTGGGATGATCCCAGGATGCTCCTTTCTCATACCCATTTTTCCCTTCTTGGTGTGTGTGGCTGTGACTGCTGTGTTGCTCTACTGCTTAGTCTGAGCACAGTTCTTGAGCCCTAGAGTCAGGGATGTGAGCCTGGGGGGACTGGGTGCTGCCCCACTAATTGTCAGACTGGATTTCCCCTTGAGCTATGAGTATGCGGCTGAGAACAATGGTGCTGGGTCTACATCGGGAAGCGGAGCTCGTAATGACCACATCTCTGAAAACCCGGATTCTGCTAATGTCACTTATGATTTTGTTAATGATTTAATGTTGGAGCAATGGAGGCTGCTGGGTCCAACTTTGATTATTGTGAGTCGAGCAGAGCAACTAAAGAAAGTAATTGCGTGCCCTATAAATTGGAGCACTGTGCTGGCATCTTTATTAATTTTAAATTCACACAATGTTTATTGTTTGTGTGTAAATAAAGGAATGTGGCCATGTCTGACATGTGTATTCATTAGGGTTGAAGCTTACTGGGGTTATGGTTTGTTTCCAGGGCGTCCATCCCATATCTATCAGTCAAGACATGCACACATGTGCAGCTACACAGACATACTCTCACACACACAGCTAAACAGACATGCTCACACATGCAGCCACACAGATATGCACACACACGTGCAACTATACAGACATGCACACACACAGACATGTGCACACACGTAAGCAAGCACACACAAACATACACAGACGGATTCACATACAGGCATATACATATTTGAAGACTTATATACAAAAATATAGAAACAGACAAAAATATACACATATATTAGGGTGTTTTTACCTTCCTCTGGCTTTTCTCCTGTCAGCCCCATGCATCAGCATCCTTTCTTATGATTTGTACTTTTATATATTTTTATTGTTATTTTTTCCCTTTTATTCATACTTTTACCTTTGTGATAAAACACTCCGGGATCGGCTTTGCTGGGGTCAAAGGTCATGTGCGTTCAGCATGAAACTCAGGCGCAGAGCTGGGATTAGGGTATAACTGACCCTGGGTCAGGTTTATTAACGGTGAAAGCAATGCAAAAGGAAATAAAACATAAAACAAATCCTTGCCTGTCTGGCACTAACTAAACAATGGACAACCTAACTACCAACTGGCGGGCTTCTCCCGTCCAGCCAAACCACAGTTGCAGTGGGCACTGCTTCCACTCACGTGTGTCTCTCACACAGACAGGCTCTCTGTGTTCCCAGGCTGAGACACTCACACAACCACCTGGCATCCTTTTATATCCACCTCCCATTATTCATTAGCAAGCAGGTGCGATACTGACCAGACTAGGCCACATAGGAAAGGAATCTGGCGAGATATACCTGCCCTCATCCACTATTCCCACATGATTCTCACATATCCCCCCCCCTCTGCTCAGACCACTCCGGTCGAGCAATGACACCCGCCAAACAGTGCACTCGGGACAGGGCATCTGCATTCCCCCCCGGTGCTCCACCGTAAAAGTGTAGGCCTGCAGGGCAAGGAACCACCGGGTCACCCGGCTATTCCGTTCCTTGTTCAAGTGCATCCACTTGAGAGGGGCATGGTCAGTGATCAGCCTGAACTCTCGGCCCACCAGGTAATATTTGAGGGCCTCTAGAGCCCACTTAATGGCGAGGCACTCTTTTTCTACGACTGCATACCTTTGCTCGTGTTTATTCAGCTTCCTGCTGAGATAGAGGACTGGATGTTCCACTCCGTCCCTCACTTGTGAGAGTACGGCCCCGATACCGGTATCAGAGGCATCCGTTTGTACCACAAACTCGCTGCAGAAGTCCGGAGTCACCAGTACGGGCTGAGAGCAAAGTGCCCGTTTTAGGCTATGGAAGGCTTCTTCAGCCGCTAAACTCCATTTAATCATGACGGAGTCTTTCCCTTTTGTAAGATCCGTCAGGGGGGTAGCGATGGCTGCAAAATTGGGTATGAACCGGCGATAATAGCCGGCGATCCCCAGGAAGGCTTGCACCTGCTTCTTGTTGACAGGTTGTGGCCAGTCCTGAACCGCCTGAATCTTATCAACCTGGGGTTTAACAACACCCCTCCCAATTACGTACCCCAGATACCGGGCTTCTTCTAGCCCGATGTGACATTTCTTGGGGTTCGCGGTTAGACCTGCCTCCCACAGGTCGTCAATCACAGCTTGTACTTTCTGGAGATGAGTCTCCCAGTCCAAGCTGTAAATGACAATGTCGTCCAAATAGGCCGAAGCGTACTGCCTATGTGGCCTCAGGACTCGATCCATCAGTCTCTGGAAGGTCGCCGGTGCTCCGTGCAGTCCAAACGGCATATACACATACTGAAATAGACCTTCTGGGGTAGCAAATGCTGTCTTTTCTCTGGCAGCCTCCACCAGAGGGATCTGCCAATACCCCTTTGTTAGGTCTAGGGTCGTAATATACCGGGCTTTTCCTAGCCGATCTATTAACTCGTCGACCCGGGGCATGGGTTAGGCATCAAATTTTGAGACCGCATTCAGTTTCCTGAAGTCATTGCAGAACCGGATGGTGCCGTCCGGTTTAGGAATTAGCACAATCGGGCTAGACCACGCACTGTGCGATTCCTCAATGACTCCTAACTCTAACATTGCCTGCATTCTCCACCACAATGTGATAAAACACTCTGGGATCGGCTTTGCTGGGGTCAAAGGTCACGTGCGTTCAGCATGAAACTCAGGCGCAGAGCTGGGATTCGGGTATAACTGACCCTGGGTCAGGTTTATTAACGGTGAAAGAAATGCAAAAGGAAATAAAACATAAAACAAATCCTTGCCTGTCCGGCACTAACTAAACAATGGACAACCTAACTACCAACTGGCGGGCTTCTCCCGTCCAGCCAAACCACAGTTGCAGTGGGCACTGCTTCCACTCACATGTGTCTCTCACACAGACAGGCTCTCTGTGTTCCCAGGCTGAGACACTCACACAACCACCTGGCATCCTTTTATATCCACCTCCCATTATTCATTAGCAAGCAGGTGCGATACTGACCAGACTAGGCCACATAGGAAAGGAATCTGGGCGAGATATACCTGCCCTCATCCACTATTCCCACATGATTCTCACACCTTCTACAATATTAGTACATCGAAAAAGCATTTATTCCTCATCTATTATTTTACGCTACAGTCCATGCATCAATCTTCGTCCTGGAAGGAACATTCAGACAATCTCCTGATCTTCTAGCTGTGCAGGACGGAGGGACCAGTCTCCTTTATGACGAAGTACCAACAATGACTATGGGGTCCAGAGGACTTCTACTGTTCCAATATCTTTATCTTCTACAAAGGGACTTTAAAGGGATCCAGATTTTCCCAATTGTATCTGTCCCTACTAAGGACAGAGCAAAGTCCTATAATGCACAGGCACTTATTAACCCAAAAGTGGTTGGTGCCAGCGCATGCCCAGTACGAGACTGTGCTTTGCCTTTAGTTCAACTGTGCAGGTACATGTCTCAGTGAATAAAGCAGTTAAGGGTGATGGCTTTAGTTTATATTGGAAAAATCAGGTGATAGGTTTGTTTTAATTCACTTTTTTAATAAAATTAAATTATAATACATATTCCGGGTTCTGCTCTGTTCTGTTCCCGTAAGTATCGAATTTCGTTTTGCAGGGCTGACATTTTGTCATTAAACCCTTGTTTCATCATCATTTCTTGTTCCTAATATGGACACAAAAACAGAAGTAAGAAGAGGTAAAGATTTTTCAACACAAAAAATTAAAACCATGACTACTTAACCAGTTCAGGACTAGGACATTTACCCCCAATTTTCGGGGAGTTGTTTTTGCCATACATGTGATTTTAAAAGGTGTAATTTGTTTTCATGTACAGATATTCAAAATATTTTTGTGTCTTTTTTGAGGGTTTCATTTGTATATCACTGTCACAGTCTCTTGTTTTTGCTCATATCTGTCGATATCAGTGAAAAAATAAGGGAAATAAATGTCTGTTTTTCCCATTTCATTTATTTTTTTATCATCACAACAATACATTCAAATACGTATGTGAGACCCCCCCCAGGAAGCGGGAACTACTGAACGCAAAACGCACGTCGGGGTATGTGGCTCAGGTCCAGGCGGGATTGAACACAATTCTGGGTAATTATTTCCCTTTTCATTAATATGATGTTTGAATTGAAAATGTCTTAAAACATGGAGCAATATAGTGATGGTTATATTTTGTGCACTTTATTTTATACAAATCTTGATGCATTATATGCAAGCTCGCTATATTTAAAGGCACATGCACTTAATATTGGGGTATACATATATACAGAGTTTTTTTGCTCCCCCCGCTTTTTCTCTCTGTTCTGCCATCATTAGATATATCCCCACCTGAGTCCTCGGCTGTTGTTTACACTCTTGGATTTACTTACATATTTACAACTATGTAACCCATGTAATATATTTATAGGAATTGAGTAATGATATTGATATATTTTTTCTATGGAAATGGAATTTTTTTGGCATTTAAGGACTATTTTCTCCTTCTTAAATTTTATGCTGTAAGTCACCATTTACATGGGTGTAATGATTTACTGGTATTCTTTTAAGATACTTAAGATATCTTAAAAATGTGTTGCTTGTTCTAAAAAAAATATTTTTAAATATTGGACACTTTTTTTTACATGAGCGAGACTGGTAACAGTAATTTGGCATTTTTATTTTATTTTTATTTATTTTTTACATGTTATATTTTATTTCCTTATTTTTCATATATTTTGCACATTGTGCACCCCCATAATGCCATAAAGACCTTTGTTTGGGGGGGAGGAGTGGGGGGCATTTAAATATTTATATTTTCATCTTATTTCCTCTGTAACTGGGGATGGTATATTAGCCCCAGTTACAGGGGACATCCAGCCTCATGGCTGCATTGCAGAGCGGTGTGTATCTCATGTTACCCAGTGGAGCCTCTACCACTCACTATAAACTTCTGTGTATGGAGGAGGAAGCACCTTCAGTGCTTTCTATTACTAAATACACAGAGTTTGTTGAGTATTGGGTATACAGCAATGGGGAAGGTAGAGACGGTGATAAACCGTCTCTGCCTTCTCTACGGGGACTCCGGCTGTCCTTGACACCTTCATCTACAGGATTACCTGAGCTCCTATGCAGGGAGGTTTTAAAATGTCACTGAAGAATAGGAGATGGACAATCCAGACGTTGAAAGTCTATAGGTGGTCCGGAAGAAGTTCAAATGCTGATGAATTGAGATGATATCTAACAAATGTTTTTTAATGACTCCAGTTACCTCACTTTTACAGCTAATAGAACCCTCAACTTTTTCCAGTAGTCTTATGGACATTGTTGGATTTCTCTCAAGGAAGCTTCAAGTGAATGCTGAGATTTTCGGTGGAAGAACCATGAGGAACCACCAGAAAGACTTTAAGGTAAGCAACTTGATATGCCAGTAAAATTTACCAAATCATTCCGATTTTATAATCACATGCACCAGAACGGACAATTTAGGGAAATCCAGCTGAGCTTTACAATACTTTACCTTGAGCTTCTGAGATATGACTAATTCATTTTGCTGAACCATCATCTTTCTGTCTTGCTCCATCTTGTCCATGAGCATTGCCTTATGCTGCTCAAAACTTCTTTCTTGATCTTCCATGCGTTGTTGCAGATTTTTATTATTTTGCTCCATAATTTGTTTCTCCCTCTCTGCGTTCTCGGTTTGAGCACGTTCCTCTAAAACCGAAACAGGTAAGTGATTAACAATCGGTATAACTAAGAATGTATCAGATGGTAGATCACAGTGCCTGGAATCCAACCGATCCTGAGAATGAAGGACCATTGACGTTGATTTACCAATGTGGCCTCTTCATTGTTTTCAATGCTCCAACCAAGTGAATCAGTTTGTGCAGCTTTTCCCCACTTCGGGCCACCCACTTTGTTGAAATTTGGCAGCAAATAGTCACCCAATGATGTTATAATTTGCCCAGTATTTGGTTCCAGAAACATAATGAGCGAAATATTGCGTCAACGTCCATGACATTTGTCGGCGTCACTACGACAGCCCGTCTCTCACCTGCTAGCTGTCTCTCCTTGTCAGTCAGAGTCTCATCGGCTTGAACAATGGCAGCTTCAATGTCCTTATTCTCATGGATAAACTCCTGCATCACTTCAAGAGCCTTTGGTTGCGAAAGGTGAAATTGGTTATGGGGATAACTAGCATAAATACATAAATAAAGGGGTATATCATGTCAATTTAAGGGGTATTGTTATCTTAGACATGAATTGCATCTAATTTGGTATTTGATGGATGAATCTCACTTATCACTTGAATAGACCGGTGAATGGAAAAGTAGCCGGTTGGCCACATGTACTTGTCCCTCCGTTCACTTCTGAAGGAGCTATAAATACAGCTGAGCAAGTTCCATATAAATCCCAAATTTCACTTTGGAGTTATTTATTTGGCAATCCTTTTTATTTCCCACTAAATAAGTATTTGACTCCATCATGTTATACTTCAAAGTATCCCCCAAGTCTGTGCGACCCTACTTATATAGACCCTTGTGTGGTGGTGACCAATACTATTAACATGCTCATATGGAGATCTGTATGGAGTACAAGAGCTAGAGGTCACTGGACACCAAATAGGACTTAGGGTAGTTTCACATTTGCGTTTAAGGACGCCGCTAAGCCCCGTCCCCTGCCGCACCTCCTCTGGTAGCTCCGCCTACGGGCGCATGACGCTGCATGAGTCCTGCGTCCCCTATCTTTAGAATTGGGGGCGCAGGCCATGCGCAGATATGCGTTTGGCGGCGCATGCGTCCTTTTGATGCTGCGCCGACCAGCGCCAACGCAACCTGTTGCAATTTGGTGCGGTCGGCGCAGCGTCAAAAGGACGCATGCGCCGCCAAACGCATACTTGCACATGGCCTGCATTCCCAGTGCTAAAGATAGGGGACGCAGGACGCATGCAGCGTCATGCGCTCGTAGGCGGAGCTACAGGAGGAGGTGCGGCAGGGGGCAGGGCTTAGCGGCGGCCATGCGCAGGCCGTCGCTGCGGCCTTAAATGCAAATGTGAAACTACCCTAAGATTTTTTTTCCACTCCAAAACTGGAAAAGTGCTATCTTGGTAGAAGGCTCTGGGTTACGATGTGTCTGGTTTTTTTCTTTGCTTTTCCAAATTAGTAGTTTTTCCCTCAAAACAGTAAGTCAAATGTAAAACTTCTACTATTGGAAGGTCCTCACAGATCAGATGAAGGATGGCCATTAGAATACCTTAAGAGTTATGGCCCGAAAAAAAAAACACATGTCATTTGTGATGCCAGAGATTTTTATACTTTTTTCCTTTATTTTTTTTTGCAAACTCACCTTCATACCTTTCCCAGGTCTTGTGTTATAATATTCCATAACTTTAAGCTTTTCCATTAAATACAGTTTGTGTCCTCCTGGTACGGAATATTTTCCTGCCAATATGTCTTTCTCCATAGTGGCACTGAGCTCCTGGAGAAGATTTCGGCAATAATCTCTCGAAGCCTTTTCATTTTTTGTAGAATATTCATTCGATTTATTATCAATTAGCTCCTGTTCAAAAAAGAAATGATGAAGATATAATGAAGTTCTCCTTAATCATCTTGGAAACTGTAGTAATGTTATAAATGATGAGTATAATGTAAAGCTGGGAGTCACATGAGATAGTAGATGATTTAGCAGACAGTTATCCCACCTGACTTCCTCATACGCGAGTGCATTGTTTAGCCGATGGTTCATTTTCAAAGGGAAGATTAGAAATCTGCTGCTTCCCTGTCCCTAACGTTAGGGGCATCATAGCTCGCCCTGCTCCCCTGATTACTTCTGATGGTGAAGATGCCAGGGCCACGTACCTTGCCTTAGCTCCTGAACCCACCCTCAGTCTGTACCCTTCCCCCACCCAGGGAAGAGGGGAACAGTAGCGTACCGTAATACATCAACCAGACTAAAAAGGTACTAGGTACAGGGAAAAAGGAAAATATCAAACATACAAATATACACACAAAAGCAGAGGTAAACATCGAGGAGTGGAGAATAGGGTCAAATCAATGTAAAAGAAGGGGAATTAGCACACACTCAAAACCTAGCAACAGTTACAGATAAATCCACCAAACGCCTTCTTCAATAATAACCACCAACAATCTCTAGCCATGCAGCAAAAGCTAACACTGATGAGTGCTAGCCAGGACAGTTTATATAGTAGATTGGAGTGGCTAACAGTGCACAGCTGAGCCTTAATGCAGGAAAGTTTCCAGGAGCTCGCAACTGAGCAGATTAACTACTGCACTGCTAAAAGAAACTTATACAGTTTAATATGAAAGTGAAGTGCTTCTAATCAGTGCAGGAGTATGAGAAATCAGACACTGCAGTCTTCTGGCTCCTGTCTGTCGTGGTAAACACACAATCCCACCAGCATCGGTGGGTTCTGCAAACGTAAAAGACTACTCTCGTTGGATGAAATCTGGAAGTTGTAAAAAAAATAGAGGATGTCCACTGTAAAAAAAAAACAAGAAAATCTATTTACCCAGTTCCAGCTTTGATGTGAATATAGACTATTTGTCATAACTTGTAAAAAATGTATTAACAATTGTTAAATCGGTTTGGAACGCATCATGGACTTGTTACCATTCACCATTATGTCAGGGGCAATAATGGAAGGCTGTTCACAGTCCTATAATGGCAATGGATTATCCAGGGCATTGCACTACTGTGACCAGCATTAATAATTGCCATTCAGAACACAGGAATACTGATATTCAAGTGTTCTCATTGGCGGAGCTAAACATAAAGAAAATGCCAAAAATGATAATAATATGATCAATAAGTTGAAAATAAATAGAACTAATTTTCTTGCAGTCATCAGTCTTCAACAATGGAGCCTGGAGTTCCTGGTAAGTTATTCTTAATGGTTCAAGGGAGGCTTACTGCTTAACCTAGTGACTGACCTTCAGCTTCCGTTGATATTTTTGATTCTTGTCATTGAGGGAACGTCCCATGAAGACTCTAATGGCCTCTTTCTCACATTCCATGTGTATGTTCAGGAACTCTTGTTGTGTTTCCGTAGGGAACTTCGGGACATATTTGTCCATCTCACATTGATATTTTGACATTGCGTCTTGTATAGCTCCGGTATTTTCTATCTCTGCCAGAGCCAGAACTGCATTCTCCATGCAGGGGACTGTTCCGCTCTGAATTGCCGACACATACGAAGCTGTGAGAATGGCTAACACTGAAAGATAAAATTCAGACATTTGGCATTACACTACCATAGTGTTATGTTTTCTATGACTATAAAATCTGTTGTGAAAGTGAAAATGTATTTGTATGCATAATTTGTTTTTCCTTCTTTGCATTTTCGGTTTGATACCCTCCCCCACTTTCTGTACAGAGACAAAGACCCACTCACACTTTCTGTAAAGGCACAAAGACCAACCACGGCATTCTGGACAGAGACAAAGACCCAACCCCCACTTCCTGTAGAGAGACAAAGACCCATCCCCTCTTCCTGTAGAGAGACAAAGACCTGTCCCCACTTCCCGTAGAGAGACAAAGACCCATCTCCACTTCCTGTAGAGAGACAAACACCGGTCCCCACATCCTGTAGCGAGACAAAGACCCATCCCCACTTTCTCTAGAGAGACAAAGACCCTCTCAGACTTCCTGTAGAGAGACAAAGACCCATCCCCACTTCCTGTAGAGAGACAAAGATCCAAGGACACTTTCTATGAACAGAAAAAGACCCTTACCCACTTTGTTGACAGAGATAAAGACCCACTCCAACTTCCTGTAGAGAAACAAAGACCCTCTCCCACTTCCTATAGAGAGACAAAGACCCTCTCCTACTTCCTGTAGGGAGACAAAGACTCACCCCCACTTCCTGTAGAGAGACAAGGACACACCCACACTTCCTATAGATAGACAAAGACCCTCTCCTACTTCTGGTAGAGACAAAGACCCTCACACACTTTCTTTAGAGACACAAAGACCTTGTGCCACTTTCTATGAACAGAAAAAGACCCACCCCCACTTCCTGCAGAGACAAAGACCCACCCCCACTTCCTGTAGAGATACAAAGACCCACCCCCCTTCCTGTAGAAAGACAAAGACCCTCTCCCACTTCCTGTAGAGAGACAAAGTGCAGTCTCCACTTCATGTAGAAAGACAAAGACCCAACCCCACTTCCTGTAGAGAGACAAAAAGCAACCCACACTTCCTGTAGATAGAAAAAGACCCCCACACCTTTTCTTTTGAGACACAAAGACCCACCACGACTTTCTATAAACATAAAACCACCCCCAGAGAGAGAGAAAAAGTCCCACCCCCACTTCCTGTAGAAAAACAAAGACCCATCCCCACTTCCTGTAGAGAGACAAATACCGGTCCTCACTTCCTGTATAGAAACAAAGACCCTCTCCCACTTCCTGTAGGAGACAAAGCCCACCCACACTTCTTGTAGATAGACAAAGGCCCTCACACACTTTCTTTAGAGACACAAAGATCCGTTGCCACATTCTATAAACAAAGACTCTTCCTCACTTTCTTTAAAGAGATAAAGACCTGCCCCACTTTCTGTAGAGATGTAAAGACTTGCCCTCACTTACTGCAAACTATCTTGGCATTTTTGTTTCCAGAAACAGATTACGCCTGACAACAGGCAGTAAACTATAAGTTAGACCAAAGCCAGACTCCTCATGGCCGGCACTATGGAGGAATTTTTAGAATGTAAAATTATCTCATTTTTAAATCAAAATATTTTCTGATTGTCCATTTATCACATTAGCCAATAAGATCAGATTGTCTGTAAATAAAAAAGGGTGTCCTTATTTATTCAAACCATTCTATGATACCTACTTCTCCCAGTTACTTCAGCTCCTCCAGCCAGGGATTTAACACGACTGTGATGTATCATGTAACTGTAGAATCTTTTAGTTTGTTCCACAAACTCTTCTTCCAATTCACTTTCTTCTAATTCTTCTAAAATCTGAAGTTTTTTCGTTGATGCCGGACGGTCAAATACAAAACATTTGTGTGTGTGGAAAAAGTGCAGTATGCACTCGCGGGGTAAATTATAATCCATAATTTTTGTGCCATTACCTTGACGACATAAATAAGAAATGTTGATATAGATTACGTGAAGCCAGGAAAGATGTGAAGACAGTTGACAAATTTTTCAGGCTTTATGAACTTGACTTCTTGCTCGACAACAGGTGTGTCAAGGTAATGCTGTCTCCTGCCTTCATTGCGTCAATGCAGAGGAGATTATCACCACTGTCACCAATGATGATGGATGATGATCCTTCATTAATGGGTCTAGTGGGTAGGTGGAATAAAAAAAACAACATGATATTTACCTCCTGGACCGGCTGTGATGCCCCATTCAGATGTTGACAATTGTGGGACTAAGAATTAACTGGCGAAGAGGAGAGTTTGTTCGAGACGTAAATATCATTTTTTTTTTTTTTTACCTCCCTTGATCTGGTAGCAAGTGCTTTCCCAGTGTTGGACAACCCCTTTAACATTTAATTTAGAAAGCGAAGGAGCAATAAAATAGTTGTTATGAGGTTAGGAAACCTTTGTAGACGTCAAAAAGTGATAATAAAAGTTGCACAACTTGTCCATTTCAATTCTCAGAAAGTAAGTAAATGAACCCAGAAATTACTAAAAATTAACAGAAGTGAAAGTTACTGGCATTATCAGTCTAATGTGATTTTATGGATGTATTTCTTCGTTTCAAAAATTCCCCAACCACACTATTCTAAAACAAATTCTTCCAAATTTATTACCTTTCTTGAGCTCCAGAGAAGACATCAGATATTCATCTTCCGTTATTGCTTTTCCATTCTTCTCCAGTAACAGGGAGAAGTCTCGGACGCACCAGGTAAATGATGGGAAATATCTCTTATATTCCCCGGTGTTGTCGTCCTCAGTAGACGATTTCAGCTTGATCAGTTTTGCCAGTTCGGTGACGTAACTGGGAGACGGCGGTTATGGAAAATGTGAATCGGTGATAGATTTAGTAAAAAATGCAAATTTTGCCACAATTTTTTTTTATACACAGATTTCAGCTTTTCTATTGAGTAAGTTGGAATGTGCAATGAAAATTCACTGCAAATTTTGCAACATGATTGAAAACCTGCCATGTGTGAATGCGGCTCATTAAGACACATGGATGGGTCGTGTTGAAATTGGCAAAAAAAAATGAGCATAAAGGCAGGAGGACTGCATATTACATCTCCAACCACCTCTTCCCCCACCTACATGCTTGTACTGGCCCATAGGGGGACAGATGAATCCCCCCAGTGGGCCCCCCCATCCTCCTATATGAGCAGTAGTTGGCCCGATACGCTTGATTTACTATGTACTGACAAAGGTGCATCTTACTCACCATTTCACGGGCAAGCTGTGAGACAGGGTAGTCAGGAGTCAAAGGAGTGGTCAAGAAACAGTCCAAAGTCAGTTGGCTAAAAGGACTAGAATTACATACAGAGAGGAGGCCATATCTCAGGAATTGAGAGGGGCATAAAGAAGAGAAAAACATCGTTGGATTCAGGAGAACAGCTGCATTTGCACCAGGGGAGAAGAGACAGGCCATCTTTTAATGTAAAAAATAGGTTTCTAAAGAAGTATATTTTGGATACTGTAGCTGCTCCATAGACTGTTGATCAATAGTCCCCAAACTGTTAAACACCAAGGAGCTGCTCAACATGACGGCCAAGGAGAAGATCCAGGCATCGTTCTTACAGTCGCCCTGAAGAACAAGAAGAGAAAAAGATTACTGCTGATCCGCAACACCGGACAGGGAAGGAGGAGACTGATCAATGTCTGACCAATAGGAGACGAAACAGAGGCTGTAACTCACCTTTTCCACATCACCGAGTCCCTCCGTGTCCAGGAGAACAAGTGTCTGTCCGGATTTCTGAGGGTGAGGAACGCACCACATCCAGATCCCTTTAGTCTTTGACTGGATGCTGGATCCAAGAGCAAAACCTGGAGATATTTATAACCAAACAATTTATTTCTGTAGCACATAAGAGCAAATAAATAGCTCATCGCTACTATTGTTACTATTGTACTGAACCTGAGTTACCTCCTATATTATACTCCAGAGCTGCACTCACTATTCTGCTGGTGCAGCCACTGTGTACATACACTACATTACTGATTCTGAGTTACATCTTGTATTACATTCCAGAGCTGCACTCACTATTCTGCTGGTGTAGTCACTGTGTACATACATTACATTACTGATCCTGAGTTACATCCTGTATTATACTCCAGAGATGCACTCACTATTCTGCTGGTGCAGTCACTGTGTACATACATTACATTACTGATCTGGAGTTACATCCTGTATTATACCCCAGAGCTGCACTCACTATTCTGCTGGTGCAGCCACTGTGTACATACACTACATTACTGATTCTGAGTTACATCTTGTATTACATTCCAGAGCTGCACTCACTATTCTGCTGGTGTAGTCACTGTGTACATACATTACATTACTGATCCTGAGTTACATCCTGTATTATACTCCAGAGATGCACTCACTATTCTGCTGGTGCAGTCACTGTGTACATACATTACATTACTGATCTGGAGTTACATCCTGTATTATACCCCAGAGCTGCACTCACTATTCTGCTGGTGCAGTCACTGTGTACATACATTACATTACTGATCCTGAGTTACATCCTGTATTATACTCCAGAGATGCACTCACTATTCTGCTGGTGCAGTCACTGTGTACATACATTACATTACTGATCCTGAGTTACATCCTGTATTATACCCCAGAGCTGCATTCACTATTATGCTGGTGCAGTCACTGTGTACACGCATTACATCCTTTCACATCTTACACATAATGATAAGTACATTTAGTGCGATGTTTCTGTGTTAGTGGAGCAGTAATGTCAATGTATGACCAAGTCTCCCATAGACAATAGTGGAGCAGTGGGCAGTCACGCACATGTGACCTCTGTGGATGAGCGGCGCTCCCTCCTGATCAGTGAACGGATTCTGGGTCATACATTATTCATACGTAGGACATGTTTGGCGCTCGCCTTTATTACTCACCCGTTCTGCTTCCGGCCAGTTTGTTCATCAGATAAGATTTTCCTGTCCGGTATTTTCCTACGATTGCGATCACCACCACCGGCTGTGAGATTTCCAGAAGGATTTTCTCGGCTTCATTATTGAGAACCAGTTTATTCCCATCAACATTTTCTATCAGGCAGATCGGCCATGGCATAGGAAGGAGCGGAGCCATCGTCACTGGTGTTCTTCTACTTCTTCTGTAAGAGAATGTCATTATAGGACATCGCGATGCTCAGAGTCTTCGGCTCAGCTGCACTGTCTATAGAGGGTCTGCGGTGGTCTGAAATCTCTTTTTACAGATTTCTGTTTTATTCTTCTGAATGCTTACACTACAGATTTTTTTTGCTCACATTGGCTGCTGGGTATAGTACAATCTCCACATAATGTAATATCAAAAAAGTCATACAGTATAGTACTAGATTACTAGAGCTTCCTGGGGGAAAAAGTGTATTAGGGCGCCTTATCTGTATGACTAGAGAGTGATAAAAATCATAATAATCAAATCCTTCCTATTTATTTATCATATTACTATTTTTTATCACTGTATAGTCATCCAGCTTCTTTTCCCTTTCCCACACCGTTCCTTCCCATTTATTTTCATTCTCCCTTTTCTTTACGCTTCTCCCTGTGCACGGCACACTAAGCCCCTAAGTCTGGGTTCACATTGCATTGTGGGCAATGCGCTGATGGCAGACGTTACATAGCGGCACTAGCGCTATGTAACGGATGCGTTAACGCACGCATTGCCCGCAATAATAGTAGCGCATCCTAACACATGCCAAAATCGGCATGTGGTAGCGATGATGCGTTACTTCATGACGCACCCTCGGACACAGTCTGCAGCATCCGAGAGTGTGTCGGGTCTAGCACACAGCAAACGAACGCATTCACTGTGCATAGACCTGTATGGGCTAACGCATGGTAGCGCATGGTAACGAAATGCTACCATGCGTTAGCGCATACGTTAGCGCTAGGTCACAAAAGATGTCAAAAATGACATCTGCGTTAGCGCATCCGTTTAACGGATCCGTTAAAAGGATGTCCCTAACAAAATGTGAACCTAGCCCAAGACTCACATATTCTTTTAAGTTCATCTTAATACTTTCCCTTCTCACGAGCTTGACCCACCAAAATGCACCAATTCTGGCATTCTGAGTTTTGGTACCTAGCAATTATTTTGTAGGCATGAATACAGGAATAAAAGTACTGTTAAATGCTTTAGATGGTACAGGTGCTATTGATCTCAGCAGCTGCGGGGTTATATAATGGACCTAGCTGTAATTAATGATAATTAATGTTAGCCCCTTCCCTCCCTATATAGGGGGTGCTATTGTATAGATCAGCCTGCTCCACACTCACTCACTGGTACTGGAAAAAGAGACAACCTCCTATGCCGCACCCACACCCAACTGGTACTGGTACAGACTAGAAAGACTCCAGCTGGACAATTCAAAAACACCACCTCGGAACTGGCTCCTTAAAAGTCCATCAAGGGGTTTCTGGTATGTCATGAGGAACCAGAGGAGTGGCTGCAACACACTGCCAACAAGAGGAGAGGAATGTGTGCAAGAAGATACAAAATCCACATGACAAATTTAAAACATGTTCATACAGTATAAGGTAGACAGCAGTAGCTAAGGAGAGGCAAAACTAAACTAAACAAGTATAACCTCCCAGAACCTAAAGAGGTGAAAGGAAGAGGAACTGGGAAGGAATAGAAACAGATTCACAGCAGAAATTCAACTGGTGTTTACCATGCAAGGTAAAACCCTGAGCTGAAGGGCTGGAACTCCTAAACCGAAGTCCAGTATAATCAGCAAGGAAGTTCAGTGAATGGTGAACATTAGAGTTGAGCGATACCGTCCGATACTTCAAAGTATCGTATCGGATGGTATCGGCCGATCTTTAAAAAAAGTATCGGTATCGCCGATTCCGATACCGGAAGTCCCATTCAAGTCTATGGGACTTCCGGTATCGGAATAAGAAAAACCCTTTCCTGCCCTTGTACAGCCTCTCTGGGGTCTGTACGGGCCTTTCGGGGGGCTGTGCCGGCCTGCCAGGGGGTCTGTGCAGGCTCCGGTGGTCTGTGCCGGCCTGCCGGTGGTCTGTGCAGGCTCCGGGGGGCTGTGCCGGCCTGCCGGGGGGCTGTGCCGGCCTGCCGGGGGGCTGTGCAGGCTCCGGGGGGCTGTGCCGGCCTGCCGGGGGGCTGTGCCGGCCTGCCGGGGGGCTGTGCAGGCTCCGGGGGGCTGTGCCGGCCTGCCGGGGGGCTGTGCCGGCCTGCCGGTGGTCTGTGCAGGCTCCGGGGGTCTGTGCAGGCATCGTCCGATGGGACTACAAGTCCCATCGGGCGATGCCTGCTACCATGACAGTGATTGACACATTAGCCAATGATGGGACAGTAGTAGTCCCATCATCCGGCTAATGTGTTAAATGTAAAAAAAAAAAAAAAAAAAAAAAAATTACATGCTACATACATACAACATGCATACTACATACATGCTACATTCATACTACATACTACATACATGCTACATTCATACTACATAAATACTACATGCAACATACATACTACATATATACTACATGCATGCTACATACATACTGCATGCTACATACATACCACATATATACTACATACATACTACATGCATGCTACATGCTACATACATAACACATATATACTACATGCATGCTACATACATACTACATGCTACATACTACATATATACTACATGCATGCTACATACTACATGCTACATACATACTACATGCATGCTACATACATACTACATACATACTACATATATACTACATGCATGCTACATACATACTACATGCTACATACTACATGCATGCTACATACATACTACATGCTACATACTACATATATACTACATGCATGCTACATACATACTACATACATACTACATATATACTACATGCATGCTACATACTACATGCTACATACATACTACATATATACTACATTCATACTACATACTACATATATACTACATACATACTACATACATACTACATACATACTACATACATACTACATGCATGCTACATACATACCACATACATACTACATGCTACATACATACCACATATATACTACATACATACAATACATTCATACAATACATACATAGACATACAGTACATATAACATAGAGTAACATACTTACCAATACTTGTCACATTGTTCCCCGAAGCCATTGTCTATTCCGGGATAAATATTAACATAACAAACCACAAAAATACTCACCCACGATCCGAAGCAGTCCACGAGTGTGTCCCACGACGATCTTGGGTAGAGAACTGCAGCATCAGATGATGCTGCCGTTCTCTACGGGCTGCAGGAATCCAATGACGGAAGGTAGGTATCCTTCCGCACTGTATTCCTCCGCCACTTAAAAAAAAAAAAGTCCCTAGTCTCACTTTATGCCATTGCTGTGTGGGAAATTCCCACACAGCAATGGCATAAAGTGAGACTAGGGACTTTTTTTTTTTAAGTGGCGGAGGAATACAGTGCGGAAGGATACCTACCTTCCGTCATTGGATTCCTACAGCCCGTAGAGAACGGCAGCATCATCTGATGCTGCAGTTCTCTACCCAAGATCGTCGTGGGACACACTCGTGGACTGCTTCGGATCGTGGGTGAGTATTTTTGTGGTTTGTTATGTTAATATTTATCCCGGAATAGACAATGGCTTCGGGGAACAATGTGACAAGTATTGGTAAGTATGTTACTCTATGTTATATGTACTGTATGTCTATGTATGTATTGTATGAATGTATTGTATGTATGTAGTATATATGTGGTATGTATGTATGTGGTATGTATGTAGCATGCATGTAGTATGTATGTAGCATGCATGTAGCATGCATGTAGCATGCATGTAGTATGTATGTAGTATGTATGTAGTATGTATGTAGCATGTATGTAGCATGCAGTATGTATGTAGTATATATGTAGTATGTATGTAGTATATATGTAGTATGTAGTATGTATGTAGCATGCATGTAGTATATATGTAGTATGTATGTAGCATGCATGTAGTATGTATGTAGCATGTAGTATATATGTAGCATGCAGCATGTATGTAGTATGTATGTAGTATATATGTAGTATGCATGTAGTATGTATGTAGTATGTATGTAGCATGCAGTATGTATGTAGCATGTATGTAGTATGTATGTAGTATATATGTAGTATGTATGTAGCATGCATGTAGTATGTATGTAGTATGTATGTAGCATGCAGTATGTAGCATGTATGTAGTATGTATGTAGTATGTATGTATGTAGTATGTATGTAGCATGCAGTATGTATGTAGCATGTATGTAGTATGTATGTAGTATATATGTAGTATGTATGTAGTATGTATGTAGTATGTATGTAGCATGCAGTATGTATGTAGCATGTATGTAGTATGTATGTAGTATATATGTAGCATGCATGTAGTATGTATGTAGCATGCATGTAGTATTTTTTTTTTTTTTTTTTTTTTTTAACATTTAACACATTAGCCGGATGATGGGACTACTACTGTCCCATCATTGGCTAATGTGTCAATCACTGTCATGGTAGCAGGCATCGCCCGATGGGACTTGTAGTCCCATCGGACGATGCTTGCACAGACCCCCGGACATCAGCACAGCCCCCCGGCAGGCCGGCACAGCCCCCCGGCAGGCCGGTACAGACCCCCACAGGGTGCACAGACCACCGGCAGGCCGGCACAGCCCCCCGGCAGGCCGGTACAGACCCCGGGCAGTCCACACAGCCCCCCGGCAGGCCGGCACAGCCCCCCGGCAGGCCGGCAGAGACCCCCGGAAGGCCCGAAATGACGGCGCATCATGATGCGCACACACCGCGCATCATGATGACGTCAGGCCGTCAATCAACTGAACTTCCGATTCCGATGCCGAATTCCGATATTGAAAAAATATCGGAAGTCGGTATCGGAATTCCGATACAGCAAGTATCGGCCGATACCCGATACTTGCGGTATCGGAATGCTCAACACTAGTGAACATATAAAACCACACCCAGAATGTGATGGGGCAGACCAAAACAGGAAAATGGAAAAAACCTAGAGAGGAGCAAACTAACAAGGGGGAAAAAACACAATTGGAACCATCAGCATTTAGACAGGGAAGAAAAGGCAATATCTCAGCAGACTGGGGAACAATCTTGGTGGGGTACCCGTTGGCCACCCCTTGAAGAGGTAGTTGTAGCGCCCCCAGGAGTATGGCCGCCACAGTGGCCTTGCCTTCCTCCAGGGAGGGTAATGCCAGGCTTGGAAGCAGTGAAGGGTCTCCCTCGCAGTTAACCTATACATGCAACACAGTTCCACTCCAGGCCAGCAGGGGGGACTCTGAACCGGAATTAAGGGGAGGAGTGCTCTCTGAGGGCCAGGAGGAAGGAGTGGTTAGTTAGTGTGAGGAGGGTGAAGTGTGCAGACGTGGGGAAGAAGCACGGATATCAAGCAGAGAGGAAAGGCTCATCTCCAGTGAGAGCGCATGAACTGGAGCCTGGTCTCCACGGTTGTATGGATACTAATGGTCCTGCAACAGACACCAGAGGAGTAGGAGGCTGTAAATGTGTAGGGTTGAGCAGGTTCACAGGATGCAGTGATGAGACACTAGACGGATGGTGGTTTGCAAAATAACTTTTATCTAACTGTAGCCACTGGTGTTATGAATGAGTCATCGGAGGAGGAGAAAACAAAAATACAAGCTAAGTCCAGAAAACCGGAGAGGTTGGTAGCTATCGGATTGCAGACCCCTGATCCTATTCACCACAACTAACAGTAGCCGTGGGGTTTCCTACGGTGCCCTAGACCCCTCGTCACAGCCGGAGAACTATATAAGCCTAAAGAAAGAAAGGGGAAATCTAAACTGCCCCAGAGCAGACCCCAAAGCAATAGACAGCCCCCAACATGTATTGTCGGTGAAAAACAGATGAAAACACAAACACAGACAGAAAGACAGGCTGAGCAAACGATGGGGCCCAACTAACTAGATAGGACAGGACAGAAAAGATGCTGGCTGCAATCCGTCAAAAAACCCTAGAAAATATCCCAACCGTCTGATAGGAAAAAAGGCCCTGAAGTCGCTAGACTTCAAAAACACTATATCAGCACTCAGGTATATTCTGAAAACAGAGCAAAGAGATCAACTGATCAGAGGCAAAAATGGAATTTAGCCAGTCCCAACCAGGACTGGCTGAATACAAACACTAAGGAAACCAGACAAAACCTCATGGAATAATAGCAGGGTAAAAACTTAGCTTTTAGTAGACAGGAACTAAAACTGGATGCCAGAGCTCAGAGCAGAAAGGATCACCAGCAAACCCTGCAGGGCGTCGGCTGCCTTATATACACTCAGAAATTCCAGATGTCCAATCACACTCCGCCTGTTCAGATGACAGGTTCTTCCCATCCCAATCAATTTCACTACCTCTCTTCACCAGCATCAAAGGGAGTTCATCAGACATCAAAGGTGAAGGGGAAAATGAACTCACAACACACTGGGCTTGGCTGAACAAACATAAATTAAAGACAAAAACAAACAGTCCACGCAGGGACTCAACAATCTTAACAAGATTATAATGCCACTTAGCCTTCCAGGGACTGCTGGTTTTGTGAGCGCGGCCGCGTAGAGGTCGCTGAGGCGGCTGTCCTGAAGCCTCGCTACTCCGGGAAGGAATGGGGCTCAACAGGCCCTGAAGAAAGCGATGTCGGTGGGGCGCAACAGACCCTGAAAAAAGCGATGCCACTGGGGCGCAACAGGCCCTGAAGAAAGCGATGCTGATGGGGCGCAACAGGCCCCGAAGTAAGCGATGCCGGTGGGGCGCCACAGGCCCTGAAGAAAGCGATGCAGGTGGGGCGCCACAGGCCCTGAAGAAAGCGATGCCGATGGGGCGCCACAGGCCCTGAAGAAAGCGATGCCGGTGGGGCGCAACAGGCCCTGAAGAAAGCGATGCTGGTGGCGCGCGGTGATGACGCAGTACCACAGATGATCTGAAGCCGTCTTTTTCAAGGAGTCTCTCCAAAAGCTGGGGTAGCAGGCCTTTAATCTCGCCTATGATGAGGTGGCGTATCTTCAGGCCGGTGACGGCAGGGTCGCCGTAGTGGGGGAAGGCTGGGGGGAAGTGTCCAAGCCTCTGCGGCCTGGTTATGTGTACTCACGGCCACAACCTGAGGTAAAGATTCTCTCCCACAAAGGCGGGGGGCAGCGGGGATGATTCTCTGAGAACGGGGGGCGGGAAGCAGTCTCTGGTAACAGTCTCTCCCGTCTCTCTTGTCGGTAAATGCGCAGTTTCCTACTCACAGGCTCCTGTCCGTGCCCCTGCAAGTCACCCTGCTTCCCACCTTCTCTCTGGCTCTCCCAACTCCCACCTCAGCGCGCCCCCTGCTCCTTGTGCCCTAGCACCGCCCCCTGTTGCCCTGACAACTTCAGTCGCATGTCTCCCTTTGTAATCCCCCTGGTGTGGTTCCTTCAATAATCCTGATGGTGGTCTCCCTGGTTCCGGCCCAAACACTATATGGGGGTCCTCCTCCCCACATTTGCACTACCCCCATCTAAGACTCGGAGGCACAACAGCACAGAGTGAGCCAAGAGAGGAATAGCGGCTACAGCTGTCTGCCATACGAGGAGTGCTAGTAGAAGAGAATTAGGAGGAACTCCAGTGTAACTCAGTACTCGGAGTACTTCACTCAAATAAGCGCTAGGAAGGAGACTGCACAGCCCATCTGCTGAGAGAGAATCCCTGAGTTGCTTCCAGGCTAGCCTGATCCGGTACCATCTGTAATCAGGGCCCTGGACTGCATTTATCAAGTAAAGGTACAGAAATTGCACCCCGCTGTGTCTTGTCTGCTTCCTACCCTTCCGGCACCGCTACATCCCCGTGCCAACCACATTTACACTGCCCTGGGACTACAGCTTCACCTGTGGGGAGCTTTTACTTATTTGCTGCACCTTACCATCAGTTCCAGCGGATCTGCATGCAGCGTCGGCTTAACACCTCCCTTGCCGAACACCAAAGGTGGCGTCACGAACTTTTCATTTAATCAATTACCTTCCATCATTCAATCTCCCCCATTGCTTGGGCACCCAGGGCCATGGACCGGGTCACCGCTGCTGTGACATTCCCTTCTGAGAGACCAGCCTGGTACCGAGTACCCCACAGCCCTGGGAGGGCGACCCATAGTCGGGTGCCAATGGTTTGTCATGCAGTCGAGTGCCTGTTGTTCCCATATGACAATTTCTTTTCTTTTTTTAAAGTGTTAAAAAATATTAAAATATAATTCAAAACAAAACATAAAAGTTTGAATAATCCAACATTTTCCATTATCCAAAAAATATATACACACTGCCATATCTGTAAAAGTCCTTAGGTACCAAAATTTTTTAATTATTTAACCCGAAAGGTAAAATAAAAAAATATATATGCACAAGTTTGTTATCGCTGTAATTATACTGACCCTGAGAATTATGTTGCCATCTAATTTTTACCATTGAATTAATGCTAAAAAAATTATTCCCCTCCTCCACAAAAAAAATGGCGGAAGTGCATTTTTTTTAGCTGTTTCACCTCATTTCGAATTTGTTTGCCACTTTTCAGTACAATATTTGATAAACTGAATGGCGTCATTCAAAGCTAAAATCAATCCTGCAAAACACAAGCCCTCATATGGCTGTTTATTCCAAAAATGAAGAAGGGTGAGAAAAAAAACCAAAGCTTAAAAACAAAAATTGTCTGTGCCCTTAAGGGGTTAACGTTCCTCACGTGGCTGTTGCTCCAGTCCCTATTTGACTAGAATCCTGACTTATCAGTGGGCAAGGTGCACATTGGGGGTGGGATCGTGGTAGAATGGCACGACAGATAAAACGGGCATGGTTATGGAGGAACATGTTCAAGCGCATCTGTTGACCAGAATAAAGTTTAGAAAAATTGTCACGTTTAGAGAGAAGGGTGGGAAGAGGTTAAAGAGTACCAAACAATGCCCACATAATAACAGTCCCATATAGCACGTATATAGCAGTGCCCACATAACAGTGGCATATACCACCTATATAACAGTGCCCACATAATAACAGTGCCATATGGCACCCATATAACAGTGCCCACATAATAAAAGCGCCATGTAGCATCCATATAACAGTGCCTTCATAATAACAGTGGCATATAGCATCCATATAACAGTGCCTACATAATAACAATGGTATATAGCACCCATATAACAGTGTCCACATAATAAAAGTGCCATACAGCACCCATATAACAGTGCCCACATAACAGTGGCATATACCACCCATATAACAGAGCCCACATAATAACAGTGCCATATGCAGTAGCATCCATATAACAGTGACCACATAATAACAGTATGCAAAACACAAGCTGCGGAGACACCATCACATGTTTCTCAACGCAAGCAATAACTAGCCAGGTCTTTCCCCGGGAAGGAACAACCACCGGAAGGGCAGTCTCCAATGAAGGAAACCACCTATGCCAAAACATGGTATCCATCCACAGACAGCTGTTTCAGGGTATTGCCCCTCATCAGTGTGGATTAGGAAACTGGCCAGTAGGAGCAATGCCTAGTAGAAGACTGTGAAAAATGAGGATGAATGAACTCATGGAGATCAACATCCAACTCCGCGGAGACACCATCACATGTTTCTCAACTCAGTGATTCTAGAGCAATGCCCCCATCCCTTATGGGAAATATGTAAAACATGCAAAACACAAGCCGCGGAGACACCATCACATGTTTCTCAACGCAAGCAATGACTAGCCAGGTCTTTCCCCGGGAAGGAACAACCACGGGAAGGGAAGTCTCCAATGAAGGAAACCACCTATGCCAAAACATGGTATCCATCCACAGACAGCTGTTTCGGGGCATTGCTCTAGAATCACTGCGTTGAGAAACATGTGGTGGCGTCTCCGCGGTGTTGGATGTTGATCTCCATGAGTTCATTCATCCTCATTTTTCACAGTCTTCTACTAGGCATTGCTCCTACTGGCCAGTTTCCTACTCCACACTGATGAGGGGCAATACCCCGAAACAGCTGTCTGTGGATGGATACCATGTTTTGGCACAGGTGGTTTTCTTCATTGGAGACTGCCCTTCCCGCGGTTGTTCCTTCCCAGGGAAAGACCTGGCTAGTCATTGCTTGCGTTTAGAAACATGTGATGGTGTCTCCGCGGCTTGTGTTTTGCATGTTTTTACATATTTCCCATAAGGGATGGGGGCATTGCTCTAGAATCACTGCATTGAGAAACATGTGATGGTGTCTCCGCAGTGTTGGATGTTGATCTCCATGAGTTCATTCATCCTCATTTTTCACATAATAACAGTGGCATATAGCACGTATATAACAGTGCCCACATAATAACAGTGGCATATAGCACACATAAAACAGTGCCCATATAATTACAGTGGCATATAGCACCCATATAGCAGTGCTCACATAATAACAGTGCCATATAGCTCCCATATAACAGTGCCCACATAACAGTGCCATATAGCACCCATATAACAGTGCCCACATAACAGTGCCATATAGCACCCATATAACAGTGCCCACATAATAACAGTGCCATATAGCACCCATATAACAGTGCCCACATAATAACAGTGGCATATAGCACCCATAAAACAGTGCCCATATAATTACAGTGGCATATAGCACCCATATAACAGTGCCCACATAATAACAGTGGCATATAGCACCCATAAAACAGTGCCCATATAATTACAGTGCCATATAGCTCCCATATTGTCACGCTCACACCTTGGCTGACTGGCGTGAGCCAGGGGGTTTGTGGCCCCACTGTGCCACAAACCAGACTACCCTGGAAGGGGCGTGACTACGACAGCTATCTCAGTCTTCACTGGAGCCTCTGATGGTGAGGTCAGGCTTGTGCGGCAGGTAGCTGTCGGGTGCCACTCCAGGGTGGTGTCTGGCTGTGGCTGCTGATCCCACTCGGGGACAAGTCACTTGGACAGGTGTGACTAACAGGCAGGCTGAGACACTGGGCAAGCAGGCACGGCTTGGTACACTGGCAGGCAGGCACGGCTTGGAGACACTGGGCAAGTGGGCACGGCTTGGAGACACTGGGCAAGCGGGCACGGCTTGGAGACACTGGGCAAGCGGGCACGGCTTGGAGACACTGGGCAAGCGGGCACGGCTTGGAGACACTGGGCAAGCGGCCACGGCTTGGAGACACTGGGCAAGCGGGCACGGCTTGGAGACACAGGACAGATTGGCGTGGTATGAGAAGGGGCAGGTAGGGACCTGTTCACACAGCAGGTGTAGGCAGGAGGGAGTGGTGTATGATGGAACAGGATTTGGAACTGTTCACACAGGAGGTGCAGGTATGGATACAGGCAGGAGTGTGGAGTAGGCTGGCCGGCAAGAGAGCCGGGGAGGCAGAGCGGCTAAGGAGCCGAGCAGGCAGAGCGGCTAAGGAGCCGAGCAGGCAGAGCGGCTAAGGAGCCGAGCAGGCAGAGCGGCTAGGGAGCCGTGCAGGCACAGGGGCTAGGGAGCCGTGCAGGCAGAGCGGCTAGGGAGCCGTGCAGGCAGAGTGGCTAGGGTGCAGACGCACAGATAGGGAGGACACAAGGAAAGACACGGCAGAGAAGGAACCACAGACAAGGAGACTGACAGGCAGAGGTAAAACTGAGTTCAGACAGAGACTCAGAGACAAAGACACATGGACCAGGATATTCTGCCTCCTGGCAGGCGGACAGAGTACAGACAAGGTACTGGGAACAAGACTCAAGGGCCAGGATATTCTGCCTCCTGGCAGGTGGACAAGGTACAAAGTGAGACAAAGAGTATTCCTACAGAGAAGGAGATACACAGAACAGGGCCTGGCTTCCTCAGCAGCAAGATACTAACTGAGTATAGACATTGCACAGGCAATGTTTCAGTGGGAGTGGCGAAACTAAATAGTCAAGGGCTCTAGGTGATTGGTAAGGGACATATTACACAGGTGCACCCTGACTGCATAAGAACCAGAGAGTTCAGGCGCCGTCCCCCTATACACACAGTCTGGAAACATGGAGAGCAGAGGCACAGAGCTGGCAACAGACAGAATTCACAGCATGGCTTGAAGCAGAAAGTAAGTTGGTTTGCGGGGGATGGGAGGCCATGCAGTGATGCCAGCAGGGTTGTTACACATATAAAAGTGCCCACATAATAACAGTGCCATATAGCACCCATATAACAGTGACCACATAATAACAGTGCCATATAGCACCCATATAACAGTGCCCATATAATTACAGTGGCATATAGCACCCATATAACAGTGCCCACATAATAACAGTGGCATATAGCACCCATAAAACAGTGCCCATATAATTACAGTGGCATATAGCACCCATATAACAGTGCACACATAATAACAGTGCCATATAGCTCCCATATAACAGTGCCCACATAATAACAGTGCCATATAGCTCCCAAATAACAGTGCCCACATAATAACAGTGCCATATAGCATCCATATATAGTGCCCACTTAATAACAGTGGTATATAGCACCCATATAAGAGTGTCCACATAATAACAGTGCCATATAGCACCCATATAACAGTGACCACATAATAACAGTGCCATATAGCATCCATATATAGTGCCCACTTAATAACAGTGCCTTATAGCACCCATATAAGAGTGTCCACATACAGTCATGGCCAAAAGTATTGACACCCCTGCAATTCTGTCAGATAATATTCAGTTTCTTCCTGAAAATGATTGCAAACACAAATTCTTTGGTATTATTATCTTCAATTAATTTGTCTTAAATGAAAAAACACAAAAGAGAATGAAGCAAAAAGCAAAACATTGATCATTTCACACAAAACTCCAAAAATGGGCCGAACAAAAGTATTGGAACCCTCAGCCTAATACTTGGTTGCACAACCTTTAGCCAAAATAACTGCGACCAACCGCTTCCGGTAACCATCAATGAGTTTCTTACAATGCTCTGCTGGAATTTTAGACCATTCTTCTTTGGCAAACTACTCCAGGTCCCTGATATTTGAAGGGTGCCTTCTCCAAACTGCCATTTTTAGATCTCTCCACAGGTGTTCTATGGGATTCAGGTCTGGACTCATTGCTGGCCACCTTAGAAGTCTCCAGTGCTTTCTCTCAAACCATTTTCTAGTGCTTTTTGAAGTGTGTTTTGGGTTATTGTCCTGCTGGAAGACCCATGACCTCTGAGGTAGACCCAGCTTTCTCACACTGGGCCCTAAATTATGCTGCAAAATTTGTTGGTAGTCTTCTGACTTCATAATGCCATGCACACGGTCAAGCAGTCCAGTGCCAGAGGCAGCAAAGCAACCCCAAAACATCAGGGAACCTCCGCCATGTTTGACTGTAGGGACCGTGTACTTTTCTTTGAATGCCTCTTTTTTCTCCTGTAAACTCTATGTTGATGCTTTTGCCCTAAAAGCTCTACTTTTGTCTCATCTAACCAGAGAACATTCTTCCAAAACGTTTTAGGCTTTTTCAGGTAAGTTTTGGCAAACTCCAGCCTGGCTTTTTTATGTCTCGGGGTAAGAAGTGAAGTCTTCCTGGGTCTCCTACCATACAGTCCCTTTTCATTCAGATGCCGACAGATAGTACGGGTTGACACCGTTGTACTCTCGGACTGCAGGGCAGCTTGAACTTGTTTGGATGTTAGTGGAGGTTCTTTATCCAACATCCGCACAATCTTGCATTGAAATCTCTTGTCAATTTTTCTTTTCCGTCCACATCTAGGGAGGTTAGCCACAGTGCCATGGGCTTTAAACTTCTTGATGACACTGCGCACGGTAGACACAGGAACATTCTGGTCTTTGGAGATGGACTTGTAGCCTTGAGATTGCTCATGCTTCCTCACAATTTGGTTTCTCAAGTCCTCAGACAGTTCTTTGGTCTTCTTTCTTTTCTCCATGCTCAATGTGGTACGCACAAGGACACAGGACAGAGGTTGAGTCAACTTTAATCCATGTCAACTGGCTGCAAGTGTGATTTAGTTATTGCCAACACCTGTTAGGTGCCACAGATAAGTTATAGGTGCTGTTAATTACACAAATTAGAGAAGCATCACATGATTTTTCGAACAGTGCCAATACTTTTGTCCACCCTCTTTGTTATGTTTGGTGTGGAATTATATCCAATTTGGCTTTAGGACAATTCTTTTTGTGTTTTTTCATTTAAGACAAATTAAATGAAGATAATAATACCAAAGAATTTGTGTTTGCAATCATTTTCAGGAAGAAACTGAGAATTATCTGACAGAATTGCAGGGGTGTCAATACATTTGGCCATGACTGTAATAACAGTGTTATACAGCACCCATATAATAGTGCGCCCACTTAATAAGTACAAGATTATTTTGCCCTTGCCGTACTCTTGCTCGGTTTCTATATAAGCATTCATCATCACTGGGGTAAGTGTGAGGATGATGGGTGTGATCATCTCCTGCCCACACATGACACAGAACAGGATGGCGGATTACCAGGTCCTCACCGTACAGCACTGCTCCCTCTCCGGCCTCCAGTTGTTTGTGTTTTCTTTTGGTTGCATTTTCCTATTATAGCAACGATTCAAAACTGAAAGAAAATAATCCTGTGACTCACAATGAAAGTGAAACAGATGGAGACATTAATGCTAAAATGCAAGTTTCACCACAGTGGAAAATTCCAGAATTTCTTAACAATCGGAAAGCCTGAAGCAGTTGAAAGTAGTAATAAAAGACTGGAAATGTGTATAATGTCTATTTTATATTGCTGTTTTTGCTCGGCAGCTGTCCTGCTGTGCTGGTAGAGGGTTGTTCTGGTCTGGGGTCTATATACAGGGACACTGCTTTGAGGTCTTTATACAGGAGGCTCTAATCTGTATACAAAAGAGTCTATATAAAAGAAGCCTGGTATGGAGTCTACGCACATGGGTCTGATATGGGGTCTCTATATAGTGGGGTCTGGTCTAGGGTCTGTATATAAATTGTCTGGAGTCTTTCTTGGAGTCTGCATATTGATTAATCTGGTTTAGGGTCTAGATTAGGGGTTCACAACATTTTTTGGTCCAAGTGCCACATTCTTATTCTGAACCAATCCCAAAGGCTGCAAACAAATATAAAAAGGTACTTACTAACTTATAGAAATTCTCCAAATCCTCCTCATAATTTCAAAATTCTAAGTTTTGACATTTTTTAAGCTTTAGTATAGTCATGAAACACTTTTTGATTGCTACATGTGAACAAGATCAGAACCACCATCCGCACATGAAGGCAATACCAGAACAACCATCAGTTCATGAAGGCAGCATCAGAACCACCATCAAAACATGAATGCAGTACCAGGAGCAATCCCAGTATATGAATGCAGCACCAGAAGCACTGTCAGTACATGAATGCAGCACCAGAACCACTGTCAGTATATGCAGCATCAAAACTATCACCAGTACATGACTGCAGCGCTAGAACCACCACCAGTACATGAATGCAGTGCCAGAACTAAACTCAGTACATAAATGCAGTGTCAAAACCACCATCAGTACATGAATATATGACCAGAACCATCATCAGTACATGAATACACCACCAAGCTTAGTACAGCGATTAATTGCAATGTCAAGTCTGCCTCATATACAATTGTATTGTATAAATCTATAACTCCCAGTATGTCCTTAACAATGGTAAGGAGATACTAGGAGTTACTTTTGCTAGCCATTATCAGACTACCAACCATATAGGGACCACAGTGCTGATGAGATATAGGCAGTATCATAAATAAACATTTACATTCAGTTACCTTATAGATGGCATATTCCCATCTCTTTTGTCTTCAAGTAGTACAGAGTCCGAGATGATATTTCATGCCCAGAGCTTATCTCTTCTGACTTCTCTCTTCTCAGTCTTCAGCTGCAGAACCCAACATAGTGCTCTTAAAAATAAAAGTGTCCCATAAATAAAAATGTCTCCCATGCTGTTCTCCTGAATATATTGTGGCACCCCTGAGAGTTCGATCACCACAGAGGTACTGCACCTCAGCCAGAGGTGTAGTATCCCACAATCCAGGTAAGATGGAGACACCTGACCACAGTCAGACACCTGCACCCAACACACACTTAGAACAGCAGGGCACCCTTTATGACCCCTGCTTGGTTCATGAAGGGTGTTGGGAGGTGGGTGGAGCTTGGGTTTAGAGCGGGAGAACTGTAGGAAGTTAGGACAGTTCCCCTTAGGGGGAGGAAGTGGAAGGACATGTCTGCAGCAGCTCCTAGTCAGGAGGAGCTGCTGGACGGAGTGATCTTTGGAAGGAAGTTTCCTGAGAGGGAAAAGAGGTTCTCCCAAAGGCATGGGTGGAGAGTGCTCCCCATGGGGCTCGTGCCACGCTGATGGATGTCAGGTTGGGGAGAATCCAGATTGCAGAAGGGTCTCGGCCCCTAGCCTAGTCAGTGGACATCAGACTCAGCTAGCAAGCCGACAACTGTGGCTACTTTAGGGACCACAGTCAACTACCACATTTATCTTCTCCGGAAAGGCAGCCAGAAGGGATCAAGGAAACGTAGTGGGTCATGTTGTCCGACAGGATCCGCGGCAGCTGGCCTGGGACACTGACTGTGAGGTTCTGAAGGGAAGGCAAGTGGAAAGAAGCACTGTGGAGACGGCCAGGGAAGGCACATATTGAAGGGAGTGCTGGAAAGGAGTACTTCATTGATCTTGGAGTTTACTGAGCCCCTCACCTGAAGAACACGGTACAGAAGTGGGCATCTGTGTGCACTAGAAACTGTGAGTAAAGCTTTGAAACTGCACTCCACTGTGTCCTTTGAATTTTTGCCTCTACACTCATTCAGCATTGGTGCATCTAACACCAGCAGCCATTATATCTTCCACCAATCACCACTGCCCTGGGACAACAGCTCTGCCTGTGGAGAGCTATTCCAACGCTGCTGCATTATACCATCAGTCCCAGAGGATCTGCACTGCAGCGCTGGCCACTATTGATCAGATACCACAGGTGGCATCACGAACACTTAATACCAAAACTCTTTACTTCTCATCCCCTGTTAATACACCCCCTTTTATTGGACACCCAGGGCCATGGACCGAGTCACCACTGCTGTGACACTGTCCCTTTAATAAAGCAGCCCAGTACCGAGTACCCCACTTGCCCTGGTGGGTGCTCCAATTTTGGCTTCATAAACAGGATTACGAAGCCCGGTGCCACCCGATCCTGTGTGCCGAAGACTTGACTGAATTGAGAAATAACCAACCAAAATGTGCAAAGGAACAGATTTATTGAATTGTGAATTGAACTGTGATTTTGACTGTAAAGATGGCGGCTATGGCGGTCCCACGAGGTGTGCAGTAAGGTGTGCCATCATGGGCGGTACCCAAGAAAGAGCGCAAAACAGTATGAACCTCCCCTGCCTGTACTTTTATGCAACTGCGTCATGGCCGACTGTGAGAGCGGTTCGGATCCTAGCCTGGTATGGCAGCAAAGGAAAAAGACACCGCCCCCAAAGGGTGGAGAGAAGCTCCACAGCGGGAAAGAGAGCAGAGAAGAAGCCAGAAGACCAGGAGGCCATGATGGAGAACGGAAGGAGGCCTGTGGAGTGCGGTGGATACCAACTTCTCCCAGCTCAATGGAATCAGGCTCCGGGCCCTCAGCAGACCTAAACCTAGCAAAGCTGGAGAGGGAGATTGAAGAGCTGAAGAGGAGTCTGCAACAGCGACAGGCACTGCTTGTGCAGAGAAGACAGGATGCCCAGGAGGAGCCCACCACCTTGGTAACTCCCACCACCGGTACCCGTTGCCATCCCTCAGGTACCATTGCCACCGGTAACCACAGTCAGACCCCAGGTACCCTCACCACCGGTACCCGCATGCAGTTCCCCGATGCCATCATCACCGGTACCTGCTGTTGCACCCGTCTTCCCATCACCGGAGTCTGAGGAGGATCATTGCGGCCCTGGAGTAACAGATACAGCTGTCGCCCCTGGGACATGGGAAGCCCTGTTAGGTCCCATTGGGTTACCACCAACCCCAAAGTCTGGCCAGGTGGTAATGGATGTTGCCTGGGACCAGAAAATAGCGCCCAGAGGAGGGATACTGGAACCTGTCCCCATACTGCGGTCACCTCCAACGTGCAGCAGGACGGAATTCCCCAGTGGGAAGGAGCAGGGAGCAGATGTGATGGGGTTCCCTATATCGACCGAGGAGCTGTGCCACAGGCAGATCCACAAATTTGAGCAGGAGGAGAGGGAGTGGCAACAACAGAGACTGGCCCTGGCAGAGCGGGTTCTCAGGAGCAAAAGGCAGGTCTGAGGGGAGCGCCTGGATGATTGCAACCCAATGGGATGGGGCAGAGTCCTCAGTTTTGATGTTGATCGAGGGTTTGGCTTCATCCAGGACTCCCGCAAAGCATCTGATCTCTTTGTGAACCAGCGGGACGTTGAGCGCATCTTATTAGGGGGCATCCAGACCGTGATCTGTTCCATGGGGAGTATGTGTCCTTTACGCGCCACCTGGGAACTTGCGGCTGGTACGCACTTCATGTCAGGAGGATTACTACAGAGCTGGCAGTCCCACATGACCACCAGGGGGCTACAGTACCAACCTCAGCAGCCCCAATAGCAACCACAACGGCTCCAATAGTGGCACAACCGCCTGCGCCACCCACAGCAGCAATGTCACTGGCTGCTACCAAGCAACAAGCTTTCATAGTTCCACAACAGGCAGCTCCTACTCCAGCGCAACTGGATGAAGCACTGCAGTACACGCTGATGGAAAATGCTTGTCTCATACATCCTGAAAGGAGGAGTGCAGAGATTCTCCCCTGGAGGCAACAAAAGCCCAATGCTTCCGATCCTTAAAAGCTGGACCAGTCAGCTTTATCCAGCAAGTTTTGTACATAGTTAACCCCTGTAGGGTATTTGTCAAAATGTTCCACCTGTTTAGTTTTATATAATTAGGCACAGTAGCGTAGCTACCGGGGGGCAGAGGGGGCGGTGGCCTCGGGCCCCGCACTCTGAGGGGGCCCACCCGGAGCTACACTGCTGTAAACTGTATCTGCGGCAGAGCAGGGAGAATATCATCTCCCTGCTCTCTGCCGCTTTTTCTCTTCTTGGCCACAGGACCTGTGATGCGGTCACAGGAGGGAAGGAGTCGAGGTCACATGATCAGAGGCCTCACTGACTGTATGCACTAGTCTATGCAGGACTCTGCTGTGATAGTGTCCTGATTGTCATGGTGCGCTGGATGAGAAGTTTATGTGTGGGTTAAGGAGGGGTTTACAGGGTGCATGTAGCAGAGCCATGTGTACACGGTGTACGGAGCAGAGCCGCGTGGGTACGAGGTTTACGGAGTAGAGCCGCGTGTGTACGAGCCGTGTGTGTACGGAGTGGAGCCGCATGTGTACGGAGCGGAACCGCATGTGTACGAGGTGTCAGGAACACTGTACTGCACTTGCTCACTGAGCCAGTGCGCGTGTCCTGAGTAGAAAGCCAGTGCTCAAAGATACCTGTGGAGTGGGACAGCAGAGGTGACGATGCGTGCTTCAGACTCTCAGGACCTGAAGCACGTGACTGCTGGGGGCGTGACCTAAGCTCCACAGAGCTAGGAGCTGCAGGGAAACTCCTAGAAAGGTAACTACGGGACAAGTTACCAAGTGGCATAGACAGAGACAGAAACCAGATCAAGCTGGGGTCAAAGCACGAGATAGAAGGACAGTACCAAAGGGTTAGACAGAGCAAATAGTCAGGACGTAGCAATAGATCAGAAAACCAGAACGGGCAATGGACGGTATAATAGGGAAAAACTGTAACGGAGTAACAATAGCCAAGCCAGGAGGTCCGAACCGGAGAAGACAATGGTACCAAAACGAGAGACGGAGTTCACAGTGAGGGGACAGACCGGGTCATACACGGGAATCAAATAAGCAATGCAGTATCCACGCACACCAGTGGGGTCAGACACACAGCCAGAACAGTATAGCTGACAGGGAATCCTAGTCTGGAGTGAGTATAAATACCCCTCCCAGATCCAAAGGGAGGCCAGCAAAAGTTAACCCTGTGAGAACAGGACATTAACCATGTCCTAACCATGACAGTACCCCCCTCTTAATGGGGGGCCATTGGACCCTCAGGTTTCTCAGGGTATCTGGCATGAAAAGCCCGCACCAGTCGATCAGCGTGCACCGAACTGGCCGGAACCCATGACCGATCCTCAACAGAATATCCCTTCCAATGAATAACGTACTGAAGTCTCCGGCGCACCCACCATGAATCAACGATGCGCCCTACCTTGTACTCCAGTTGACCCTCTACCAACACTGGTGGAGCCACGGATGAGGATCTTCTCTAACTGTCCCCACAGGTTTTAATAGGGACCTGTGGAAGACGTTAGAGATTTTGAAGGAGGTGGGCAACTGTATTCTGTATGCCACCGGGTTGATCACCTCTACAATCTTGTAAGGGCCAATAAATTTGGGGCCCAACTTCATAGAGGGTATTTTAAGTTTGATGTTACGGGTGGAAAACCAGACTTTTTCCCCCACTGTCAACGCAGGAACCACCCCCCTCCTCCTGTCTGCAAAATGTTTGAACTTCTTCTGGGCTTTGGAGATGTTCCCCTGCACCTCCTTCCAGAGGGTTTTTAACTGTTGTACCATCCCCTGGGCACCAGGGCAATCCAAATCCATCAGGGAAAATTCCCCAAACTGCGGAACAAACCCATAATTGACCTGAAAGGGAGACTGTCCGGTAGACTGATTAATCCGACAGTTGAATGCAAATTCTGCCATGTGTAAAACCTCACACCATTCTTCCTGTCTGGAGGAGGCCAGGCATCTCAAAATCTGCTCCAATGACTGGTTGGTGCGTTCAGTTTGTCCGTTGGATTCCGGATGATAGGCAGAGGAGAATGACAACGTGACCCCCAACTTCATACAAAACGCTCTCCAAAACCTGGCCACAAATTGCACATCCCTGTCCGACACCACGTTCACAGGCACTCCATGCAGCCGAACAATGTGCTGTGTAAACAAGCAGGCCAAGGTTTCAGCAGATGGTAATGCAGGTAATGGCACAAAGTGGGCTTTCTTAGAAAATCTATCAACCACTACCCATACCACTGAGTTGCCCTTGGAAGATGGAAGATTAGTGATAAAGTCCTGGACAGGTGTGTCCATGGTTTATCCGGAATTGGCAAAGGCACCAATTCCCCGGCCGGCCGGACCTGAGAGCTTTTAGAGCGAGCACACACCCCACAAGTATTCACAAACCTTTTTATATCAGTACCCATAGAGGGCCACCAAAAACCCCTAGCTACTGCCCCCGGGTAGCTGCAATAAAAGGGTGTGCACTTAACACAGAATTATGAAATTCTTGAAGGAGTGTGAGACGGAATTGTTCGGGTACAAACAATTTACCTGGGGGTTTATTCCTGGGAGCTTGTGCCTTGTGCTTCCAGAATCTCTCTCTGTAGCTCAGAGGAGATTTCGGCTACAACCACTCCCGGTTGAAGAATGGAGGAAGGAGATTCTGGAGGGGACACAGAATCAAAACTTTGGGATAAGGCATCCGCCTTTATATTTTTAGACCCTGGTCGGAACGTGATGGTAAAATGAAATCGAGAAAAAAAGTGCCCACCGAGCCTGTCTGGGGGTCAATCTCTTAGCAGACTCGATATAGGCTAGGTTTTTATGATCAGTGATGACCGTAATGGGATGAGCGGCCCCCCTCCAAAAAATGCCTCCATTCTTCGAAGGCCAATTTAACTGCTAACAATTCCCTGTTACCGACATCATAGTTTCTCTCGGCCGAAGAGAACTTCTTAGAGAAAAAGGCACAGGGTTTGAGGTTAGTCAGGGTAGGGGGGCCCTGTGCCAATACTGCCCCCACTCCCACCTCCGAAGCGTCGACCTCGACGATAAAAGGTCTTGACGAATCGGGTTGTACCAACACAGGGGCTGTAGTAAAACACTTCTTTAATGTAAGGAAGGAATTTTTTGCGGCCACGGACCAATTTTTTACATCTGCCCCTTTAAGAGTGAGGTCCGTCAAGGGTTTCACCACCTGCGAGAACCCTTTAATGAACTTCCTATAATAATTAGTGAAGCCCAGAAATCGCTGCAACCCCTTCAGGTCATGAGGCTGCACCCAATCTGGAATGGCCTGAACCTTCCCTGGATCCATGCGGAATCTCTCCCCGGATATAATTACACCCAGAAAAGATAGTTCTTGCATAAAAAATGAGCACTTCTCCAGCTTAGCATACAAATGGTTCTCCCGGAGTCTCATAAGAACCGTACGTAGATGGTGTATGTGTGACTGACTGTCTTCAGAGTAAATCAAGATGTCATCCAGGTAAATTACTACATAACGTCCAATCAAGTCAGAAAAGACAACATTAATAAAGTTCTGAAAAACAGCAGGAGCGTTAGTGAGGCCGAAGGGCATAACCAGGTTTTCAAACAGCCCCTCAGTTGTCAGGAACGCTGTTTTCCATTTGTCCCCCTCCCGGATCCTTATAAGGTTATAAGCCCCTTGTAGATCAAGCTTAGAAAACTATTTGGCCCCCGTGAGTTGGTTGCATAGATCAGGAATCAACGGGAGAGGGTATGTGTTCTTAACAGTAATTTTGTTCAGTTCCTGAAAGTCGAGACACGGTCGCAACCCACCATCTTTTTTCTTTACAAAGAAAAACCCCACTGCCACGGGTGAGACCGAGGGCCGAATTTGCTCCTTTCGAAGGCTTTCGTTGATGTACTCTTTCATAGCTTGGCGCTCAGGCCCGGACAAATTAAACAAACGAGCCTTGGGTAATTTGGCTCCAGGTACTAAATCGATAGCACAATCAAATGGTCTATATGGTGGGAGCGCCTCAGCCTCGCTTTCGGAAAACACATCTTCAAAGTCTTTCAGGTACTCCGGAATACCCTCCAGACCGACAGATGACACAGATACAGATTTTATCGGATTGACAAAAGGAACCGGGTAACAACACAGACCATTATCATTACATCCCCATCGGGTGATCTCCCCCTTCACCCAATCAATAAGAGGATTGTGGCGTTGCAACCAGGGCATTCCCAATACCAGTCCTGCAGCCAGATTATTCATAATGAAACAACTTAAATTTTCCACATGAGTGGAACCCACTTTCATAGAAAAAAACTTCAGACATAAAACAAATTCCATCCCGGGTAAGAGGGGATGAATCCACAGCCACAATTTTAACAGGGTCTTTTAACCTGTCTGTCCTTATCTTAAGAGTCACAACTTGGGCATCAATCAGATTAATGGAGGAACCACAGTCAACAAAGGCAGTGGTCATAACAGGACCGCCAGCAAGTTCCAATTCAACCTGGAGCACCATTTTTGTGCGTGAGAAAAAATGTACCAGGGAGTCTGGTCAACCTCCTCGATTGTTGCCCAGACTCAGTCATTTCTCTGAAGAAGGGCAGGAGGGGCAATTCCTTTTCCAATGTCCAGAGGCTCCACAGTAAGAGCATAGATTGTCTCTACGGAGCCTTCTCTCTTTCTCCTTAACCGAGACTGACCCAACCTCCATGGGCTCAGATACAGGTGCAGCGTCACACAATTTGGGGTACAAGGGAGACTCTTGTTGCATCATTCCTCTAGCGTGGAGTCTCCGGTCCATACGGATCGCCTGCATCATGGCGTCCTCCAGGGTATCAGGAGGAGGATGTAATGCCAGAGCATCCTGCAGATGGTCAGACAGGCCCCTGCGGAACAATCCCCTCAGGGCAGCATCGTTCCATGATACTTCGGACGTCCAACATCTAAACTCTGAGCAGAACCATTCAGCAGAGTGCCTTCCCTGTGTCACACTCATCACCATATCCTCTGCCAGATGCACTCTATCAGGCTCATCATAAATGTACCCCAGAGCCTCAAAGAACAAATTCACAGACATACGTTCAGGAGCAGAGGAAGAGAGAGAGAAAGCCCATGCCTGTGGAGCCCCCCGAAGTAGGGAAATGACGACCCCACCCTCTGGAACTCATCCCCGGAGGAGCGGGGCCTCAGAGAAAAAAAAAGCTGGCATCCTTTTCTGAAAGACCTGAACTCCCTTTTATCCCCTGAGAAAGGGTCTAGAGATTCGGGGGATGCCAATGACACATCTCTATCCCCTGCACTAGGAGCCCCTGCAGCGACAGCCCCCTGCACAGTATCCACCAACTGTTGCTGGGTATGGGCCATCGTGCGCTGTTCCACATTGAGTTTGTGGAACATTTGGGTCAGGTGCTTGACCTGATCAGCCAAAGCTTGTATGGGATCCATGAGGATAACACACTTTTTTTTTTTCCTTCAGAGGAAAAAAAAACTGAAAAGGTCAGCTATAATGTCAGGAACACCGCACTGCACTTGCTTGCTCACTGAGCCAGTGCGCGTGTCCTGAGTACAAAAACAATGCTCAAAGATACCTGTGTAGTGGGACAGCAGCGGTGACGATGCGTGCTTCAGACTATCAGGACCTGAAGCACGTGACTGCTGGGGGCGTGACCTAAGCTCCACAGAGCTAGGAGCTGCAGGGAAACTCCTAGAAAGATAACTACGGGACAAGTTACCAAGGAGCGTAGACAGAGACAGAAACCAGATCAAGCTGGGGTCAAACCATGAGATAGCAGGACAGTACCAAAGGGCTAGACAGAGCGAATAGTCAGGACGTAGCAATAGATCAGAAAACCAGAATGGGCAATGGATGGTACAATAGGGACAAACTGTAACGGAGTAACAATAGCCAAGCCAGGAGGTCAGAAGCGGAGAAGACAATAGTACCAAAACGAGAGACGGAGCTCAGAGTGAGGGGACAGACCAGGTCATACACCGGAATTAAACAAGCAATGCAGTATCCACGCACACCAGGGGGGTCAGACACATAGCCAGAATAACAGTATAGCTGACCGGGCATCCTAGTCTGGAGTGAGTATAAATACCCCTCCCAGATCCAAAGAGAGGCCGGCAAAAGTTAACCCTGTGAGAACAGGACATTAACCATGTCGTAACCATGACACGAGGTGTACGGAGCGGAGCCGCGTGTGTACGAGGTGTACGGAGTGTAGGGAGCAGAGCCGCATTTGTACGAGGTGTACGGAACGGAGCCGCGTGTGTACGAGGTGTACGGAGCGGAGCCGCGTGTGTACGAGGTGTACGGAGCGGAGCCGCATGTGTACGAGGTGTGCGGACTGGAGCCGCCTGTGTACGAGGTGTACGGAGCGGAGCCGCATGTGTACGAGGTGTACGGAGTGGAGCCGCCTGTGTACAAGGTGTACGGAGCAGAGCCGCATGTGTACGAGGTGTACGGAGCGAAGCCGCGTGTGTATGTGTACGGAGTGGAGCCGCCTGTGTACGAGGTGTACGGAGCGGTGCCGCCTGTGTACGATGTGCACGGAGCGGAGCCGCCTGTGTACGAGATGTACGGAGCGGAGCCATGTGTGTACGAGCTGCGTGTGTACGACGTGTACGGAGCCGTGTGTGTACGAGGTGTACAGAGCGGAGCCGCGTTTGTACGAGGTGTACGGAGCGGAGCTGCACGTGTACAAGGTGTACGGAGCAGAGCCGCGTGGGTACGAGGTGTTCGGAGTGTAGCCGCATGTGTACGAGGTGGACGGAGCGGAGTCGTGTATGTACGGAGTGGAGCCGAGTGTGTACGGAACGGAACCGCATGTGTACGAGGTGTACAGAGCAGAGCCGCATGTGTACGAGGTGTATGGAGCAGAGCCGCGTGTGTATGATGTGTATGGAGCGGAGTCGCATGTGTACGAGTTGTACGGAGTGGAGCCGCCTGTGTACGAGGTGTATGGAGCGGAGCCGCCTGTGTACGAGGTGTACGGAGCAGAACCACGTGTACGAGGTGCACGGAGCAGAGCCGCGTGTGTACGAGGTGTATGGAGCGGAGCCGCCTGTGTACGAGGTGTATGGAGCGGAGCCGCCTGTGTACGAGGTGTACGGAGTGGAGCTGCCAGTGTACGATGTGTACAGAGCGGAGCCGCCTGTGTACGAGGTGTAGGAGCAGAGCCGTGTGTGTACGAGCCACGTGTGTACGACGTGTACGGAGCCATGTGTGTACGAGGTGTGCGGAGTGGAGCCGCGTGTGTATGAGGTGTACGGAGAGGCGCCGCTTGTGTACGATGTGTACGGAGCGGAGCCACGTGTGTACGAGGTGTACGGAGTGGAGCCGCGTGTGTACGAGGTATGGAGCGGAGCCGCGTGTGTACGAGGTATGGAGCGGAGCCGCGTGTTTACGAGGTGTGCAGACCGGAGCCGTGTGTGTACGAGGTGTACAGAGTGGAACTGCGTGTGTACGAGGTGTATGGAGCAAAGCTGCATGTGTACAAGGTTTACGGAGTGGAGCCATGTGTGTACAAGGTGTACAGAGCATGGCACGTGTGTACAAGGTGAAAGGAGCAGAGCCGCATGTGTACGAGGTCTACGGAGTGAAGCCATGTGTGTACTGAGTGGAGCCGTGTGTGTGCGAGGTGTACGGAGTGGAGCCATGTGTGTACAAGGCATAGAAAGCGGAACCGTGTGTGTATGACGTGTGCGGAGATATGCGTGTTCAAGGTGTATGGTGGGGAGCATTCTTACCTCCCAACCGTCTCGATTTTGAGAGAGAGTCTGCCCTGGTCGGGAGCTTACTTTTCCCGCGGACACAGGAATACACAACAGAGCCCCGAGGAGCACTTTAAAATTCGCACGTGACGTTCCACCGGAAGTGACATGCTGGAAGCTGACCGGAAATTAGGTAATTCCGGGAGGAAATTGTGACGGAACCATGGAGGCACTTCAAAGAATGCTTCAGATCCATCACTGTCTCCTCCGACAGCGCGGACAGCGGGATCGCCTTGGACTCGGGGATGTCGGCCATGTGAGCAGATCATGATATGTCCTGCTCCAGGAGGCTCAGGTGGGCACTACAATGGGAGCTGGGCTACTATAGTATCTTTATAGAATCTTTCTTTCTCTCTGTTTCTCTCTCTCTCTGTTCTTTCTTTCTCTCTCTGTTCTTTCTTTCTCTCTGCTCTTTCTTTCTTTCCCCTCTTCCTTTCTCTCTCTCTCTATTCTTTCTTTAGCTCTGTAATTTCTTTCTTTCCCTTCTTTCTTTCTCTCTAATCTTTCTTTCTTTTTATAATCTTTTCTTTCTCTCTCTCTGTTCTTTCTTTCTTTCACTCTGTTCTTTCTTTCTCTCTCTCTCTGTTCTTTCTTTCTCTCTCTGTTCTTTCTTTCCTCTCTTTCTCTCTCTGTTCTTTCTTTCTCTCTGTTTTTTCTCTCTCTCTTCTTTCTTTCTTTCTCTGTAATGTAGCCCCATTCATATGGTATAATACAGCCCCCCAAAGAATATAATATAGCCCTTTCAGAATATAATGCAGCCCCCCTCATAGGGTATCATGCTGCCCCCTTCATGGGGTATCATGCTGCCCTCCCTTATATGGGGTATCCTGCTGCCCCTCCTAACGACCGGTATCATACTACCCTCCATCTTACGGGGTATCATGCTGCCCCCCCTCATACAGGGTATCATACTACCCACCTCATACGGAGTATCATGCTGCCCCCGCTCATACGGGTATCATGCTGCTGCCCCCCCATACCGGATATCATAACCATGCAACCAGGGCTCACTATATAAATTTAAAAAAAAACTATACTCGCCTCTTCTCCACGCTCTCACACTGATTTCGGCGGCAGCTCTGCTCTGATGTCAGGAGCTGTGCTGCAGTCAGACCAGCACATAGCTGGGACGCGATGAAGTGACGTCATCGCGCACCCACTGTGTGTCAGAGGAAGAGGGTAACGATGGGAGAGGGAGCGTCATGTGATGCTCTCTCATCCATTATTGCGGTGCGCACTAAGGGGCTGCGCTGATGCCGCAATAATGGAATATATATATATATATAGTTTATATATGGGCAGCACGGTGGCTCAGTGGATAGCATTGCAGCGCTGGAGTCCTGGGTTTGAATCCCACCAAGGACAACATCTGCAAGGAGTTTGTATGTTCTCCCCGTGTTTGCGTGGGTTTCCTCCGGGTACTCCGGTTTCCTCCCACATTCCAAAGACATACTGATAGGGAATTTAGATTGTGAGCCCCATCAGGGACAGTGATGACAATGTGTGCAAACTGTAAACCGCTGCGGATTATGTTAGCACTATATAAAAATAAAGATTATTATTATTATTTTTGGCAACAGCGCGGTCATCTGCTGAGGTTCTCTGTTTAGGTGCCCACTCAGAAGTTTCGCCCCCCCTGAACCAAAACCCTAGCTATGCCTCTGATTAGGCACCATTAAGGAACAGACTGAGTGATCATGAAAGGTGAATGGTCCACAAACTGCATTGTATATAGTTCAGCATCTATTTAGGTGCTTCTTCTTGGTTTTACAAGGAGACTAAAACTTTACTTTTCAAAAGGATGACCACAGAACAAAAACCAGTTTGGTGTGGCTGAATATAGGAGGTCCAAGGGGGAGACCAACTATGTCTTGCAGCCCACCCAAGACCAACGTTGGAGGTTTTGAGCGGGTCCTCCATACAGCACAAAGGACACTAGAATATACCCCGGCTGGGAGAGTATCATGGACACTACCTCAAATAAATCTGAATGTACCTAATAAAAAGGTTACTATACTTGCACTATTATGACGCACTTAAAGTATAGCATATGACTACTTGTATTTGATAGAAAACAGATATGATGCATAGTATAATATCGGAATGTTTATTAAGCAGAAAATTACCCAAAGTTTTGATATTTGCACAGGTGTGTAATAATAAAAAGAATGTGTATTTTTATAAAAGTACTTAGGAGTAGAGTTGAGTGGAACGGGTCGGTCAAATTCATAAGTCGCCGACTTTCGCTAAATTCGAGTTTCATGAAACGAAATCCAACCATAGCATGAGGTTGGCCATGAGGTCGTCGACCAGAGTGCCAAAGTCGTGTTTCAAATGATGCTTCCAGCGCCCTTTTTCAACCAATGATGGAGGAGACGCACACTGTGGGCAACGCGATGAGATGGACAGCAGCCACCACCATCTTTGAGAAGGGCATGCAAGTGATTGGCTGGCTTTATGTGGCGTCACAGGGCCTATAAAAGGGCATGCACGCCGACCGCCATCTTACTTCTGCCGATCTTAGCATAGGGAGAGGTTGCTGCTGCTGATTCTGAATAAGGGAGAGCGTTAGGCAGGGAAGAAGAAAACAAAACTGCTTCTGCTGGTAGCGATTTTCACTGTACAACACAACAGTTTGTGTGCAGTGACAGGTATACTGTCCTCATACACGTTAGCAGGGTGTGCAATGAGACATGTAGCTAAACCCCCTGTCTTCTTTAAGAAAAGAGGCTGTAAAATTGTAACCTATTATTGATTGCAGATGTGACAGGAAAGGGTGAAACAACTATGCTTAGAGCAGGCTGTTTAAGAAGCATGAAGAACACGAATGGTGTAGTTTCTCCTAAGACACATGGAGGAATAATGGCTGCTGTTCCCCTCAAAGTGTCATAAACAAGACTATGATGTAACAGGAACAATCCCACAATACATTGCAAATTAAACTAGAAGCTATGCATTAAACGGCCAGCAGGTGGTGCTGTTACCTTACAGTATGAAATATATGAAGGATTAATGCACACAAAAATACAATGTCTGTAATAATCGAAGACATAAAAAATGACTAGACCTTCTAGACAGCAATTATGTGGCTGGGCAGAACAACAGGGGAGGATATATTTTTGTGCATCAGCTGTGTTGGTTATTAGGCTGCCTTATAAGGCTCCCTGCTGCATTACTGTTCGCACACTGCTGTGCAAACTGCTTTTTTAAAAGCAAAAATACTTTTCTTCCTCTTTTCTGCAGTTGCCAAGCGTTCATTTTTCCACACTTTTGTGTGCAGCAGTCCTGCTTATTAGGCTGCCTGCTGCCATACTTGGACTGAGAGCATCATTGTCAGCCTCCTAAAATCTCTAGGGAGATTCAAATTCTCCCCAATACTATATACACCTTGTACCTTGTCATACACCAGCCAATTTCAGCCTGTTAAATTGAGGTGTAATCTATAGTGGGCCTGAGATAATAGTTCAGCCTCCTAAAATCTCTAGGGAGATTCAAATTCTCCCCAATACTATATACACCTTGTACCTTGTCATACATCAGACTATTTCAGCATGTTAAATTGAGGTGTAATCTTTAGTTGGCCTGAGATAACAGTTCAGCCTCCTAAAATCTCTAGGGAGATTCAAATTCTCCCCAATACTATATGCACCTTGTACCTTGTCATACACCAGCCAATTTCAGCCTGTTACATTGAAGTGTAATCTATAGTGGGCCTGAGATAATAGTTCAGCCGCCTAAAATCTCTAGGGAGATTCAAATTCTCCCCAATACTATATACACCTTGTACCTTGTTTTACAGTACCATATAGCTGGTGGTATTTTGGGTACATTTTCCCAAAAATGAGGAAATATGTGGAAGAGGCCGTGGAAGTGGGCGGGGGTTGCCAGCTGGTACTGATGGTGGTGGTGCACCTGCTGATAGTGGCAAAAGCACAATAGCACCTAAGGCAGGAGGTGTTGAGCCTGCGTCATTGTCTGGCTCCACAAGGCCTCGAAGGCTCCCTTTTCTGGGAGTAGGTAAACCGGTTTTAAAGCCGGAGCTTCAGGAACAAGTTTTGGCTTACATTGCTGACACAGCCTCCAGTTCTATTGCCTTCTCTTCTGAAGTTTCAAAAAATAAAAGCACTGAGTCGTCAGTGGAGGCTCCTGGTCAGGAACAACACCATTCCTTGTGTCCTTCACCCCTAACAAAAGTGAAGGATGCGGCAGGCCACACTACAGATTACTCTATGGAGCTCTTTTCACATACCATGCCTGGGTTATCAAGTCAAATCGTGAATTCCCCAGTCCAAGATGAATCTGACATGGAGTGCACTGATGCACAGCCACTGCTAGATTTTTCTGCTGGTACATTCACTCAGAGCACTACATTGTCCTCGCAGTGTACTGAGCCAGAATCTGACCCTGATGAAACTCAGGTGCCCCTTCCCGCATACTATACCATCTTACACGGTGACACAGAGGAAGGTGCACATGAAATTGAAGAGAAGGTGATGGATGACCCAGTTGTTGACCCAGATTGGCATCCATTGGGGGAAGAGGGTGCCGCTGCCAATAGCTCAGAAGACGAGGAGGAGGAGGATCTGCAGCAGGCATCGACATCGCAACAGCTGTTATCTGGCAGGCCCATAGCAGTCCAAAAACGGGTTACAAAAACCAAAAGAGTTGCAGGACAGCTTGGCCAGACGGTCAAATTAGCACAGCGTGCAAGGCCTCAAAATGTCTTCCATACTAGGAAAAGTGCAGTGTGGCACTTTTTTGAACAAAATCCTAATGATCAGGCAAAGGGTATCTGTAAGAAGTGCACAAAGACCTTTAGCCGAGGGAAAAATCTGAGAAATTTGAATACCAGTTGCATGCTTAGACATTTAACCACCATGCACTTGCAAGCGTGGACGGACTACCAAACCTCATGTACCACATGTGCACCTGCTCCGAATGAAGGTAGTCAGCAACGCTACATCGCTTCCCCCACTGTAAGCCCACTGGTTAGCACACCACCAGCAGCAAATGTTGAGGTGTCGTCGCAAGGCCAAAGCAGTCAGGGAATCACAATGTTATTGCTACAAAAGACTGAATCAGGCCATCAGCAAGACCACCAACACCATCACCAACCCTCTCTCAGTCCGCCATGTCCACCGCTAGTTCCACCATATGCAGCTCTCAAGTCCAGCTCACCCTACCAGAGACTCTGAGTAGGACAAGAAAGTACACATCCTCTCATCCGCGTACACTGTGTTTGAACGCCCACATTGCCAAACTAATCTCGTTAGAGATGATGCCCTACCGGTTAGTTGAAAGCGAAGCTTTCCGCAAGCTCATGGCCTACGCAGTACCACACTATGACCTACCCAGTTGGCACTTCTTTTCTCGAAAAGCCATCCCAGCCCTCCACCTGCATGTGAAAGACCGCATTGTCCATGCACTCAAGCAGTCAGTGAGTGGAAAGGTGCACCTCACAACAGATGCATGGTCCAGTAGGCATGGCCAGGGCCGTTACGTGTCCATCACTGTGCACTGGGTTAATGTGGTGGATGCAGGGTCCACAGGGGACAGCGGCTTTGAGACAGTGCTGCCTAGCCTACAGTATAGGAAACAGTTGGCTGTAGGCGTTCGACCCTCATCCTCCTCCTCCAGAAGCAAAAGCTCGTCCACAGAGTGCAGTCGCACGAGCACTCCATCCGCATCTGCCAGTGTTGCACACGAGGTGTCCCACTATCGAACAGCTAGTGGTAAGCGTCATATATGCCCACGCTAGCGTTTTTAAACGCTCAGGAATCGCATCCCCTTTCCCAGAAAATGCGCGTCTTTTTCCGCGCGATTCTTGCGCGGTTTTTGCCAAAAAGCCGTGCGTTTTGACAAGCGTTTTCTGGGAACATTGGGGGAATGCTAAAAATGCTCAGCTATGCGGAAATTAATGAGCATGCTGCGTTTGTAGCCACTAAGCGATTCCTGAGCGGTTAAAAACGCATGCATTGGCACAAAAAAGCCAAAAATGCATGCAAATTAATTGGAAGCATCTTGTAAGCGTTTCTGCAGCGTCTGATCTGGCACAAACGCTGCGGAAACGCTTACAAAAATGCAACGTGGGCACACAGCCTGAAGCCCGACAAAAATCACCCTTATATCCTAACCCGTCTGCCTGTTCACATACTGCAGCCCTGCTCTGCTAAGAAGCTCTGCAGTGTCACCCCAGACCGCATTGTGCATAGAGACTCTCTGTATATTATACATCGCTGCAGATTGTCGGACTGCAAAACCCCACAATTCTCTAAAAACACATTGGGAATCTCATCAGGACGTCTTAACTAAGCTGCACTGCGATTTCCAGCCCCCAATTCAAAAGTTTCTTAAAGAGACAAATGGCTGAAAAAGACCCTGCACAGTCTCCCACTGCTGAAACAGAGCAAATACTACCCGATACTGTCCATTATGAAGAGGGGGAAACAGAGCCAGCTTCAGAAACAGACCAAGACTCACGACGAAGACGCTCTGTCAAACCATCCATAAAGGCTGTCGAAAACTATCACAGTACAAAGGATGAGTTCAATGACAACATGGACAACCTATGGGAATGAGTCACCTCCCTCATGTCAAGCATCCAATGTCTCAAAAATGATGCAGCGAGTCTACAGGACACTATAAAACTGCTAGACACGGCCCACAGAAGATACAAGAGAGTGTCCGCAAGGTACATTGCCTTCCTAAGGGACTCTAAAATTGATGAAGCCTCATCAGAATTAAGCAAAGTAGATTCCACAGAAAGAGAAAGGGATGCCACTGTGCAAGATGCCAAAGGTAAAGCGGAGCTCCGTATCGCTTATCTGCAAGAAGCTGGATCTCACAGGTCAGGTTCATCAAAGCACTCTTCTCGGTCATACAAATCATCCTGCTCAAGAACTTCAGCCCTCAGCGACAGAATCCTAGAGGCCTGTTTAAACGCAGAGCGATCAAAACTAAGACGCTCCTACACAGAAAAGAAAGCGGAAGCAGAGGCAGAAAGCAAGAAAGCAGAGGCAGAAGCCAAGAAAGCAAAAGCAGAGGCAGAAAGCAAGAAAGCAGAGGCAGAGGCAGAAGCTAAGAAAGCAAAAGCAGAGGCCCAAGCAAAGATCCTTCAAACAGAAGCAGAGCTCGGGCAAAGATTCTTCAAACAGAAATGGAGGAAAAAATCGCATTAGCTGAAGTAAAAATACTTGAGCAAGCATTGAATCAAAACCTCGACTCGATTTGCCTACCACTACTGGAAGAAGAGGACCCAGCTGTCCGTACCAGTGACTACGTGCAGAAACAGATATCTGCAGCACACACCTTCTCCAGCGACGTTCAACCCAACAATGTGGAAACGTCCAAGTCAGCCCAACTTACGGTGCCAGTGTTACCCACAGCATCCGTAGAGACCCAAGACCAACGCCATAATGTGTCGCCTCAGGTGCAGCAATCATCACAAGACGATCACAAGACGCATTCCAGTCCATCTCCACAGTTCAAGCTGCAGTCATCAAAATCTCCAGAGGTTAAACCGCAGCTCAACCCTGCAGCAACATCATTTTACCCGGGAACAATTCACCCTTCCACGCCACACAGCTTATACGCCCGAGAGGCAACACAAGCTTACACGGTAACAAGGTGTGAAGGATCGGACATGTCCGAGTTAGCCTGGTTTATGGTGAGCAAAGAGCTAATCAGCACCAGCCTCTCAAAGTTTGACGACTGTGCGGAGACCTACAGAGCCTGGAAAGCAACCTTCAAGGCCACCATTGCTGACCTCAAACTATCTGTAGAACAGGAGCTCGACCTCATGGTAAAATGGTTGGGTCCTGACTCCACAAACCGTATCAAGTCTTCGGACTGTCTACGTGGGGCAAGCTGAAGCAGGTTTCGCTGCTGCCTGGCTGAGACTCGAAAGAACCTATGGCAGCGCTGAAGCCATAGAAAAGTCCCTATTTAAGAGACTGCAGAACATTCCAAGGATCAACCTTAAGGAAGCCCGCAAGCTTCTGGACTTAAGCGATCTGCTTATGGAACTGGAACTCGCAAAAAGAGACCCTTGCCTGTCTGGATTATGCTACCTGGACACTGCCCATTGGGTGAACCCAATCGTCTCAAAGCTGCCACATAGTCTGCAAGAGAAGTGGGCAGTATGCGTTTCCACGTACAAAAGGTCACATGATGTCACCTTTCCTCCGTTCAATCAGTTCTGCAAGTTTGTCGACGAACAGGCCCAAATGAGGAACGACCCTAGCCTAGACTTCCTGGAGTCTAACACTACAGCTCCAGCAACACCGTCATCAAGGTATGAAAGTGTCTCACATAGACGCAAGCACTTGAGGAGCATTATAAGGGTCAGAAAGACTAACCTGCCACCATCTGCAGTAACTGCCGATAAACAGTACACTATTCCATCGAGAGATAAGTCTTTCAATCGTAGTGTCCCATTCACAAAAAACCGCACTCACTGAATAAATGTAGAGGCTTCAGGTCCAAAACCATGCAGGAGCGCAAGAAAATCCTCAGCGAACTTGGGGTATGTTTCAAGTGCTATGCCTCATTGGAACACATGGCCAAGGACTGTAAATTTGCCATTAAGTGTGAAGAGTGTCATAGTGACAAACACCCATCAGCTTTGCATCCAACCTCAGCCACGAGCGATCCAGCAGGCGCAGTTACCTCTAGTCCGGCCACAAGCCATGGCGGGGAGCCACAGAATAACGCCAATTCTACCACGGCTGTCTCCTGCTCATGCTCAGAGGTATGTAGGGAGAGCCAAAGTGATAAATGCTGTGCCAGGATATGCCTAATCAGAGTTTACCAGAAGGGCAACCAGAGAAGGCAGTAAAAATGTATGCCATCATTGACGATCAGAGCAATCGATCCCTAGCTGGACCTAAGTTCTTTGAAGCCTTTGAAATCAAGAGACCAGCAACGCCCTATACTCTGAATACTTGCTCAGGTCGCATAGAGACTAGCGGCAGGAGGGCACAAGGTTTCATTGCTTCTCCTGTCAACGGAGGCGTAGAAATACCCCTACCTACGTTAATCGAATGCGATCAAATACCCAGCCAAAGGAATGAGATTCCTACCCCGGAAGCTGTATTCCACCAACCACACCTAAGGCACCTAGTCAGTGTTATCCCACCTATGGACACAGATGCTGAAATTGTCAAGGACAATTTAAGGATACATAAGGTCCGCCAACAGTGTAATGGTCCCGACTATGCCCCCTACGCACAGAGACTCGACTTGGGGTGGGTAATCATAGGAAATGTGTGCTTGGACCGAACAAGAGTCGATTCCTTTAAGACTTATGTACGCAGAGACGGACGAGCTACTCTCTGCAAACCATGCCCTCATCACTACGAGGTGAAAGAGAAGCCTCCAGATCCAGTACAGCTGCCTGATGTCATTACTTCTCCCTATGCAGATGACTTGGGAAGATCGGTGTTTCATACAACTAAGGATGACAACAATGTAGCCCTGTCAATGGAAGACAAGGAATTTCTCAGGATAAAGGACAATGAGTTCCTTAAGGACAAGACTAATCACTCGGTTTTTCCCCTACCCTTCCAAGCTACCAGGGTAAGACTCCCGAACAATCGTGAACAAGCCTTGTCTAGATTCAACTCTCTCCAGCGCACACTTAGCAACAAACCGGAGATGAAAGAACATATTGTCACATTTATGAGCAAGATATTTCGGAATAACCATGCGGAGCCAGCTCCTCCCTTAAAGGAAAACGAGGAGTATATCACCCACGGAAACCTAAGCAAATTAGAGTTGTCTTTGATTCAAGCTCCAAACATCAAGGTGTATCTCTCAACGATGTCCTCCTCACGGATCCTAACCTTACAAACAACCTAGTAGGAGTGTTGATGAGGTTCCGGAAAGAGCCCATTGCCATCACCGCCGACATTTAACAGATGTTCCACTGTTTCATAGTCAGAGAGGACCATAGGAATTTCCTCAGGTTCCTGTGGTACAAGGACATTGACCCCAGCAAAGAGATGGTGGAGTATCGCATGAGGGTGCACGTATTCGGGAACAGCCCTTCCCCAGCAGTGGCAACCTATGGCCTGTGGAGAACCGCTCAAGAAGGAGAGACCAAATATGGAACAGATGCCAAAGACTTTGTAGAGAAAGACTTCTATGTAGATGATGGACTAAAATCTCTGCCCACAGAAGAAGTGGATATCGATCTACTCAAGAGGACCCAAGGTATGCTGTACCAAGCTAAGCTTAGATTGCACAAAATTGCTTCAAACAGCCTGGCTGTCATGAGAGCCTTTGATTCAAGTGACCACGCACCAGGATTCAAGGACATAGACCTGGGACCAGACTGTCCGCCTGTGCAGAGAAGCTTAGGCTTGAGGTGGAACCTGTCAGTCGACACCTTCAGTTTCCAAATCAACTGTGCAGACAAACCATTCACTAAACGTGGTGTCCTGTCAGTGGTGAATAGCTTATACGACGTACTGGGGTTCGTAGCACCAATTACCATACAATGTAAATCCCTTCTGACAGCTTTCCGAAACCGTCAAGGACTGGGATGCCCCACTCCCTCCTGATAAGGAACCAAAATGGGAAACCTGGAAGCAGTCCTTGTGTGCCTTGGATGAAATCCATATACCTAGATGCTACGCCAGAACCTCACTTGTTGCCAGCACTAGAACGGAACTCCATGTGTTCTCAGATGCATCCACAGAAGACATTGCAGCTGTCGCCTACTTGAAGGTGACGGGTCCCAACAATCAAGATCACGTTGGATTTGTCTTCGGCAAGTTGGCTCCCAAGCCAGATCACACTATTCCCAGGCTTGAACTCTGTGCGACCGTGCTTGCAGTAGAACTCACAGACTTTAAACAGCACGAGCTGGACACCAACATAGACGACGTACAGTACTACACTGACAGTAAGGTTGTCTTAGGTTACATCTACAATCAAACAAGGCGCTTCTACGTGTACGTCAGTAACCGCATCGAAAGAATAAGGAGGTCTTCCAAGCCTGAACAATGGCACTACATCTCATCTGAACTTAATCCAGCTGACCATGCGACGAGAACTATGTCTATAAGGTCCTTTGCTAACTCTTCTTGGCTTTCAGGTCCTAGGTTTCTGTTGGAACAGAAGGGAAGTGAATGTGTCCAGGAAGTCTTCAGCATCCAGGATCCGAATGGCGATCCAGAAGTCCGCTCCGAGGTCAGTGCTTTGGCGACGAACACTAAACCACCTTCCAGCCTCGGTTGCCAGCACTTCAAATACTTCTCTAATGTGCTGAAACCTCTTAAGACCGTAGCAAGGTTAGTCCACATTGCGAGATCTTATCTCAGCTCACGTGGAGACAAAGACTGTCACGGTTGGCACGTTTGCCATAAATCACTACTATTTGAGAACATTCCGGTAGGATGAACCATGAACAGAACACTGCCCTACTACTTCGTCCATTGGTTTACTGTTGGGTCGGAGACAGTTTGGCCTAGTGCGGCTTCTCCGATCCGAAGATGGGTACCATTGGATTGCCTCAGGAACTGTCTGTCATCTACCTCGTTTTGAAGTTGTCATTATTGCATGCATATTTGTGTTTCCTTTCTAGGTTATTGAACGTTACTTAAACAAAAAACATTAATATAGTGAAATCCCTTACGGAATTTCAGACGGGGATTGTGCTGTTCCATCTAAGGTTATGATTGTATGCTTATATAATTGTGTTATGTTACCTTTCTTTGTATTCTGTTTTGCATTTGGTCTGCTGCCACCTGCTGTCTTTTTCTGTATAGCAGGCGGCAGCTAATTAATTCTAGTACATGCCTCCCACTTCCAGGTCAGGTGACTCCTTCTCTTCCTGCCGGTGGCCATTACTAGTTTCCTTTTCACCCGGGAGAGACACGCTTACCAGGCTGTGGAAGGCATCAGTTTTTTGACCACACACACACAATTTGCTAAATTTGCTGAATCATCTTGCAGCATACCTTGCTGCACACATCTTGCTGTACCACCTGGGTTGTTACACCTGCATTTCTGGAGAAGTACTGCATTACCAATCATATGCTGTATGTCCAGATTTCCAATAAACAAGTCTGGACTTCACAATATCTGGTGTGTATCATCTCTCCAGACACATGAACAGCAGCACAGCAACAATGGTCCTGTCTGCTCTGCATCGAGGAAACGGAAGGTAGGAATCTCTCCCAGCCCCAATCAACTACTCCTCCATTCGCCTCATGTGGGGACAGAACATACTGTACCCTTTTTCTACCTTTTCTATTCTTGTCTAATCCATACTGAGCCTGTGAGCGTCTCTGTGTGACTCATGAAATATATACAGAGATTTACAATTATCCTTTGACTGTATACAGCTGTACACTTCTGATACAGTACCATATATCTGATGTTATTTTGGGAACATTTTCTCCAAAATTTGAAAGTATGGTGGAAGAGGCCGCGGACGTGGGCGTGGGGGGGCCAGCTGGTACTGATGGTGGTGGTGCATCTGCTGGTGGTGGCAAAAGCACAATAGCAGCTAAGGCAGGAGGTGTTGACCTGCATCATGGTCTGGCTCTGGAACGCCTGGAAGGCTACCTTTTCTGGGAGTAGGTTAACTGCTTTTAAAGCCGGAGCATCAGGAACTGGTTTTGGCTTACATTGCCGAAACAGACTCCAACAAATATGCCCTCCTCTTCTGAAGTTTCAAAAAATGCAAGCACTGAGTCGTCAAGTGCTGGCTCCTGGTCAGGAAGAACCCCTTTCCTTGTGTCCTTCACCCCCACCAAAAGTGAATGATGCAGCAGGCCACACTTCACATTAGTCCATGTAGCTCTTTCTCACATACCATGCCTGGGTTATCAAGTCAAATCGTGAATTCCCCAGTCCAAGATGAATCTGACATGGAGTGTGGGTCGCCAGCCAGGGCAGTGGGGTTAATCAGTACCAGGCCGGTGTCTCAGAGGGATTCGTCACGGTGGTGGTAACCCGGTCCGTGGCCCTGGGCGTCCATGCAAAGGGGTGAATAACGTTTATAGGTGAATGATACCTGACGCCTCCTGTGGTTTCTGATCAGATTGACCAGTGCTGCAGTGTAGCTTCTCTGGGACAGATGTTGTGGTGCAGCTAAGATGTAGAAGCCCTGCACAGGTAGGGCCGTAGTCGCAGGGCAGATGAAAGAGTTGGTAGATGGTGTGAAGTGCAGGATGTAGCAGAGCCGTGCGCCAGGCGCAGGAGAAAGATGACAGACACAGTCGTGCAGTTCCTTTACCTGTACTTGGTAAGTGCCGTCCAGGACCCAGAGTACAGATGGAGAAGTAGTTGGTCAGCCTGAAAGCAAATTAGGAATTCTCTCTCTGCAGATAGGTAGTATGGCCTCTGTTCTAGCGCTTATCTGAGGTACTTGCAGTACTGAGTTCACTGAAGTTCCCCCTGTTGACTCTCTTTTGGAACTTTCTCGTATGGCAGGCAGTCGTAGCCTTTTCCTTCTGGCTCACACACGTCGCTGCTGGGGCCTCCGAGCCTTAGTTGGGAACAGAGCATTTACAGCTGCTACTTCCTCTGGTTTCTGCTGCAGGACCGTCAGTGTCCCTACAAACTTGGAGACCGGAATACGGACCATGCACTCCAGCTAGGAGTGAGCCTTAACTCTGTTCATACTCCAGCTCCCCTTCTCATGTCCACACACTTCCCCTTCCCTTCACAGACTGCCCTAACTTCCCTCCTCCTGACCACAGAGAGCAGCTCCTCAGCAGTCAGGTTCAGAGCTCTCCCTGTTGGCCTGGAGTGGGAACTGTGTTGTGTCTTGGTTTAACTGCTAGAGAGATCCTTCATTGCTCCCAAGCATGACATCACACTCACTAGGAGGAAGCTAATGCCACTGTGGTGACTGTACTCCTGGGGGCACCACAAGTGCTCTGATGCCCAGCCACTGCTAGATGATTCTGCTGGTACATTGACCCAGACCACTACATTCCCCTCGCACTCTACACAGCCAGAATCTGACCCTGATGAAACTCGGGTTCCGCTTCCCGCATACTATACCACCTTACACGGTGACAAAGAGGAAGGTGCAGATGAAAGTGCAGGTTCCTTGAGCAGGTGGGGGGGCATACTCATGGGCGACGGCACTGGCACAGGGCCCCTCATAGTACGCAAAAGTGTCTCTGCCGGTGGGAGGGCCCATCCTCCGTCAGACACACCGCCATACTATGAGGGGCCCTGTGCCAGTGCCGTCGCCAACAAGTGGTCCCCCCTGCTTGCTCAGGATCACAGCACTTGCAAAGTTGAAATACTTACCTCTCCCTGCTCCACCGCCGTGACGTCTTCTGCGTTTCCTGACAGTGACATTCTGGTCAGAGAACACGATGACATCACGTCTGTACGCCCTCTGCCTAAACAGTCCAAGTGCAGAGAGATGGATGATGGGGATGACAAGGAGTCCAGAGTACAGGGATTCCCTAGCGAGGAGACTTATTTAATTGTTTTAAAGGTTGGGAGCAATTTTTGGGGAGCACTATACTCTGGAGAATGATATATGGGGTCCACCATACACTGGAGCATTCCAAAGGTGGACATCAGACACTGGAGCAGCATTTACAGGGCCCATTATACACTGGAGCATTAGAAATGGGGCCCATTATATATGGAGCATTATTTGGGCCCATAAAACACTGGAGCATCATCCATGGGGCCCATCATATACTGGAGCATTGTAAATGGGGCAGATTATACAGTGGGGAAAAAAAGTATTTAGTCAGTCAGCAATAGTGCAAGTTCCACCACTTAAAAAGATGAGAGGCGTCTGTAATTGACATCATAGGTAGACCTCAACTATGGGAGACAAACTGAGAAAAAAAAATCCAGAAAATCACATTGTCTGTTTTTTTTTTCATTTTATTTGCATATTATGGTGGAAAATAAGTATTTGGTCAGAAACAAAATTTCATCTCAATACTTTGTGATATATCCTTTGTTGGCAATGACAGAGGTCAAACGTTTTCTGTAAGTCTTCACAAGGTTGCCACACACTGTTGTTGGTATGTTGGCCCATTCCTCCATGCAGATCTCCTCTAGAGCAGTGATGTTTTTGGCTTTTCGCTTGGCAACACGGACTTTCAACTCCCTCCAAAGGTTTTCTATAGGGATGAGATCTGGAGACTGGCTAGGCCACTCCAGGACCTTGAAATGCTTCTTACGAAGCCACTCCTTCGTTGCCCTGGCGGTGTGCTTTGGATCATTGTCATGTTGAAAGACCCAGCCACGTTTCATCTTCAATGCCCTTGCTGATGGAAGGAGGTTTGCACTCAAAATCTCACGATACATGGCCCCATTCATTCTTTCATGTACCCGGATCAGTCGTCCTGGCCCCTTTGCAGAGAAACAGCCCCAAAGCATGATGTTTCCACCACCATGCTTTACAGTAGGTATGGTGTTTGATGGATGCAACTCAGTATTCTTTTTCCTCCAAACACGACAAGTTGTGTTTCTACCAAACAGTTCCAGTTTGGTTTCATCAGACCATAGGACATTCTCCCAAAACTCCTCTGGATCATCCAAATGCTCTCTAGCAAACTTCAGACGGGCCCGGACATGTACAGGCTTAAGCAGTGGGACACGTCTGGCACTTCAGGATCTGAGTCCATTGTGGCGTAGTGTGTTACTTATGGTAGGCCTTGTTACATTGGTCCCAGCTCTCTGCAGTTCATTCACTAGGTCCCCCCGCGTGGTTCTGGGATTTTTGCTCACCGTTCTTGTGATCATTCTGACCCCACGGGGTGGGATTTTGCGTGGAGCACCAGATCGAGGGAGATTATCAGTGGTCTTGTATGTCTTCCATTTTCTAATTATTGCTCCCACAGTTGATTTCTTCACTCCAAGCTGGTTGGCTATTGCAGATTCAGTCTTCCCAGCCTGGTGCAGGGCTATAATTTTGTTTCTGGTGTCCTTTGACAGCTCTTTGGTCTTCACCATAGTGGAGTTTGGAGTCAGACTGTTTGAGGGTGTGCACAGGTGTCTTTTTATACTGATAACAAGTTTAAACAGGTGCCATTACTACAGGTAATGAGTGGAGGAAAGAGGAGACTCTTAAAGAAGAAGTTACAGGTCTGTGAGAGCCAGAAATCTTGATTGCTTGTTTCTGACCAAATACTTATTTTCCACCATAATATGCAAATAAAATGAAAAAAAAACAGACAATGTGATTTTCTGGATTTTTTTTTCTCAGTTTGTCTCCCATAGTTGAGGTCTACCTATGATGTAAATTACAGACGCCTCTCATCTTTTTAAGTGGTGGAACTTGCACTATTGCTGACTGACTAAATACTTTTTTCCCCACTGTATATGGAGCATTATTTGGACCAATCGTACACTAGAGCATCATCCGTGAGGCCCATCATATGCTGAAGCTTTCCAAATGGGGGACATCAGACACTGGAGCAGCATTTACAGGGCCCATTATACACTGGAGCATTAGAAATGGGGCCCATTATATATGGAGCATTATTTGGGCCCATAAGACAGTGGAGCTTCATCCTTGGGGACCAACATACACTGTAGCATTATGTGAAGCTCATCATATACTGTATCGAACATTATATGGGACCAATGATTCTGTATGGAGAAATACATGGGCCTCATTACTCTGTATGGCGCACTATGCGGTGGCCATAATACTGCATGGAGTAATATATTGTCAGTTTTCGGAGCTATTGGAGAATTTAAAATGGATATCAGTCATGTGATGTAAGAAGTGAAGTATTTTTCATTGTACTATACCGCTATTTCTCTGCCATATCAGAGGATCGTGAATTGTGGCATGTGTTAAAGGAGCCCAGTGACACTCTTTGGCCCTGGGCCCACGAAAATCTGGAGCCAGCTCTACCCCCCCCCACAACTTTAGCTAAATAACACCCAGTTTTCAATGTCTAACTATTATTATAAAGTAAATTAAGGTTGACAAGCTTAAGTAATAAGAATTGATGTTTTGGGCATTAAAATGGGCACTGTAGGTGTGTTTCCTGTCCTCCACTCACTGCCGACTTTTCTTCCCCATTGACTTGCATTGGGTTTCGTGTTTCAGTCGGCCTTCGACTTTTCACGATAAACGGCCGATTGCGTTTGACCTGACTTTTGCGAAAGTCGGGTTTCATGAAACCCGACTCGACCCGAAAAAAGGCAAAGTTGCTCATCTCTACTTAGGAGCATAAAATATTGAATGGTAGCAGGCATGACTTAATGTGTAATGTTATGTAGAACTGGACCGCACTTTTTGTAGGGAAGTATTGCAGCACCTTTGGAAAACAGAAGAAGTAGAATTGATAAATGTGAATAAAGAAGAAAAGTAGTGTTGCAGGAATAATGTGTCCAGATCTGGTAGTGAACTACTTAGTCAGCACAGTTACTACCAATAATTCTTTAGAATAATTAATAGATAGGATATAGGTTTCAATTTGTTAACATGCAAGAGTGAATGTTTACAGCTAATAATGGATAAAGGTATCAGGGAAGGAAATAATATTTTAAGAAGGTATAGTGATGAAAGGAGTGAAACCAGTTGGTGGCGAACCTGATGGCGATAACGGTTGCTGCTAACAGGCAGTTAAGAAAGATAATGATGGTAATATTGTGAAATGTAATAAATAGGAGACTACAACGGTATGACAGGAATTACTTTTTTGTAGAATTTAAGAACTAATTAGGAAAGTAATATAAGTATTGTTATTATGTAACATTAAAAGCAAAAATGCCACTCCACAGGAGAAGATGTTTTCTACATGTTTTATAGTAACATATATTGTTAACTGCTGGCAGTATTGTAAAATATTTTTTGTATATTCCCCTGTAACATCTTATACTTTATTTCAGTCCATGGATGTGCTGTTTTTAATGGGGGGGTATGTGGCACCCCTGAAGGTTCAGTCACCACAGAGGTACTGCCCCTCAGCCAGAGGTGTAGTATCCCAAAATCCAGGTAAGATGGAGACACCTGACTACAGTCAGACACCTGCACCCAACACACATTTAGAACAGCAGGGCACCCTTTATGACCCCTGCTTGGTTCATGAAGGGTGTTGGGAGGTGGGTGGAGCTTAGGTTTAGAGCAGGAGAACTGTAGGAAGTTAGGACAGTCCCCCTTAGTGAGAGGAAGTGGAGGAACGTGTCTGCAGCAGGAGGAGGAGCTGCTGGATGGAGTGATCTTTGGAAGGAAATTCCCTGAGAGGGAAAAGGGGTTCTCCCAGAGGCATGGGTGGAGAGTGCTCCCCGTGGGGCTCGTTCCATGCTGACGGACGTCAGGTGGGAGAGAATCCAGGTCGCAGAAGGGTCTCAGTCCCTATCCCTAGTCTAGTGGAGTGGACATCAGCTAGAAAGCTGACAGCTGTGGCAACTTTAGGGGCCCTAGCCAACTACCACAGTTATCTTCTCTGGAAAGTCAGCCAGAAGGGATCAAGGAAACATAGCGGGTCACATTGTTCGACAGGATCCGCGGCAGCTGGCCTGGGACACTGACTGTGAGGTGCTGAAGGGAAGGCAAGTGGAAATCAGCACTGTGGAGATGGCCAGGAAAGCACATATTGAAGAGAGTGCTTGAAAGGTGTACTTCATTGATCTAGGAGTTGACTGAGCCCCTCACCTGAAGAACACGGTACTGAAGTGGGCATCTGTGTGCACTGTGAGTAAAGCTTTGGAACTGCACTCCACTGTGTCCTTCAAATTCTTGCCTCTACACTCATTCAGCACTGCTGCATCTAACACGAGCAGCCACTACATCTTCAACCAATCACCACTGCCCTGGGACAACAGCTCTGCCTGTGGAGAGCTATTCCAACACTGCTGCATCATACCATCAGTCCCAGAGGATCTGCACTGCAGTGCTGGTCACTATTGATCAGATACCACAGGTGGCGTCACGAACACTTAATGCAAAAGCTCTTTACTTCTCATTCCCCTGTAAATACACACCCTTTTTTTGGACGCCCAGGGCCACGCCGCTGTGACGCTGTCCCTTTAAGAAAGCGGCCCGGTACCGAGTACCCCACTTGCCCTGGCGGGCGCCCCAATATAATTTATTGTCACTGTGCTTCCTACAGAAAATATTCTTCCCCTCAAACTGCCCATCTCCATAGTAATATCCCCCATACTTTACCTCTCCATAATTTTTCCCCCATGTTGTCCCTCTCCATAATATACACACCAAATTGCCTCTCTCCATAACATCCCTCCTCTCACAAACACTGCCATTCTCCAAAATTTCCCTTGCACTCACACAGCCCCTCTCCATAATGTCTCATCACACTGCCCCTCACCAAAATGTTCCTCCACACTGCCCCTCTCCATAATATAACCCCACACTGTCCCTCTTCATAATGGAATCCCACACTGCCCCTCTCCATATTGTAACCCCACACTGCCCCTCTCCTGCCTGCAGACCATATGTTATGCAGAACCTGGTCTAGATAGATGAGTTTGTATATGGAGGATCTGGTGTCTGTATATAGAGGGTCTCAAGGCCGGATTGGCCATCTGGCAATTCTGGCAAATGCCAGAAGGGCCTGTCTGGTCGTGGGCCACCTTGTCTGCTACGTTGTTAACAGAATTGGTGTTCTCAAGACACCCATACTGTTGAGTTGTGGAGCACAAACTCACTGACTCCGTCACTTACCCCAGCAGGCCACGGGTATCATTAGAAATATTGGTCTGGTAGTAAATCTCGCTTTCCTCCATCCAGGGTAATATCAGTAATATATCCCATCTGGTGCTTGGGGACGGGGACAGCATGGGCCTGTGTGATTTCAAATGCCAAGGCTGAATTTCAGCTCCAGTCCGTACCTGGAGGGTCTGCTCTAGGGTAGATGGAGGTTTCATCTGCGGCTTATATACAAAGGGGGGTCTGGATATAGTGAGGTTAGGGGTCTATATAAAGGTGCTATATTTAGGGGTCTGCTCTGTGGCCTGAATACATTTTTGAGTGTGCGGAAGACAAAATGAAAATGTAGGTTAAGGGGTGTCTTATATAATTGGATGGGGTATATGTAAATATGAGCGTGTCCTATATAACGCATTTTTTTCCCTCCTCAGATGCTCCTTGATGTTCCTTCCCATGCTTTACAGTTGTAGTCACAGTGCCCCCTTCCTTTCATGAGTAGTCACAGGTGGCAACGCACAATGTTAGCTGGGGCACTTCATCGTTTGCGTTCTCGTTTTGGACACTGATCATTGTGGTTAATAGAGAGACAGAAATAACTGGATGGAAATCTGCAGTACAAAACTTAGTAAAAAAAATATATTGAGATGCCTTTTTCCAAGATACCATCTCGGGGTAAATATTGCATTTTTAATACTTTTTGCATTTTTTGTGACAGAGAAAGTAACATTAAAAATTTGGGCGATTTCATTTCTTTTTCTTTACAACTTTTACCATTTGGATTAAACAATTTTATATTTTGACTAGCTTAAGAGCCCGGCGCTGCCCGGGCATAGTAACTAACTACGGTTAGTTATGACAAATTATAATGATTATATCTATATATATAAAGCTGAGTGTAGAGCCCCGCCCACTCCGCATAGCCACATTCACTATAATATCCCACATCATCCCGTTAGCCAGAGCCACCGGACTACTGCCCCTAATATCCCACATCGTCCTATCAGCCAGAGCCACCGGACTACCACCCCTAATATCCCACATCATCCCGTCAGCCAGAGCTACCGGACTACTACCCATAATATCCCTCATCATCCCATCAGCCAGAGCCACCGGACTACTACCCCTAATATCCCACATCATCCCGCCAGCCGGAGCTACCGGACTACTACCCGTAATATCCCACATCATCACGTCACAGCCGCTAGACTACTACCCCTAATATCCCACATCATCCCGTCAGCCATAGCAACCGGACTACTGCCCCTAATATCGCATATCATCCCATCAGCCAGAGCCACCGGACTACTACCCCTAATATCCCGCATCATCCCATCAGTCAGAGCCAGCGGACTACTACCTCTAATATCCCACATCATCCCGTCAGCCTGGGGTCAGAACCAGAGTGCTGAGTGGAACGGTTCTAACTTCCATACTGGGAATCCCTTTAAGAGAGGCCTGGCATCAGAACCAGAGCGCTGAGTGGATTTGCCCTGACTTCCATACCAAAGATCCCTTTTATAGAAGCCTGGGGTGAGATTCAGAGCGCTGAGGGATTTACCCTAACTTCCATACCGGAGATCCCTTTAAGAAAGCATGGGATCAGAACCAGAGTGCTGAGTGGATTTGCCCTGACTTGCATACCAATGATCCTTTTAATAGAACCCTGGGGTCAGAAAAAGAGCGCAGAGGGATTTGCCCTAACTTCCGTACAGGACATCCCTTTAAGAGAGCCTGGGGTCAGTACCAGTGCATTTGAAGGCAATTGCCCTGACTTCCGTACCGGGGATCCCTTTAAGAGAGGCATGGGTGTTATGAATGGGTCACCGAGGAGGAAAAAACAACACAAGCCAAGTCTCAGAAAACCAGAGAGGTTGGTAACTATGCAGATTGCAGATCCCTGATCTTACCACACAACTAGCAGCAGTCGTGGAGCGTACCTACGATGATCCTAGACGCCTCGTCACAACCGGAGAGCTACATAAGCCTAAAGCAGGAAAAGAGGAAAACTAACTGCCCCAGAGCAGACCCCAAAGGAAAGATAGCCCCCCACATGTATTGACGGTGAAACAAGATGAAAACACAAACAAAGGCAGAAAAATAGGCTGAGCAAACGATGGGGCCCGACTAACTAGAAAGGACAGGAAAGGAAAGACACTGTCTGCAATCTGCCAAAAACCCTACCAAAATAATGTCCAACACTTCTGATAGCAAAATTAACCCTGAAGTCACTAGACTTCTCCCACTATATCAGCACTCTGAAATATTCTGAGACAGAGCAAAAAGAGGCCAATCTAATAAGGGACCAAAAGGCAAATACAGATAAATAGGAGTGGAAATTCAGCACAACCCCAGCAGGGGCTGGCTGACCAGAAAATACTGAATTGACCAACAAGAGAAAGTGTGAACAATAGCAAAAACAAACTTAACTTGAGAAGACTGGAACAGAGCTGAAGTCCAAGACCTGAGAAGCAGACTGAATCACCAGCACCAGGATAGGGCGTCGGCTGTCTTATATCCAGTTTGATACTCCAAAGATCCAATCGTTATCCTCCTCATCAGGTGGCAGATCACTACCAATTAAACCAACCTCACAACCTCCTGTCACCACCAGAGGGAGAACGGAAGGAGAACTCTCAACTGGTGGAGCAGAAAATGAATTCACAACAGTACCCCCCCCTTGAGGGGTCACCGAACCCTCATCCATGCAACCAGGCCGATCAGTATGGGCCCGGTGAAAAGCACAAACCAATTTATTGGCATGAATATCAGAGGCAGAGACCCAAGAATTATCCTCCTGGCCATAACCCTTCCATTTGACCAAATACTGGAGTCTCCGTCTAACCAAACGAGAATCCAATATTTTCTCTACCTCATATTCCAGATTGCCTTTAACCAATACAGGGTCAGGATGTGCCGCCACAGGAACTACTGGCTCAACAAACCTTTTCAACAGTGACTTGTGAAATACGTTATGGATTTTGAACGTAACTGGAAGAGCCAATCGAAAAGAAACAGGATTAAGAATCTCCAAAATCTTATAAGGTCCAATAAATCTTGGCTTAAATTTTGGAGATGCAACCTTCATAGGAATATTCTTAGATGACAACCAAACCATATCACCCACTTTAAACCGGGGACCAATGGTCCTATGCCGGTTGGAAGAACGCTGGGCCTTTTCCTGAGAGAGTGACAACTTATCCACCACTTTGTCCCATATCTGCTGCATTCTCACAACCACAGTGTCCACACCTGGGTAGGACGAAGATTCCACTTGCCCTGAAGAGAATCGAGGATGAAACCCAAAATTACAGAAAAAGGGTGACATCAAAGTGGCAGAACTAGCTCTATTGTTCAGCGCAAGTTCGGCCAAGGGCCAAAATGAGACCCAATCATCTTGATCAGCAGATATAAAACATCTTAAATAAGACTCCAGGGTCTGGTTTGTTCTCTCAGTCTGCCCATTGGTCTGGGGATGAAACGCGGAGAAGGAAAACTGAATTCCCAGATTGGAACAAAAGGCTTTCCAGAATCTGGAAACAAACTGGACCCCTCTATCAGACACAATGTTCTCAGGAATCATGTGTAACCGAACCACCTGTTGTAAAAACAAGGGTACCAACTCAGCAGAAGATGGCAACTTTGGGAGTGGTACAAGATGGACTATCTTCGAAAATCTATCACAAATCACCCAGATAACAGTCATTCTCTGAGAGACAGGAAGATCAGAAATAAAATCCATTGAGATATGGGTCCATGGCCTCTTGGGCACCGGCAGGGGCATCAGCAACCCACTAGAACGAGAACAGGGTTTAGACCGAGAACAAGTTCCACAGGACTGTACAAAATTCCTGACATCACGAGACAAGGCAGGCCACCAAAACGACCGACTCACCAAATCTCTGGTACCAAAAATACCTGGATGACCAGCCAATGCGGAGCAATGGACTTCAGACATCACTCTCTTTCTCCACTGGTCAGGAACATTCAATATTCCCATAGGGCAACGCTCAGGCCTATCCTCCTGAAATTCCTCCAGGGTCCGTCTCAAATCGGGCGAAATGGCAGAAAGAACTACCCCCTCACCTAGGATAGTAGTAGGCTCGGTCACATTAAGAGAATCAGCAAAGAAACTCCTAGAAAAGGCGTCTGCCTTAACATTCTTAGTGCCCGGAAGAAAAGAGACCACAAAATTAAAACGCATGAAAAACAAGGCCCATCTAGCCTGTCTAGGATTCAAGCGTTTGGCCGACTCCAGATAAATCAGATTCTTGTGATCGGTGAGGACCACAAATTGAAGTCTAGCTCCCTCCAACCAATGTCTCCACTCCTCAAATGCTCATTTCATGGCCAGCAATTCCCGATTCCCCACGTCATAGTTGCGTTCAGATGGGGAAAACTTTTGAGAAAAGAAGGCACAGGGATTCATCTTAGAAGTCACAGGGCCTTTTTGGGACAAAACAGCTCCTGCACCAATCTCAGAAGCGTCTACCTCCACTTGAAATGGAAGTGAGACATCAGGTTGCGGTAAAACTGGAGCTGAAGTAAATCTCCGCTTAAGCTCCTGAAATACTGAGACAGCCTCAGGAGACCAATTTAGCACATCAGCTCCCTTCTTGGTCAGATCAGTCAGTGGTTTGACAATACTAGAAAAATTACCTATAAATTTACGATAGAAATTAGCAAAACCCAAAAACTTCTGGAGAGTCTTCAAAGAAGTAGGCTGAACCCAATCATAAATGGCCTGTACCTTGGCCGGGTCCATTTCAATAGTCGATGGAGATAAGATAAATCCCAAAAATGAAATCCTCTGTACAAAAAAAGAGGCATTTCGATCCCTTAACAAACAGGGAATTCTCCCTCAAAATCCGGAACACAGTCCGGACATGTTCCACATGGGAATCCCAATCACTAGAAAAGATCAAAATATCATCCAGATAGTTGATCAAAAACTTATTTACAAAGGCTTGGAAAATATCATTCATAAAGGACTGGAAGACAGAAGGGGTATTAGAACCCAAAAGGCATCACCAGGTACTCAAAATGACCCTCCGGAGTATTAAACGCCATCTTCCATTCATCCCCGTGCTTGATGCGAATAAGATTATACGCCCCCCTGAGGTCAAGCTTAGTAAACCAGCAGGCACTCTTAACTCTGGAGAATAAATCAAACATCAGAGATAACGGGTACTGATATTTAACCGTCATTTTGTTAAGGGAATGATAATCAATACACGGTCTTAATGAACCATCTTTCTTGGCCACAAAAAAAAAAACAGCGCCTAAAGGTGACGAGGATGGTCTAATATGACCCTTCTCCAACGACTCCTTAATAAAGGATCGCATAGCATCATGTTCGGGTACCGATAAGTTGAAAAGCCGACCCTTGGGAAATTTACACCCAGGCATCAACTCAATTGCACAGTTATAACTCCTATGAGGAGGCAAAGACGCAGACTTACTCTCACTAAATACATCAGAGAAATCAGCCAGATAATCAGGAATATCATGAGACTGAGGAGAGGTGGAAAAAACAGGAGCGTCCCTAAGAACACACTGACAACCCCAACTCACCACAGACACAGATTTCCAATCCAAAACTGGGTTATGAGTTTGCAACCAGGGGAAACCCAGAACAATAGTATTATGCAAATTATGCAGCACCAAAAATTTACAATTTTCTTGGTGATCTGGGGCAACTCGCATTATCACCTGGGTCCAATACTTAGGTTTATTCTCTGCCAAAGGAGTGGCATCAATACTCCTCAAAGGAATAGGCGTCTGCAGAGGCGTCATGGACAAACCACAATGTTTAGCAAAGTCCAAATCCATCAGATTCAGAGCTGCTCCTGAATCCACAAAAGCCTTAGTGGAAAATGTGGACAAGGAGCAGATCAGAGTAATTGCCAAAAGGAACTTAGGTTGTACACTGCCCACAGCAAATGTGTGTGCAAAACGTTTCTCTCATTTAGGGCAGACAGAAATAGCATGAGAGGCGTCTCCACAGAAAAAACACAGCTTATTACGCCTTCTAAACTCCTGACGTTGCGCCCTAGACAAAACCCCATCACATTGCACAGGTTCAGACATTTGTTCAAAAGGTGGCAGCGCCTCCCATGTAGTTTTACGTTCACGTAAACGACGATCAACTTGAATGGCTAATGACATAGAGCCATCCAGACCAGAGGGAACAGGAAATCCCACCATAACATCTTTTACGGTCTCTGATAAACCTTTCCGAAAGAGAGCTGCCAATGCACTATCATTCCATGTAGTAAGGACCGCCCACTTTTGGAATTTTTGACAGTACAACTCTGCAGGATCCTGACCCTGGTCTAATGCCAACAGGGTTCTCTCAGCTTGATCAACGGCATTAGGTTCATCATACAACAACCCCAAGGCCTGAAAAAATGCATTCACATTAGTCAGAATAGGATTTTCAGGTGTCAGAGAAAAAGCCCAATCCTGGGGATCGCCGCGCAGCAAGGAGATGACAATTTTAACCTGCTGCACAGAGCTCCCCGATGAGTTAGGCTTCAAGGCAATAAATAATTTACAATTATTCTTAAAATTCAGAAATTTAGACCGATCCCCAGAAAACACATCAGGAGTAGGAATCTTGGGTTCAGCAGCATGTGACTGAATGAGATAGGTGGAAATTCCCTGTACTTCAGCAGCAAGTTGCTCCACACGATCAGACAGTTGCTTAATCTCCATTAGGAGAGGAAAAAAAAATCCTCCTACGGCCCCAGAGAAAAAGAGGAAAAAATATAATGAAAAAAAAAATCTGACTTTTTTTTTTTTCCTTTTTAAACAATTTTCTCCTGCTTTTGAGTACTCTACAATTTGCGGTATGGCTGGTGATTCTGTTATTAATGGGTCACCGAGGAGGAAAAACAACACAAGCCAAGTCTCAGAAAACCAGAGAGGTTGGTAACTATGCAGATTGCAGATCCCTGATCTTAACCACACAACTAGCAGCAGTCGTGGAACGTTCCTATGATGATCCTAGACGCCTCGTCACAACCGGAGAGCTACATAAGCCTAAAGCAGGAAAAGAGGAAAACTAACTACCCCAGAGCAGACCCCAAAGGAAAGACAGCCCCCCACATGTATTGACGGTGAAACAAGATGAAAACACAATGGCAGAAAAATAGGCTGAGCAAACGATGGGGCCTGACTAACTAGAAAGGACAGGAAAGGACACTGTCTGCAATCTGCCAAAAACCCTACCAAAATAATGTCCAACACTTCTGATAGCAAAATTAACCCTGAAGTCACAAGACTTCTCCCACTATATCAGCACTCTGAAATATTCTGAGACAGAGCAAAAAGAGGCCAATCTAATAAGGGACCAAAAGGCAAATACAGATAAATAGGAGTGGAAATTCAGCACAACCCCAGCAGGGGCTGGCTGACCACAAAAAACTGAATTGACCAACAAGAGCAAGTGTGAACAATAGCAAAAACAAACTAAACTTGAGAAGACTGGAACAGAGCTGAAGTCCAAGACCTGAGAAGCAGGCTGAATCACCAGCACCAGGATAGGGCGTCGGCTGTCTTATATCCAGTCTGATACTCCAGAGATCCAATCGTTATCCTCTTCATCAGGTGGCAGATCACTACCAATTAAACCAACCTCACTACCTCCTGTCACCACCAGAGGGAGAACGGAAGGAGAACTCTCAACTGGTGGAGCAGAAAATGAGTTCACAACACATGGGGTCAGAACCATAAGCACTGGATGGATTTGCCCTGACTTCCATACCGGAGATCCCTTTAAGAAAGCCCTGGGGTCAGTACCAAAATGCTGAGTGGATTTGCCCTAATTTGCATACCAATGATCCCTTAAAGAGACCCTGGGATCAGAACCACAGAGCTGAGTGTAACTGTTCTAACTTCCATACCGGGGATCCCTTTAAGAGAGGCCTGGGGTCAAAACCAAAGCGCTGGATGGATTTGCCCTGACTTCCATACCAGAGATCCCTTTAAGAGGGAAGATGTGCCTATGGGATGGAAGATGTGTGATTTGTATATGGGCATGGGTGAGGGTTTTTTAATTTCTGTCATGCTCATGTCTGGGGGGCAGACAATGGCTGGGATCTTATGTTCCCAGGGATGCTAGATTTCTCCCCCCATCATGTCAATGTCTGCTGAGGTGTTGTCAAGTGGGAAAACTTGCTCATAGCAACCAATTACAGCTCAGCTTCTTTTAACCAGCTCTGGTGAAATGAGAGATGCTTAGTGATTGGTTGCAAGGAAAACTTGCTCATAGCAACCAATCACAGCTCCGCTTCTTTTGAACAGCTCTGGTGAAATGAAAGATGCTTTGTGATTGGTTGGTGATACATGCACACATACATACATACAGTTGTGGCCAAAAGTATTGACACCCCTGCAATTTTGTCAGATAATACTCAGTTTCTTCCTGAAAATGATTGCAAACACATTCTTTGGTATTATTATCTTCATTTAATTTGTCTTAAATGAAAAAACACAAAAGAGAATGAAGCAAAAAGCAAAACATTGATCATTTCACACAAAACTCCAAAAATGGGCCAGACAAAAGTATTGGCACCCTCAGCCTAATGCTTGGTTGCACATCCTTTAGCCAAAATAACTGCGACCAACCGCTTCCGGTAACCATCAATGAGTTTCTTACAATGCTCTGCTGGAATTTTAGACCATTCTTCTTTGGCAAACTGCTCCAGGTCCCTGATATTAGAAGGGTGCCTTCTCCAAACTGCCATTTGTAGATCTCTCCACAGGTGTTCTATGGGATTCAGGTCTAGACTCATTGCTGGCCACCTTAGAAGCCTCCAGTGCTTTCTCTCAAACCATTTTCTAGTGCTTTTTGAAGTGTGTTTTGGGTCATTGCCCTGCTGGAAGACCGATGACCTCTGAGGGAGACCCAGCTTTCTCACACTAGGCCCTACTTTATGCTGCAAAATTTGTTGGTAGTCTTCAGACTTCATAATGCCATGCACATGGTCAAGCAGTCCAGTGCCAGAGGCAGCAAAGCAACCCCAAAACATCAAGGAACCTCCACCATGTTTGACTGTAGGGACCGTGTTTTTTTCTTTGAATGCCTCTTTTTTTCTCCTGTAAACTCTATGTTGATGCCTATGCCCAAAAAGCTCTACCTTTGTCTCATCTGACCAGAGAACATTCTTCCAAAACGTTTTAGGCTTTTTCAGGTAAGTTTTGGCAAACTCCAGCCTGGCTTTTTTATGTCTCGGGGTAAGAAGTGGGGTCTTCCTGGGTCTGCCTTTTCATTCCGACGCCGACGGATAGTACGGGTTAACACTGTTGTACCCTCGGACTGCAGGGCAGCTTGAACTTGTTTGGATGTTAGTCGAGGTTCTTTATCCAACATCCGCATAATCTTGCGTTGATATCTCTTGTCAATTTTTCTTTTCCGTCCACATCTAGGGAGGTTAGCCACAGTGCCATGGGCTTTAAACTTCTTGATGACACTGCGCACGGTAGACACAGGAACATTCAGGTCTTTGGAGATGGACTTGTAGCCTTCAGATTGCTCATGCTTCCTCACAATTTGGTTTCTCAAGTCCTCAGACAGTTTTTTGGTCTTCTTTCTTTTCTCCATGCTCAATGTGGTACACACAAGGACACATGACAGAGGTTGAGTCAACTTTAATCCATGTCAACTGGCTGCAAGTGTGATTTACTTATTGCCAACACCTGTTAGGTGCCACAGGTAAGTTACAGGTGCTGTTAATTACACAAATTAGAGAAGCATCACATGATTTTTCAAACAGTGTCAATACTTTTGTCCACCCTCTTTTTTATGTTTGGTGTGGAATTATATCCAATTTGGCTTTAGGACAATTCTTTTTGTGTTTTTTCATTTAAGACAAATTAAATGAAGATAATAATAACAAAGAATTTGTGTTTGCAATAATTTTCAGGAAGAAACGGAGTATTATCTGACAAAATTGCAGGGGTGTCAATACTTTTGGCCACAACTGTACATTCAGTTTTATATATAGAGATGGATCAGTCTTTTCCAGATGTAAAAATACCAAACCTGTATATTTTTCATTTTTCACATTTTATTACTTTTCACTAGGGAAAATGGAGGTGGTTCCAATTTTGTAAAATTTTTGTAAACTCTTTAATTTTATAGATTATAATGCTGTACTGTGGTATATAGTCCTAATCATGGTCTCCAAGAAAACCCAGATACAGGCTGGACATCACGGCAGTACCAACATGGCATGAATCACATTGCTGGGGAAGGGGAGAAGGAGGAGCGCCTGGAATAATGGAGGTCTGGGTGAGAATTGAAATGCTGATGTCAGCTTTTAAGTGGTTAAGAGCATAGCAGTGGCAAAAGGTGCAGTGCCCATGCCCCAAAAATCTGGGATGGGAAAAGTTGGTCACTTGCATAAAATACATATATCTTTTATTTTTATGGTCGGTTGGCCGTAAAGAGACATTATTAATTTTGGAGGGTGCATCATTATTTTTTAAGTGTGCATTAGGGGTCAAAAAGGGCAATTATTTATTTTAAGAGAAAACTCAGTGGGCTGGGAAGTGCTTTGCCTCCGTTATTCCTCCTTAAAAATTGTAAATATATTGATAAGAGGGTGTTATCATTCTACTTTGGCAAAGGGGTTTATTCCTATAGTCGGACACACTGTTTGATCCTCCTCATTATTCCTTTCCTCATACCACCTCATGAGCTTGACTGATGCCTGTTTAGCCTCCTTTCTTATCTTTTGGGTGCACTGGGGGTGGCACTAGGCAGGGAACAAAGAGGAGGATTGAATGACTTCCAGGAAATGACCCACTCCCGAGGCACTTGCAGCCTCATTTATATAAAAATTGTAGGTAAAGTTTATTTTTTCAGTAAGGGGATATAGGACGGTATAGCATTTTAACAATGCACCTGGAGGCTCGTCTTCAGAAGAATCTTTATTCATGTGACTTACGAAACCAGTTCTAAGTTCCCTGGAGGTTAGAAACCCATGAGCCCTGCATTAATCATGGAATTCAGGTCTCATTCAGTGTCATCGTAACCATAACTTATATCATATATATCTAAGATAGGTAATGACTTATAGGCAGGTGATAACTTTCTGATTGAGGTTTAATCACTGGGACCTCCGCTGATTCCAAGAATGCTAGAGATACCCGAGCAATAAGTGCTATTATGTGATGGTTATAATAACAGACATTACGCATTTTCGGTGCTGACACTTTTTGGCGCTAGCTTTTATCACTCATTATCACTCACCTGTTCTGCTCCCACATAGTTTGTTCATCAGATAAGATTTTCCCATCAGTAGTCTCCTACTATTGTGATCACCACAACGGGCAGTGTGCAATCATTGTTGAGCCCAATCCCTCTATTTCCCAACATTTACCATTGAGGAAGAGTTGGCCCAACCCTGGGCCCTGCGCCTAGAAGGGCCCACCCAGAGCTACCCTTAACTCTAATGGGGAGCGGAGTTTGCTGATATCGTTAAGCTCTGCGGTAGACTAGGGAGACCATGTCTCCCTGAACTATCACTCTCCATTCTGTGGACCGCATGTCACTGTATGCCTGTGGTCTACAAAATGGCAGGAAGATGCACAGAGGCACCGGCGCATGCACAGGACATGAGAGTCCCATCACAGTGATGTCATTGCATCACATTGGGACTGTGACGTCCTCTTCATGCTCCGACATATTGACACCGAAGCTGGGGACTCGTAAGGATTCTGGATTAGGTGAGTATAATGATGTTTTTTTGTTTACTTAAAACTTCTGCTGTCACCGTGCTGGCATCACAAAGTATAGGGACCTCTCATATAGTGGGAAGGCGGTCCTTAACAATTGTAGGAGCATCATAAAGTATCAGATCCCTTCATACAGAGTGGAGGGGGCTTTTCAAACATTGGAGGAACTACTGTGGGAGGCATCATAAAGTATGGCTACCCCTTATTCAGTTAGAAGGGTTGTCCTCATACATGGTAGGGGCATCATAAAGTATGGGGGCCCCTGGGAACTGTTGGTTCATTATACTGTGTATAGTGGAGCTGTGGGCCCATCATACAACTTATAGTGGAGCTGTGGGCCCATCATACAGTGTATAGTGGAGCTGTGGAAGCATCATACAGAGTATAGGGGAGCTGTGGGTCCATCATACTGTGTATAGCGGAGCTGTGGGCCAGTCATACAGTGTATGGGGGAGCTGTGGGCCCATCATACTGTGTGTGGGCCCATCATACTGTGTATAGGGGAGCTGTGGGCCCATCATACAGTGTATAGTGGAGCTGTGGACCCATGATAGAGTGTAGTGGAGCTGTGGGCCCATCATACAGTGTATAGGGGAGTTGTGGGCCCATCATACAGTGTATAGAGGAGCTGTGGGCCCATAATAGTGTATGGTGGAGCTGCGTGCCCATCATAGTGTATAGTGGAGCTGTGGACCCATCATACATAGTATAGTGGAGCTGTGGGTCCATCATACTGTGTATAGCGGAGCTGTGGGCCCATCATAGTGTATAGGGGAGCTGTGGACCCATCATGCAGTGTATAGGGGAGCTGTGCACCCATCATACAGTGTATAGTGGAGCTGTGGACCCATCATACATAGTGTAGTGGAGCTGTGGGCCCATCATAAAGGGTATAGAGTTGTGGACCCATCAAACAGTTTATAGTGTGGGCCTATCAAACAGTTTATAGGGGAGACGTGGGCCTATCATATAGGGTATAAAGGAGTTGTGGGCCCATCATACAGTGTATAGTGGAGCTGTGGGCCAATAATACAGGGTATAGGGGAGTTGTGGGCCATCATACAGTGTATAGGGGAGCTGTGGACCCACCATACTGTGTATAAAGGAGCTGTTGGCAAATAATACAGTGTATAGGGAGCTGTGGGCCCATCGTACTGTGTATAGAGGAGTTGTGGACTCATCATACTGTGTATAGCGGAGCAGTACATTGGGGGACTCAGGAAACATTAGTAAATATTAAATGGGCACTTAAGCATTATTGTTATTGGGGCACTTAGAGTATTGTGGCCATCAAAGGTGCACATTGGGCATTATTACATTATATTGGCAAAATGTGGACATTGTTTTCTATGGCACTTGGACAGGGCATTGATATTTTCTAGGGGTAATTTTACCATCTAGATGGCACAGATGAGCCATTTTGCAATGTAGAAGGCACAGAGGTGACATTATTATGGGGGGCAGTAGCAGGAGCACTATTATTGTGCTAAACAGCAGGTGCAGTAATAGGGACACATATGGCAGAGCAGCAGCTTAATATTGGGTATCAGCAGGATTAGGAGTTTTTGCAGGTTGGGAATAGATGGGGATGGTGCTGGAATAGATGGGGACGGTGCTGGAAATGTGAGAAGTCAGATGTGTCTTTCTGGTAATCTTAGCAGATGTGTCTTTGTTGCTATCTCAGCAGATGAGTCCTGGCTGGAGAAGTTGTCATGTCGGTCTGAGCCAGATGGAAAAGACAGGAAAATAAATGACTCCATAAGAAAGTCAGCTGTACATCATTATCTGAAATGTGTTGTAATCTGTTTTCAAATATTTTTATTAGATATTTTAGCAGAATTTACAAACATGCTCTTTGTTTATGTAGTAATTCACATTGGTAAGTAGGGAAAGGGGGGAAGGAAAGGGATAGGAGTAGGGAAGGGAAAGAAAGGAGTTTTGATAGTAACATAGACAGAGCTGTACATATTTGTATATCTACTACAAAAAAATTTATCTGTCTTAGTAAGATAATCTTCTTTGAATTTCCATGTTCAAACTATGTACATCGAAAATAGCTGGAAAGCTACTTTTAGTTTAAGAGTAAGAAAAAAACTTATTAACAAGAAAAGTCTTAGCTAAACTAAACTAAATCTTGGTATTTAGTGTTCCATATGCTCCATTTATTGTCATATTTATGCAAGCATCCATTTGCTATTGAGAATTTTAGGTCTAAGGTATTATGCGTCTTTAGTCTATCCACAATGTCAGAAAATCTTGGTATGTCAGTTCTTCTCCAGAAGGAGGCTATCATATTTTTAGTTATCAGTAAAAGGTGTATTATAACTTTTTTAGTTGAGTAATGTACCTCTTCCAAGCCCAAGGAAAAAAAAGCTGTTTGAGGGGAAAGTGTAAAGTTCTTGTCGAGAAGTTCACCAATATATATGGAAATCTTATTCCATAATTCTGTGAGAGCTGGGCAGGACCAGAAAATATGTTTCAAATCTCCCTTGAGCCCGCACCCCCTCCAACACAATGGGGATGAATCTGTTTTGAAATGTGATATTCTAGAAGGAGTTAGGTACCATCTTGTTAATATTTTGTAGTATGATTCGTGAAGTATGCTGTAATCTGTTACATGTTCTGCAGGACTGGTATCTACCAATATATGATCACCTCATGGCGGTAATATCAGTGTTGCTCTTTGTATATAGATTTATTTTCAGTAACACCATGGTCACCTGCTGAGGTTCCCCTACACACATAATTAGGATGCGCCACCATAGTTGTAAATAGGGTTACCTGGTAAGGGGCTCATTCACATGTTTCGCCCCCTTCACCTATGACTCTGGTGCTCTTGTTTTGTTTAAAAACTGTTTTATTTGCTGCAGATCTAGCAGTGCTCAGAATGCTGAGCCCTGTATAACCCCGCCCACAACATGGATTGGCTGCTTTGTTTGTACACTTTGTGGTGGGGCAGGCTTGAGCTGGGAGGCACGAAACACCTAGTCCTTTAGTGATAATCTCCTAAACAATGATTTTATAAAAACTACAACAAGCAGCCCAGTAAGTGACACATCGCTGGAATCAAAGTCTTTGCCCCTACATCATACTACTCTCAGATTAGATAGCAAAAACCTGATGACAGATTCTCCTTAAGTATTTTTTTTGTTTATTTTTGTAGATTGTGATCATTCATATTAAAAAGATGGTAGATATGAGGTATACATCTATATATACATTAAATATTATCAAATATTACACTGTCTTGGTAACATGGTGATTGGGATTGACAATTGGTTGGATCATTTTCAGGAGCAGGGTAAAATATCTTAAATAACCGACAGTGGACCAGGGAAGACACAGGATGGACTGGTTAACTAGCTTGGATAGGGAAGTCAAAGATCGTGACGCCCAGTTTCTAGGTTGTACAGGACTCCAGAACGTTGTGAATATAGTAGTTCCGTACATAGTTGAAATCAATTTCCTCCGTCTCAGATGAGACTCACACATTCAAGTCAATAAAATAAACAAATCCCAAGGGACCATGGGAGCGGCGTCCAACTTTAAAGGATAGATTTCTGTTTTAAACCTAGGAAACTATTGTACATGTTTTCATATAGTTGTATCACTGCTGTAAGCGGCGCATGCAGTGGATGCCATCAAGGGGCGAGCAGTGGAGCACATCCCCCCAAGCTGCGCCATCAAAGGGTGGATCATGAGAGTGTAATCCCCGGAGCAGGTGGGGCAGTCACATGATCTGGACTATGACCGGATTAGAGACACGGAAGGGAATGTGCCAGCCCTACGGAGACCAGCGCATGCGCACCAGCAGGAGGCCAGACATAAAGTAGCAAGGGGAATAAGGGGATGACGAGCAATAGAAACAAATTGAAAACCTAGAGAAAAGTATCTATAAATGCAAAGCAAACTTTGATTTGAAGGAGGGAATGAATGAAGGTGGGGGATAAAATAATTAAATAATGCATAATTAAAAAAAACAAGAAAAATAATATAGTGGAAATATAGATAATGGAAAAGGAGGAATGATAATCAGTGCTGCAATAAAGAGTGGAATGGATAAAGCAAATGTGATAATGGTGAAGCAAAATAGATTGATGTGAATAAAGATAATAAAGATAAAAATAAGAGAATGTGAATGCAAAAATGAAATGATGTTAAGGTGCTGAATAATTATATGTGTGTTGCACAAAATTGTGTAAGAAATAATGATGTGGGGTATGTGAAATAAGGCAAAATCCATTGGAAAAAATAAGAAAAAAGAAAAATAAGACAAGGATTAAAAATATATGAAAAAAAATAAATATTGAAAAACAAAAAATAAATGGAGAACTGAATGAAAAAAAAAAAAAAATTATTGAAATTATAGGATGGAAACGTTACTGATCTGCATGATCAAACAAAATTTTCATAAATCTCACTTTATTTAGCGTGGCGTATGGGCTATGTGCAGAAATCCCGGCACTCCCAGCCTCGGCTGCTATCAATGAGGCTATTAATGGTCGTCTGAAGAAGGTTCTGCTGCCGAATACACTTGGGTGAATCATCAATATCCGCTGCTGGCATCTCCTGTGTAATCACCGACCAATAACGTCCCAGATGTGGTCAAGGGGAGACAAGTCCGGAGACGCTGCAGCCATGGGAGCATGTTTTGGCCATGAGGATGGCTCACAATAACACGAGCTACATACAGCTTGGTGTTGTAGTGAAAGATGGCTCCTGGGACACTTTGGAGAAATATCTATATCTTCCAATGAAACAATGTTATGCCGAGCTCTTAGTGTATCTAGAATGAAGACTCAATGGCTCCTTTTTAGTGTTTATTGTGTATGTTACAAAATTTCAGACTCCAGTTCCAATTAAATTCTTTAGGGTGGTTCAACTGGGGTCCTATCAAGCACAAATTGACACTGTCCAAACTCCAACACAAAAATTTGTTGGAAAGTTGTGTTACCTTCACTTTTGGATCATCCCCTTCCACCCTCGTGTGGCAAAATCTTTATGATATCAGAGGGGCCACATGGCACAATGTATTGTTGTCACACCTACAGGATTTCCTTGCTTAGATTTCAATTGTCCCCGAATTCCCAGGCATGAAAGGGATGGGCAGTGAGTAAAGTGCAGGAGTTTTTTTTACAACTAAATTTTGGTACCCATCATCACTTTGGCTCAATACAGGGACACATTTTGTGGCACCATCTAATCTGGACACTTATGAAAATTGTTTAACAAGGTGCATAAAGTATTTAATCTTCATGATAAATCTTGAGCACCATTTTTTGGTACATCTTGCTCCAAAAATGTGGTGTATTCAGCTTAGTAAATCTGCCCCAATGTTCCTGCCCCCAGTGAAATAGCCACGAGATGAATTTTTATCCTTTAGGTCTCATTCAGGCCTCCTTGATTGTTATAAAAGCGTTATTCATCGGTGTTTTGGATCCCAGTTTTGTCAGTGCTTGGTCCGTTTGTCAGTTCTATTTTTCATGTATAACAAAATCAGCAAAATTGCAGTTACTTGTGGACAGCACATGGATAAGAAACTGACACCATCCCATCTGTCTGCTTTCCATAGTTTTCACTGATTCATAGATTTGAATAGGTAATTTTAATCCATAACTTGGATCAAAAAAATAACATGTAGCCGTGATTTTTTTTCATGGACATATACGGTAGTCCACAAAAAAAAAAATACAGACATGTGAACAGCTCCATATTCTATAATGAATATGTGTTCTATCTCCGAAAAACAGCCCAAGCGAGGTAAAAAAAAGACAATTTGGGGGGGACGTGGCCTGAGCCCAGGTGGATGTGGACGTGTGAGTTCAGAGCTCCTGCGTGACCAGTCAGACAAGCAACAAAAAATATAGGAAAAAAGGAAGAACATGGATTAAATTAATCCCTGAAGTTGTTCACAACCTTCCTGGAATCGTTTGATATCGTTTTCTAAAGTGTGGGACTTGTTTTTCACCTGCTACAGCTGACTGAAATAAGCGGTGAGTGAAGCCGGGATATTGGCGGGAAGCCAGAGTCAAGAGTCCGGGAGTCCCCCCTCGGTGAGGTATCACTGGCCTTTCCGGGGTAGTCAGAAGCTGTGGAGGAAATAAAGGGACTGCCACCATTTTACCTGTGAGACCGGGGAGCCCAAGGAGTTAAGCGGTGTCGCAGTTAGTGAAGCTGCGGAATTGGCGGGAAACTGGTCGCAGAAGTCTGGGAGTCCCTCCTTAGTGAAGCTTCAGTGGCTGTTCCAGAGGAGTCAGGAGCTGTGGAGTCTGCCGCCGCTGTACCTGAGATTGAGGAGACCGAGAAGTCCAGCGTCGCTATAAGTGGAGCCGGCGCCGCCATTAAAAGAGCGGGAAAGTGAGGCGCCGCTGTGAAGAAAAAAAGGCGGGAAAATCACCGCGCTGAGTTAAACAGGAAGCGGAGTACTGGAGAAGCAGCAACAGAGCCGGAGGAGGAAGACATCTGATCGAACAAAAGCAGGAAGAAGAAAGAAGAGTCAGAAAGGAGCGAGAGAGAGAAGAAGCAGATAATAAAGCTGTGAGTCCTGGAAGAAACAGAGGAAAGCAGGAAGATACCGGAGCTGCTACAAGAAGCGGAGACTCTGGGAAAAGCTGCAAGACATCTGGTACACATCGCAGCAAGGAGGAAAGGCATAAGTAGCTATATTAAACCTAAATAATAGCCCTGCTGTTGCTGTGGGATGCAAAAGAGATTAAAAAAAAACTGCGCTGCAAGAGATATGTATTAAATCTTGTGGCTACATTGTGGGGTGGAGGTTCCTGTCAGCAGAGAGGCCTAGTGAATCTGGCATAAAAGTGGTGGTAAGCACATAAAGAGGAGTGGGGAGGGCATTGGAACATAAAGGGTGCCTGGAGACACTGCATCTTAACAATACAAGCCACAACTGGTGTCAAGGGTGTGCAGACTTATTCTACAGGGGGAGAGGAATCCCTTAGGAGGCACCATACAAATAAACTGGTGCATTATACTGTCGCGGCCTCCTTGCACATTTCTGGGGGACTGAAACTCCAACTAATATCCTCACAATCTATTGTGAAGGGAAGAATCCAGCCTGCCAGCTCCAAGTTCATCGATATCACTTGTGGGACAAATATTGACTGGTATATATTATATACTGCTCAGTTATTTATAACAGTTCTCATTAATAGTTTATAAGTCTACCTTTGGATCTTTAAATGGCATCACTTGCTTTATATGCCTTTATATACTGCTTATAATAATACACAGGATTAGAGTGCTGGAAATCTGTTGTGCAAAGCCAGGAGTCGCACTGAGTGAAATAGGGGGTGTAGATTTATAATAAGACCCTGCTATAAACACTAGTGTGGAGGCTGGTTGTTGCATAGGGGATTCTTAACTTATATTCACAATACTCAATACTAAGTGGAGTGACTCTGCCTATAAGTTTTGACTCCAAACACAAAGATTGACATTGCCTTTCTGTTCTACCACCACACAGAGACCTCATTAACAATTTATATTTGTAAGTTATAATGAATTTCCTGCCATAACACCACCAGCGCTTGACAGAATGGCGACTGGGGGCTTGAAATTTAAAGGACAAACTAACAGAACACAAAGGACATGGAATACTGCAAAAACAAAGTTATCTGGTGACCCATCTAATCTGCTTAGCCCAACTAAATCTAGATCGCCTATTAAATGACATGAGGGACATGAGAGCCCCTCATTGAACACCTCAAATGCCTGTCATGGAAAAGGGTCACAAGGGAAATCGACACACAGAGATTTACTCCCTGACTTCCAGAGTAATACACAAAAATCTACTATAAAAGAGGGTACAAATATCGAGACAGGCAACAAAAGTGAGGATGGTATGGATATGACACATTCTAGCAAAAGGAAAAGCTTAGGAAAGGGGGCTCAGGGGATGGGGGCTGCAACCTTGAATTCTGACAGTACCTCAGAGGAATCTCTGATTAATGGTAGCCCTACTAAACCCCTTCCAAAAATGGGTTGCCCTGGATCTTTCCCCCAAACTATCCCCTCGCTTGATATGGTCAATTATGAGGCTTTTTGGCCTCAGATAAACAAGTCTCGGAGGGAATCCTGGACAACTTTTGGAAATCCTTAAAAGACTCCATTACAATGGGTTTTGAGTCACAGAGAAGCTTCATGCAGGAGGCCTGTGATAAGTTTACAAATAGATTCGAGATCAGTGAGGAGAGAATTGGGAAAGTGGAAACAAAAACAGTGTCACTCTTACAACAAAAGTTACAGTAGATCTGAGGGAGGAAATCACATCTCTGAAATCCAAACTCACAGATCTAGAAGATAGGAGTCGACGCAATAACCTGAAAATCAGAGGAATACCAGAGACAGTCCTGCAAAACGATCTCTCTAATTACACAAAGGCCCTGTTCAAAAAGGCAGTCCCCTCTTTATCAGATTTACAGCTGACAATTGATAGAGTCCATAGGTTGCCGCTCCCACGGGGTATACCGCCAGATAACCTGAGGGACACGATCTGGTTTCAACCAAAGACAAGGTTCTGAGATTTATAAGAGAGCGTGGTGTTTTCCCGGCTCCTTATGAGCACATAAAAAAATTTTCCGACTTCTCCAGAAATACAATGGAGGCGAGGAAAGTATTTCGGGAAGTTACTACTAAGCTAAGGGACTTGGAGATATCATATAGATAGGGGTTTCTGACCAAACTCATTGTTTGATACAAGGGTAAGAAAATCCCACTACTAAATATAGATGAACGTCGGGATTTCATTGCCTTCCTTCACAAAGACCTTAGGGATAAGGGTTGAATGTACATATTAATAATTCTGGTTCCTTCCTTAGAGTTACTGGTTCTAACGTATTGTAATATTACAGCGTATTTTTATAGACCTTGGCTGGTCATGTAGGACCTTTGCCGTATTTTTTTTTTACCCCCGAACTGAGAAGAGAAACCACAAGTGTTGGTTTCCTTCAAGAGAACTCCATTTATTTGTATTCATTTTTTCTTTTTTGTTTGTTTTTCTTGTATTACATATTTCCCCAGACTACGTACCTTGGTTTGTGCCCTAGGGTGGGAACAGATGGATATCAATATCCTCTCATATAACGTCAGAGGCCTTAAAAGCCCTTATAATAGATACACAACATGGAAAGAAATCAAGCTATATCAAGCCGACGTGGCATGTCTACAAGAGGTAAAGTTGGCGAGAGACAACCACCCCATTTTCAAGCACAAACAATACCCTCACATTTTTAAAGCGTTGGGTGAGAAAAAAAGAGCTGGTGTCATAACCATTATCAGCAACAGAATATCATTCCAACTGATTAGTGAGGAGGCCGACACTAGAGGTCGATACCACATTCTTACGTGTACAATCAATGGCAAATTGTTCACAATCGTCAACATTTATGCCCCTAATAAAAAGCAATTCAATTTTTTTTAAAAATTAATTTAAAAAATTGACAAAGTTAAGAAAGGGGAATTGATGCTGGTTGGTGATTTCAATATTGTGCCTGATAGACATATGGACTCGTCCTCCCTAGCACGACTACCATCTTACTTCTTGAATAATTGGCTAATGAAAAATGAGCTATTTGACGTCTTCAGGTGCCTCAATTCGTCATCTTGGGAGTACACACATTACTCCGACGTTCACAATTCCGCATCGAGAACTGACCTTTTTCTTACTAATATCTTTTCATTGTCCAGATTCAGAAAGGTGGAAATTTTGAACAAGTCCTTCTCCGATCACACCCCGCTCAGGCAAAATTTAATGTAGGGCCCTCAACACCGAATACTTTTCTTTGGAAAGTTAATCAAACTCTGCTCAAAATTCCCAAATATAGACAAATTATAGAAAAAAACATTAGTGACTATTTTATTGAAAACTCTTTATGGGAAATTACTCCATTTACCTTATGGCAGGCGCATAAGGCTGTTGTTCGTGGATGTTTAATGCAGCTCTCTTCAAGATACAAAAAGGAAAGAAGAGAAAAAATAATCACGCTACAATTACAAATAAAATCCAAAGAAGAGCAACAGAGCAGTCTAGCTACCCCATCCCACGCCCTTCATCTAGAAATATTAAAATTACGACAAGAGCTTAGCTCACAGATCCTGACCGAATACGATTCAGCTCTTAGGGCTTCTACCGTATATACTCGAGTATAAGCCGATCCGAGTATAAGCCGACCCCCCTATTTTTGCCACAAAAAACTGGGAAAACTTATTGACTCGTGTATAAGCCGAGGGTGCACAGTGAGTGGCCTCAGTTATCTGCAGTGTGTGGCCCCAGTTATGATGCACAGTGAGTGGCTCCAGCTTTTCTGCACAGTGAGTGGCCCCAGTTATCTGCACAGTGAGTGGCCCTAGTTATGCACAGTGAGTGGCCCCAGCTTTGCTGCACAGTGAGTGGCCCCAGTTATCTGCACAGTGAGTGGCCCCAGCTTTTCTGCAGTGAGTGGCCCCAGTTATGCTCAGTGAGTGGCCCCAGCTTTGCTGCACAGTGAGTGGCCACAGTTATCTGCACAGTGAGTGGCCCCAGCTTTTCTGCACAGTGTGGCCCCAGTTATGCACAGTGAGTGGCCCCAGCTTTGCTGCAGTGAGTGGCCCCAGCTTTGCTGCACAGTGAGTGGCCCCAGCTTTTCTGCACAGTGAGTGGCCCCAGCTTTTCTGCAGTGAGTGGCCCCAGCTTTGCTGCACAGTGAGTGGCCCCAGCTTTGCTGCACAGTGAATGGCCCCAGCTTTGCTGCACAGTGAGTGGCCCCAGCTTTGCTGCACAGTGAGTGGCCCCAGTTATCTGCACAGTGAGTGGCCCCAGCTTTGCTGCACAGTGAGTGGCCCCAGCTTTGCTGCACAGTGAGTGGCCCCAGCTTTGCTGCACAGTGAGTGGCCCCAGTTATCTGCACAGTGAGTGGCCCCAGTTATGCACAGTGAGTGGCCCCAGCTTTGCTGCACAGTGAGTGGCCCCAGCTTTTCTGCACAGTGAGTGGCCCCAGTTATGCTCAGTGAGTGGCCCCAGCTTTCCTGCACAGTGAGTGGCCCCAGCTTTTCTGCAGTGAGTGGCCCCAGCTTTTCTGCACAGTGAGTGGCCCCAGCTTTTCTGCACAGTGAGTGGCCCCAGCTTTTCTGCACAGTGAGTGGCCCCATCATGTTGCTGCTGCCGCTGCCTCCCTTACAAAAAAAAACAAAAACCTGTATACTCACCTCAGTCGCTGCCCCCTGCTCATCAGCGTTGCGCTCTGCAGTGACTGTGCAGGCAGAGAGCGATAGCGCTCTCTGACCTGAATGTCACTGCAGAGGATGCAAGACAGCAGAGCGCAGGGACAGGTGAATATGCCTCCCCCCCCGTTCATACTCACCGGGTCCTGGCGCTTGTCTCTGCAGCTCCCCTGCTTGTTGTTCCATGTTGTCGGCGCTGTTCTCTTCCTGGTTCAGCGGTCACGTGGTACCCGCTCATTAAATATGCGCATATTTAATGAGAGGGTACCATTTGACAGCTGAAGCAGGAAGAGAGCAGTGCCGACAACATAGAACAAGCAGGGGAGCTGCAGAGAAGGGTGAGTATGATCTGACACCCCCGCTCCCCCTCCCCTGCCGATCCCCCCCGGTATATGACTCGTGTATAAGCCGAGAGGGGGACTTTCAGCCCAAAAAAATGGGATGAAAATCTCGGCTTATACACGAGTATATACGGTAAATTTATTTCGTATTCGTCATCTAACAAGCCAACGAAACATATGATGAACAAGTTAAAAAGAGAACGCGCAATCAGACGAATACACAAGATTCAATCTCCATCAGGGATTATTAAATCTCACCCGCAAGACATTGCGGATGTTTTTGCGGCATATTTCAGTGAGCTGTATAACTTAAAAAAAGACCCCTTAACTCCAATTCCGGACCAATTAGCGATTGATTCCTTTTTGGCTGGTATAAATCTCCCGCAAATAGACCAGTCAGATTTAAGAATACTAAACCGTCCTATTAGCATTGAGGAGATTACCAATACTGTCAATAAGCTGAAACCACTAAAATCCCCTGGTCCTGACAGTTTCACTAATTAATATTTCAAAACATTCTCTAGTCTTATTTCCCCGCAATTAAAAAATCTATTCAACGATGCCCTGACGAAGATCCTCTGCCCAAGTAGCTATGGCCTTTGCTGCCCAAGATGAAGCAAAGATTGGGCATACCACCGTCGAAGCCGCTCGAAGGAAGACTTCGCTAGGGATTCTATAATCCTATCATTAGAATCCTTGAGAGACGCCACACCTGAAAGCGGGAGAACCGTGTTATTAGAAAGTCTGGACACGGGCGGGTCCACCGAGGGAGAGGCAGACCAGTTGTCCGTGAGCTCTTTAGCAAACGGGTACAGTACGCCGAGACGCTTTCCTCTTTGAAAGCGTCTGGTCGGATCTTCTCTTTCCCTGGTAAAAATCTTTCCAAACTCGGAATGAAAGGGAAATACCCTGGATGGCGTTTCCTCCCGTCTGAACGAAACCTCCTGATCTGAGGATTTCGCAGGGGAGTCAGAGATTTCGAAGGTGTCGTTAATCGCCGCAATGAGGTTCTGTACTGTAACCTTCATGTCCGCATCCTGGCCAGATTCCAGCTCTACAATCCCTTCAGAAGACATATCTGAGAGCGCTTCACCTGACTCGGGTGAGGAGGCACGGGAGGGCGACTGTTGGGAAGGACTAGGTGCAGATGAGGGGCCAGGAGAGGATTCCGGCCGGAGATCCTGCCTAGGCCTTTTGCGGCTTCTGCTAGCTGGCTCAGATGGAGCGTCCTGTGACCTGCTGGACCCTGCAGAAGTGTCCAGGGGCAACCTATCAAGAACGGCCACTAGGGACTGAGACACCCTGGTGAGGTCTGCCACAGATTGTGAAAGAGACGAAGCCCAGCCAGGAATGGGTGGTTCGCTTTCACGTGGCACAATAGGTGGTTCCTGGACGGGGTCATGCTGAACGGGATTGCTGCAGTCCAGGCAGATGGGGGTAGGCTGACCTGAGGGAAGTTTGCGATTGCAAGAGGAGCATGCGAAGAACTGGACTAGGGTGCCCGTGGGAACTGGCGGACGGCCACGATCAGACTTAGAATTAGACATGGTGAAGGAAGAGAAGATGGAAACCTGCGGAAATGCCGGAAGGTTGGGGGACAGAAAGGCAGAGTAGGGTGTCAGTCTGCAGTTGCAAAAGTACTCACGGTCTGGTGACCCTGAGATGATTTAGGCTCTTGCAACTGGCCAGGAACCGACAGGGAGCGCTGGCCTCTGCTTTAGTCTACGGCTGTCAGGCTGCAAAGATGTGAGGAAGAGAAAGCGCGGTTTCAGTGGAGGAAGAAAGGCGGAGCTAGTCGCCTTCACCAGAGAGAAAATCCGCCCCCCCTTCCCAGCCACAAGCCTGAAGGGGCAGTGGGAGGGCTCAGGAACTGGCCGGCCTATGAGAGTGAACGGGGCGTGGCCGCGACGGGCGCGAAGACCCAAACTGAAGCCGGGGACTAAATTTAACACGGCGGCCGCCTGTCAGCGTGGGGCGGCGCGGAAGAACTGCAGCGCAGCCGCACCCGCCCCTACAGAAGACGCCCCCATACCCCTGCTCCCAGAGGTAACCCTCTCCAAGATACCGTCAGTGGGGTGAAGAGGGCCCGCACCGCAGCTGAGGCAAAAAGGGATGCGCGACCGGGAGGCTACTTCGGCGCCGCATCCAGGCGTCTTTGTGGTTTCCTGAGCCGTCCAATAAAGGTACCTCTGTATCCCACGCTGTCTGTCCATCTTCTCCGCCTTAGCGCCTCGTCCAACCGACAGGCTCTGGTGGGCGAGTGGGTGGGAGGCAGGGGACAAGGACCATCCGTTTTCGCTTGCACGTCACCTGTGCTAAGCCCGTGGTCCGCCCGGAGAACTATGAGTATACAGGGTGACAGTACACGCCGTACTCATAGCCTCTTTGTGGGAGTACAGTTGTGACTGTTCACACTGTATCCCTCCTAATACCTGAAAAGGAACGACGCACGTCGAGGTAGATATGGGTCCAATGAAGGACCCGTGTCCACCTCCTACTGACACTAAGCTAAACTGAGGAATTCCCTGCCGGTCGGTGGGGTGTACACTGTGGAGGAGGAGCTAACCTTTTTTGTGCATAGTGTCAGCCTCCTAGTGGCAGCAGCATACACCCATGGTCTCTGTGTCCCCCAATAAGGCGAACGAGAAATAGAAGTTACTCCTAAAATGGCACTCTTGTCTCTGGACCTGGAATCCATTAGTCCCTCAATAAAGTATATAATAATTCACATTTTCCTGGTTGTCAAGAACTCCATCGCCTACTGGTGGAAAAAATCAAATGCGCCTTTGTTCTCAGATATCATTGAGACTTTGCGTTCACACAGTCTCATGGGGGAGAGGATAGCTTTTAACAATAATTCACTGAATAAATATCTTAAATGGGAAGTATGGAATTCCAAATTTTTGTAAAACTCTGTTGCTACTCATGGGCTACATTTAATATTAGTTACACATGTTCTAAGTCTGGAAGGAAATGTTATTACCTGTATTTGTTTGCAAATGTCTTTGCACTAGAGCGGAGCTCTCCATTTTTTATTTTGCCCTATTTCCCTTGTTATTCCCCTTCTATTCCCTTTAAATTTTAAAACAAATAAAAAATATTTAAAAGAAAAAAAGACAATTTTTAAATCCCTGTGGGGTAACTGGGACTAGAAACTTTCCCGGCACATAATACAAAACAGCATGACATACGGTGGGACTGACTTCCTCTCTTGGTCAACACCTGAAAAGTCCTCTCCCTGGACTCTTCTGCCTTGATATAAGACCCAGACTCTTGGTCTCATGAATGCCTGAATGCCAGCACACTGGGCATATCTGGTGAATACCAGGCTCCCATGACATCATGACCTTATGTGATCTCTAGTGACGAGGCTTCATATGATATCATGGTATCTCAAGGGCTTAGTGTACGCAACAGGTGCTCAGGATGAAGGCAATTGAGTGCCAGTGGAGGAAATTTGCACTGCAATGAAGAACCGAAGTGGATGTCAAACCTGGGTAGTGCACACCTTTGGCTCGTCTCTAATCAGCATGCATTTTAAATGATTAATACTTTAATATTTTTATTCTTTTATTCCATTTTTATTTTCTACAATATTAGTATATCAAAAATTTATTTATTCATCATCTATTACTTTACGCTACAGTCCATGCATCAATCTTTCTCCCGGCAGGAACATTCAGACAATCCCATGATCTTCTAGCTGTGCAGGACGGAGGAACCAGTCTCCTTCTTGTCGAAGTTCCAACAATGAATATGTGGTCCAGAGTAGAGGACTTTTACTGTTCCAATATATTTATCTTTTACAAAGGGACTTTGAAGAGTTCCTGTTATCAGGTTTTCCCAATTTAAGCTAAAGCCACAAACCCTTAAAAGGGTTGTCCAAATAACAGAGTACATTTTAATCAATAGATCTTGGCATAATAATGATTTCCACAAAAAAATTTTCCTGTGCTGAGATAATCTTATACATGTGCCGCTGCAATGTACTGTGTAATGGCTGTATCTTATAGTGTCGGAACATGGTCTGAAAACAGAAGAGGATGCAAAAGAGAGTATACAGACAGGACCTTACAGAAAACAGCATCTGCGAAGCAATGTTGTCCTGTCTGTATACTCATTTTTGTTTCCTCCTCAATCATTGCAGTTGGTGACTTCCTAGCATTATTGATGTAGATGATATGTCCTATGTCATTCACAAATCGCAGTGAATCTTATACCTGCGCAGTTGAAGTGCAAACGCTCTATGCTCGGCCCTACTAAGGCCAGAGCCAAGTGCTATAATACACCGCAGCCAGCATTTATTAACCCAGAAGTGAAGTTGGTGTTGGCGCATGCGCAGTACGAGACTTTGCAGTGTCCATAGTAGGACAGACAATAGATTGTCTGCGAAGGCTTGTGCTTCCATAGCGCAGCAACAAGACTTGTGATGAGCTGTAGAAGACATAGGATACATATTAATCAAGCCAAATTGACAGCAGCAGCAAGGATTGAGGAGGCCAAGAGAAAAAAAAAAAGATGGACCGACACGTGTATGTATATAAGTTGTTTTTTAGCATATTCACTAGGAGTTTCGAGCTTAGATCCAGGTGGATGAACTGCGCTAATAGAGCAGTTAGTTTACCTGGTGACAGGATCCCTTTAAAATAAATAAAATTACATTACACTACAACGTTTTCGGGGTTTTGGTTTGTTCTTTTCCCGTAAACTGTCGATTTCTCTTTGCAGGGCTGACATTTTGTCATTAAACCCTTGATTCATCATCATTTCTTGCTCCTAAAATGGAGACAGAAAGCAGAAGAAGAGACAAAGATTTATAAACACAATAAATTGAAAACCTTGACTATTTAAACCAGTTCCTGACCAGGCATATTTATTAGACCCAGTTGCGGGGGAAATGCACCTTTCTGTCTGCATAGCAGAGCTGTGTGTCTCCTATGACCCAGCAGTTCCTGCTCCCTCACTCTATACCAGGGTTCCCCAACTCCAGTCCTCAAGGCCCACCAACAGATCATGTTTTCAGGATTTCCTTATCATTGTTCAGGTGATAATTGCATCACCTGTGCAAAACAAAGGAAATCCTGAAAACATGATCTGTTGGTGGGCCTTGAGGACTGGAGTTGGGGAACCCTGCTCTACACAGTGATCACCGGACCGCTCTGTGCACGGAGGACGAAGCGCCTTCAGTGCTTCCTATTACTACATACACAGATCTTGTTCAGTATTGTGCATACAGCGATGGAGAAGGCACAGACGATAATTAACAGTCTCTGCCTTCTCTATGGGAACATCGGCTGTCTTTGACTCCCGTAGCTACACGATTGTATGTAGCTGCGTTCCTATGTAGTGACATTTCAGGATGTCACTGCAGATTAGGAGCCAGACCACCCAGATATTTAAAGTCTATGGGTGGTCTGTAAGCAGTAAAAATGCTAATTAATTGAGATGATATCTAAAAATACTCTTAACTCCAATTACTCTAATTTTACATATAATTGAGCCTTCAACTTTTTTCCAGTAATCTATAGACATTTTTGGATCTCTCTTGAGGAAGCTTTGAGGTCATTGTTGAGATTTTTAGTGGAAGAACCATGAGGAACCACGAAAAAGACTTTATGGGTAAGCAACTTGATACTCTAGTAGACTCTAGTAAATCTGAATTCTGAGTATCATTTCAGGCCCACCGACCACCACCGGAGAGATGATACAAAATGATTCCAGTTTTGCGATTCACATGCAGCAGAACAGACAATTTTGAGAAATCCAGCTGAGCTTTATAATACTCTACCTTGAGCTTCTGAGCTATGACCAATTCATTTTGCTGAATCATCATCTTTCTGTCTTGTTCCATCTTGTCTATGAGCATTGCCTTATGCTGCTCGAAACTCCTATTCTGATCTTCCATGCGTTGTTCCAGATTTCTGTTATTTTGCTCCATAATTTGTTTTTCCCTCTCTGCGTTTTCGGCTTGAGCACGTTCCTCTAAAACAGAAAGAGGTGCGTGATTAACCCTCGGTATTACCAAGTACATATCAGATGGTAGAACACAGTGTCGGGAATCCAACCGATCCCGAGAATGAAGGACCTTCATGGCTGATTTACCAATGTGACCTCTTCACAGTTTTTCCTACACAATGATGTTTGTCGAAATTATGAAGGATACAACCAGCCAACAATGTCATAACTTATGGTTCAAAATGTGTTAAACGCCTAGGAAAGGTAGCTTCAAACATTCAATGACATCAAAAGAGAAAAAATAAGCTAGAAACCTTAAAATATTTAAGCTTTAAAAAGTTTTTTTTTTATAAAACAATGACCCATAATAAAACAATGAGGACACAATGTGCAAATGAAGAGAGCCACACCAAAGTGGTAATGTGCCAAAGGTTACCAATAAAGCGCCAAATAATTTAAGACAAAAAATTAACAGATGTCATTTGAAGTATATGGTTAAGTAATGGGCCATAAAGGGTTAAATCGGGGGTTAAAAGACCTCCTGTTACAATTACAATGGCCAAATAAGTGATTAGTACAATATGACCAAAAAAAATTCTTTGGTGGGAGAAAAATGGGGAGATTGTTTTATTATGGGTCATTGTATTTTTTTTCAAGTTTAAATAAAGCTTAAATAATTTAAGGTATATAGCTTCTTTTTTCTCTTTTGATGGCTATGTCATAACTTACCCAGCATTTGGTTTCAGAAACAACAGTGGGTCAAACATTACGTCAATGTCCATATTTGGAGGTTTTCACTATGACTGCCCATCTCTCACCTGCTAGCTCTCTCTCCTTCTCAGTCAGGGTCGCATCTGCTTGGACGATGGCAGCTTCAATGTCCTTCTTCTCGGAGATATACTCATTCATCACTTCAAGAGACTTTGGTTGCGAAAAGTGAAATTGGTTACGATTAAAGATGTATAAAATGGTAGTTTGAGGGGTACGCCTATCTTAGACAAGAGTGGCATCTACTTAGGATAGGCCACAAGTGTTCGATAGATGAAGGTCCCGTCTTTGAGAATCTCACCTGTCTCTAGAATAGGCCAGAGAATGGAGAGTTGGTAGGACATGCAGGTCTCTCTCCACTTCTGAGGAAGCAGCCAAATCCCAAATTTCACTTTGAAGTCATTAATTTGCCATTCCTTCAGGTTTCCTATTAAGAAAGTACTTGTCCCTATGTTTTACTACAAAGTGTCACAAGTCTGACTGATTTTACAGGGTGGGCCATTTATATGGATACACCTAAATAAAATGGGAATAGTTGGTGATATCAACTTCCTGTTTGTGGCACATTAGTATATAGGAGGGGGGAAACTTTTCAAGATGGATGGTGACCATGGCGGCCATTTTGAAATCGGCCATTTTGGATCCAACTTCATTTTTTCCAAAGGGAAGAGGGTCATGTGACACATCAAACTTATTGAGAATTTCACAAGAAAAACAATGGTGTGCTTAGTTTTGACATAAATTTAGTCTTTCATGAGTTATTTACAAGATTATGACCACCTATAAAATGTGTTCAAAGTGCTGCCCATTGTATTGGATTATCAATGCAACCCTCTTCTCCCATTCTTGACACACTAATAGCAACACCGCAGAAGAAATGCTAGCACAGGCTTCCAGTATCCGTTGTTTCAGATGCTGCATACCTCATATCTTCACAGCATAGACAATTGCCTTCAGATGACCCCAAAGATAAAAGTCTAAGGGGGTCAGATCAGGAGTCCTTGGTGGCTATTCAACTGGCCCACGACGACCAATCCACTTTCCAGGAAACTGTTCATGTAGGAATGCGCCGACCTGACACTCATAATGTGGTGGTGCAAAATCATGTAGGTGCATTCCTACATGAACAGTTTCCTGGAAAGTGGATTGGTCGACCATCTTGGGCCAGATGAATGGCCACCAAGGTTTCCCGATCTGACCCCTTTAGACTTATCTTTGGGGTCATCTTCTATGCTGTGAAGATATGAGATGTGCAGCATTTGAAACAACGGATACTGGAAGCCTGTGCTAGCATTTCTTCTGTGGTGTTGCTATTAGTGTGTCAAGCGTGGGAGAAGAGGGTTGCATTGACAATCCAAACAATGGGCAGCACTTTGAACACATTTTATAAGTGGTCATACTCTTGTAAATAACTCATGAAAGAATAAAGCTATGTTAAAACCAAGCACACCGTTGTTTTTCATGTGAAAGTCTCAATAACTTTGATGTTTCACATGACCCTCTTCCCATTGGAAAAAATAAAGTTGGATCCAAAATGGCTGACTTCAAAATGACCGCCATGGTCATCACCCATCTTGAAAAGTTTTCCCCCTCCCATATACTAATGTGCCACAAACAGGAAGTTGATATCACCAACCATTCCCATTTTATTTAGGTGTATCCACATAAATGGCCCACCCTGTACTTACGTAGACCCCGTGTATGGTGGTGGTGACCAATTACTATCTCCATGCTCATATGGAGAGCCGTATTGACTGCAAGTGCTAGAGGTCACCGGGCCCTTAGTAGGACTTAGATGGTTGTTTCACTCCAAAACTAAGAAAAGTAATATCTTGGAAGAAGGGCCCCAGAGTACTTTGATGTTTCCCTCAAAACATCAAGGCACTGAGGACTCTCAAATTTTAATATTTTTCTATCTAATGGCTAACAGATTACAAAGATATGTTTTTTTTTAATAGTTTTTTACTTATTTTGTTCTTCCAAAACTCACCTTTACACCTTTTCCAGGTCTTTTGTTGTAACCTTCCATAATATTAAGCTTCTCAATTAAATAATGTTTGTGTCCTCCAGGTACAGAATATATTCCCGCCAATATATTGTTCTCCATAGTGGCGCTGAGCTCCTGGAGAATCTTCCGACAAAAACCTCTTGAAGCTTTTTCATTCTTCATAGAATAATCATTCATTTTATTATCAATTAGCTCCTGTTAAAAAAATAGGGGAAGATATAATGTTCTGAAATTCTCCATAATCATCATGGAAACTATAATAATGTTATAAATGCTGAGTGTAAAGTTTGGAGTACACATGAGATAGCGGATAATTGGGCAGACAGGTAACCCTCCTGACTCTTTGGTTTCACCAAAGTGTTCATGAAGGGTGAGAGTAGAAACCTGATGCTGAACACTTCTGGAATTAGATTATCTACCTTGAAAACACCAAAATTCAGACATTTAAAGTTTAATTGCTGGATCTTTCTCTTCACTAACATCATTTACCAACAAAGAGTTGAGTTTGCCAAATTGCTGGTGTTCCCAAATTGTTGTGTTTGGCCAATGCTCATCTACAGTGCATGGAGAACTTATGAGTTAAAGTGTTTTCAAATTGCATTTGGGCACCCATGGCTCATGTCAGGGCTTACGTCCAAACCCCCCACAAAACAAGAATTGGAAGTGTGCGCCAACAGGGCAATGGACTATAATGGTGCAGTCAGATCAAAAGTACGTTCTGCCATGCATAATTTTCGGGTGTAACTACCTACTAGAACGCCTACTAGAAGTGGACAATCAGATGTAGCAGACTTTGTCTGGGGGTTCGCCTCTACTAGGCATATATGCCCAAAAATTATGTAAGGCAGAGCACACGTTGTCCCTATGGCCTCGTCGGCGCATATGTCTGAATCCCGTTTGCGTAGGGGTTTCCGATGTAAGCCCTGACTGGGCCACTGAACGAGTAACAAAATGCAATGTGAAAGCACCATTAGGTTTGTTGGTTTTAAATCTAGAACAAAGTGTTTGGCTCACGACGTTCACAAACTGAGAAGACAAGACTGATGGCCAATCAAAGGACAAAGAAGACATAGTATCCCAAAATGTCATTATAGAAGCTTAAGAAACTGTAGAAGTGCAGAAGCTAACGGCCCCAAACACATTAGATATCTGTTGGCAGATAGCTATCTCTCCCGACTTCTCCATACACAAGGACACACGACTCGGCCAAGTGGTTCGGTATTCTCACTGCCTGACTCTTCTGGCAATGGTTTATCTCAAAGAAGAAGAAAAGGATCGGTTACCGAAAATGAAATGTGCCCAATTCTTCATCTGTCGGGAGAGATTTGGAAGTCCCCATTACACATTAATTTCTGACAATTTATGAATTCTGCCAAATTTAATCTGATGTCTGTGAGGAACTTTAAGTCTACTCTTGCGGGATGAAATATGGGTGTTGTCAGATAATATAGTTGCTGTAAACTGTAAGAAATGTGAAAATCTACTTAGCTCCAGCTTCGGTGTGAATACAGACTATTCATCATAACTTTTAGAAAACGTATTAACAATTGTTAAATCGGTTTGGAGCACATTATGGACCATTCATAATTATATCAGGGGCAATGATATAGGGCTTCCCACTGATGTAAGATGGTACAGATGGTAAGATGAACTTATTTTTAATGATGGGCTTTTTTCTTAATCTAGTGACTGACCTTGAGCTTCCTTTGATATTTTTGATCCTTGTCATTGAGGGAACGTCCCATGAAGACTGCAATGGCCTCTTTCTCACATTCCATGTGCATGTTCAGGAACTCTTGTTGTGTCTCCGTTGGGAATTTCAGAACACGTTTTTCCATCTCACATTGATATTTGGACATTGCGTCTTGTACAGCGCCAGTGTTTTCTATTTCTGCCAGAGCCAGGACTGCATTCTCCATGCAGGGGACTGTTCCGCTCTGAATTGCCGACACATACGAGGACGCGAGAACGGCTAACACTGAAAGATACAGAAAAAAATCCTATGTTTAACATTATAGGACTATCGTGTTATGCCTTCTATGAATATAAACCCTGCTGTGAATGTGAAAATGTATTTGTATGCTGCATTTGTGTTAGTCCATTTTGCTGTAGTTTCTAGGATGCCGGACAAAACAGCAGAAAAACATTCACCTTTACTTCCTGTTGAAAGACCAAAACATGTCCCCACTTCTATTAGAGACAAAGATTCCCCCCACTTATTGAAGGGTAGTAAAATTTCATCTACATTTCTTGCAGTGATAAGCCCTAAATTCCTGTAGAGATAAAAATCTGCCCCCACTTCCAGTAGTAAGACAAAGACCTTTCCTCACTTTCTGTAGAGGGCTAGAGACTAGCCCTTGATTTCTATAAGAAGACAAAGAGCCCCCCACTTTCTGTAGAGAAACAAAAACCTGTCCCCACTTCCCCCTCTTTCTGTAGACACAAAGATCAACCACTTCCTGTGACGATAAAAAAATCTGACCTCACTTCCTGTGAAGAGACAAATCTCCACCCTCTTTCAGTTGAGAGACAAATATCTGCTCCCATTTCCTATTGAGATAAAGCTCCACCCACTTCCTGTAAAAGGACAAAGACCCTTCCCTACTTTCTGTAGAGAAACAAAGACCAGCACCCACTTCCCGCAAAGACAAAGACCCACCCTCACTTTGTGTAGAGAGACAAAGCCGTTCCCACTTTCTGAAGAGAGACAAAGACTGGCTCCCACTTTCTGTAGAGAGACAAAGACCGGCTCCCACTTCCTTAAGAAACAAAGACCCACACCCACTTCTTGCACAGACAAAGACATGTTCCCATTTCCTGTATAGACAAAAACAGGCTCCCACTTCCTGAAGAAACAAAAACCTGCACCCATTCCTTGTAGAGACAAAAACCCGCTCACACTTCCTGTAGAAAGACAAAGACCTTCTCCCACTTCCTGAAGAGACAAAGACTGGCTCTCACTTCCTGTAGGGAGACAAAGACCCCCTATCACTTCCTGAAAAACAAAGACCCGCACCACTTCTTTTAGAGACAAAGACCCACTCCCACTTCCTGTAGAAAGACAAAGATCGTGTCACACTTCCTGAAAAAACAAAGACCCGCACCCACTTCTTTAAGCGACAAAGACCCACTCCCACTTCCTGTAGAGAGACAAAGACCTGCTCCCACGTATTGTAGAGAGTCAAAGAACCACCACTACTTTTTGTAGAGAGAGACAAAGAACTTTCCGTTCTTTCTGTAGAGAAACAAAGAACTGCCTCCAACCCCTGTAGTGACAAATACTCACTAACTTCCTGTAGAGAGATAAAAACTTGCTCGTGCATCCTGTAGAAAGACAAAAATCCACACACTTCCTTTTAAGGGACAAAGACCTACCACTACTTTCTGAAGAGAAAAAAAGCAACGACCCACTTCCTGTAAAGACAAAGACCCACCCTAACTTTCTGTAGACAAAGACCAATTCCCACTTCCTGTAGAGTAGAGTTGAGCGACTTTGGTCGGATCAGGTTTCATGATACAAAATTTGTTTCAGATGAAACTGGTCCGACTAGGGCAAAAAAAGTCGGAGTTTCGTCCGAAACCCGACCCCAATGCAAGTCAATGGGAGATAAAAGTCGGCATTGAGAGAATGACATTCATCCACTCAATGCCGACTTTTATTCCCCATTGACTTGCATTGGGGTTGGGTTTCGGACGAAACTCCGACTTTTTTTGCCCTAGTCGGACCAGTTTCATCTGAAACAAATTTTGTTTCATGAAACCCGATCCGACCAAAGTCGCTCAACTCTAGTAGAAAGGCAAAAATTTGCTCCCATTTCTTGTTGAGAGACAAAGACCCTCCCCAATTTCTGAAGAGAAAAAAACAGCCTCCATTTCCTGAAGTGAGAAAAAGATCTGCCTCCACTTCCTCAAGAGACAAAAATACACCAACTTTCAGTACATAGACAAAGACCAACCCCACTTCTCCAAGAGAGACAAAGACCACACACACCTCCTGTAGAGACAAAAACCACCCCCACTTCCTGTAGAGAGACAAAGACTTGCCCCCACTTTCTGTAGAGAAAGACCCATCCTCACTTTCTGCAATCTGTCTTGGTGTTTCCACTGCTACAGACAGATTACACTTTACAGCAGGCAGTGAACTGGAAGCTAGACAAAAGGGAGACACCTTGTACATTAGTATTTTTTGTGTGTGTAAATCAATATAATTTTTTAATCAAGTGATTTTCTGTTTCTCCATTTGTATAGCAGGGTGCCCTTACTTATTCATCCCATAATCTACTACTTACTTCTCCCAGTTACTTCAGCTCCTCCAGCCAGGGATTTAACACGACTGTGATGTATCATGTAACTGTAGAATCTTGTAGCCTGTTCCACAAAGTCGTCTTCCAATTCACTTTCGTTTAATTCTTCTAGTTTCTGAAGTTTTTTCTTTGATGCCGGACGGTCAAATACAAAACATTTGTGCGTGTGGAAAAAGTGCAGAATGCACTCGCGGGGTAAATTATAATCCTTAATTTTTTTGTCAGTGCCTTGAAGACATAAATAAGAAGTGTTGATATAGATTAAGTGAAGCCAGGAAAGATGTGAAGACGGTTGACAAGTTTTTTGAGCTTTATGAACTCGACTTCCAGCTGGACAACAGATGTGTAAAGGTAATGCCGATGCCATGGCATCAATGCAAAGAGATTATCACCGCTGCCACTAATGATGATATTTTACCAGCTACCGTAATATAAAAAAGAGCAACTTTATTCAGAGTGGAGCCAGGTGCACCTGTATTTGCTTTGAGAAAATGAATAAAGATTGCTTTTATTATCTAGACCCCCTGATATGCAATGTGTAGTCTGATCCAAGTTTTCGATTTTTCTATTACAGGAGTGTCTCTCCAAGTAATACAGGCTGGATGTGAGCATCATGTGTACCTAGGGTGCCACTGTCTACTTTCTTTATTTCCTCTCCATTTGTTTTCTGCTGTCCAATAAACTTTAGATACTTTTTCCCTGTCCACTAAAGACCTGTATACAGCACGGTCCTCCTCCCTGTTGTAATCTCTAACCCTGAGAGAAGGGAGACAGATGAGAAGTTATCATTAGCAGGAGCTGTGACAGATTTGCATCTTTTTTGCCGATCACTCGGTAAAATGAGACAATTTGATATCAATTTTGCAGATGCAAAATTATATCTTTATTTTAATGAAGACAGTTTATAATGTTGACTAAAGAAAATGTCCATTACTGGATGATCCCTAATAAATGGGTCCAAAAACGGAAAAAAAAATGTTAAAAAAATCTATACTCGCCTCCCGAACCAGCATTGTAATCAGCGGTCTTGACGCCCACTCCGGATATTGACCAGTGGGCAGTGTCAGACTGGGGTACCAAGGGTCCACCAGTAATATCAACTCCAGGATCTCACTACTTACAAATATGACTTTGTCCTCCTTCACAAATTTCTATAGCAATTAACTGGGTTGATTGTTAAATTAATAAAATGCTGCATTTGTCTGTACATTGTGAATAAAGCGTATTGTGCTCATGAGTATGGCTCATATGAGATGGTGGTGGTGGCCCAGCGGAGAATTCTCCTGTTCTCCTGTGGGCCAGTCCAAGCCTGCCAGTCGGCGACACAGAGTTGACTGGAGAAGAGGAGCTCTAGTCCAAAATAGCCTTCAAGCAAAAGGAGAATTTTGTAGATGTCAAAAAGTGACCACAAAAGTTGCCCAACTTTCTCCAGTTCTTAGAACTGTAAGTGAGCCTAGAAATACTTAATAAACAGAAGTGAAACTTGTCGACATTATCAATTCCTGCAGAATATTGAGTGAGGCAACAATGGGAGAGGGTCATTACGTGTCCCCCAGGATGTGTCGGGTAACATACTTATCCTACTGGAAAGAACTGTAATCACAGCCACATAAAAGTAATTGTGGAGCAAGGCAGATGTAGAAAAACCTGATATAGTTTCATTTTTGGAAAGATCTATAGGAAGTTAGTGGGACAGATCTCTCCCTCCAGTCCGGGTCATGCAGGTGGCACTAGAAACCATTCTCCTACAGTAAAACATAGTACCCCAAACTACCTTTCTTGAGCTCCAGAGAAGACATCAGATATTCATCTTCCGTTATTTCCTTTCCATCCTTCTCCAGTAACAGGGTGAAGTCTCGGACGCACCAGGTAAAAGATGGGAAATATCTCTTATATTCCCCGGTGTCTTCGATCTTACTAGATGATTTCAGCTTGATCAGTTTTGTCAGTTCAGTTACGTAGCTGGGAGTCGGCGTGGTTAAGGAATATGTTGTGAACAGACGATAGATTTGGTAAAAAAGAAAATTTGTAAATTTTGCCTCAATTTTTCTAAGCTACGGAAAATCTTTTGCAAATTTTTCAACATTATCAAAAACCTGCTATGTTTGCACGGGGCTCGATAAAACTCATGGACGGGACTTTTTAGATTTTTTTGTGACAGAGGAGATGTCATGAACATATACTAAGAAGATTTATTTAAGGGGAATTTCAGCTGATAGAAGATGAGGAAGATGAGAATTTTTCATGATAAAATGTAATGAAAAGTTTTTCTATATTCACGTCAGCTACTGACTAATATCAAATAAATCTATACGATAGGTCAACTTTAAAGAGAAGCTGTCAGATTCTGTAAATATATTTTTTTTGCCAGGTGTAAATACCGCCGTTTTCCTGAATCCGGCGATGTTTTTCTTTTGTTCCTGCAATTCTGCGTTCCTGAGATATGGCCTCCTCTTCTCGCTGTAAAAATTTTAGTCTTTCTAGCCAAGTAGGAGGGGTTTCCTCTTCTCTATGGGCAACGCCCAGTTGGATAAAAACACTAGAATTACATACAGAAAAGAGGGGGCCATACCTCAGTAACGGAGAGGTGCAGGAACAAATAAGAAACATCACCGGATTCAGGAGAACAGCGGCATTTATACCAGGAGAGAGAAAACTATATATTTCTGGGAAGAGACAGGCCGTCTTTAAAAGTAAAAAAAAATGGGCTCTTTAAGAATTGAATTTCGGATACTGTAGCTGCTCCATAGACTGTTGATCAATAGTCCCCAAACTGTTAAACACCAAGGAGCTGCTCAACATGACGGCCAAGGAGAAGATCCAGGCATCGTTCTTACAGTCGCCCTGAAGAACAAGAAGAGAAAAAGATTACTGCTGATCCGCAACACCGGACAGGGAAGGAGGAGACTGATCAATGTCTGACCAATAGGAGACGAAACAGAGGCTGTAACTCACCTTTTCCACATCACCGAGTCCCTCTGTGTCCAGGAGAACAAGTGTCTGTCCGGATTTCTGAGGGTGAGGAACGCACCACATCCAGATCCCTTTAGTCTTTGACTGGATGCTGGATCCAAGAGCAAAACCTGGAGATATTTATAACCAAACAATTTATTTCTGTAGCACAAAAGGGCAAATAAATAGCTCATCTCTACTATTGTTACTATTGTACTGAACCTGAGTTACCTCCTATATTATACTCCAGAGCTGCACTCACTATACTGCTGGTGCAGTCGCTGTGTACATACATTACATTACTGAACCTGAGTTACATCCTGTATTATACCCCAGAGCTGCACTCACTATTCTGCTGCTGCAGTCACTGTGTACATACATTACATTACTGATCCTGAGTTACATCCTGTATTATACCCCAGAGCTGCACTCACTATTCTGCTGGTGCAGTCACTGTGTACATACATTACATTACTAATCCTGTACTGATCCTGAGTTACAACCTGTATTATACTCCAGAGCTGCACTCACTATTCTGCTGGTGCAGTCACTAAGTACATACATTACATTAGTGATCCTGAGTTACATCCTGTATTATACCCCAGAGCTGCACTCACTATTCTGCTGGTGCAGTCACTGTGTACATACATTACATTACTAATCCTGTACTAATCCTGAGTTACAACCTGTACTATACTCCAGAGCTGCACTCACTATTCTGCTGGTGCAGTCACTGAGTACATACATTACTGATCCTGAGTTACATCCTGTATTGTACCCCAGAGCTGCACTCACTATTCTGCTGGTGCAGTCACTGTGTACATACATTACATTACTGATCCTGTACTGATCCGGAGTTACATCCAGTATTATACCCCAGAGCTGCACTCACTATTCTGCTGGTGCAGTCACTGTGTACATATATTACATTACTGATCCTGTACTGATCCTGAGTTACATCCTGTATTATACCCCAGAGCTTCATTCACTATTCTGCTGGTGCATTCACTGTGTACATACATTACATTACTGATCCTGAGTTATAACCTGTATTATACTTCAGAGCTGCACTCACTATTCTCCTGGTGCAGTCACTGTGTACATACATTACATTACTGATCCTGTACTGATCCTGAGTTACATCCTGTATTATACCCCAGAGCTGCACTCACTATTCTGCTGGTGCAGTCACTGTGTACATACATTACATTACTGATCCTGCACTGATCCTGAGTTACATCCTGTATTATACCACAGAGCTTCATTCACTATTCTGCTTGTGCAGTCACTGTGTACATACATTACATTACTGATCCTGAGTTACATCCTGTATTATACCCCAGAGCTGCACTCACTATTCTGCTGGTACAGTCACTGTGTACATACATTACATTACTGATCCTGTACTGATCCTGAGTTACATCCTGTATTATACCCCAGAGCTGCACTCACTATTCTGCTGCTGCAGTCACTGTGTACATACAATACATTACTGATCCTGAGTTACATCCTGTATTATACCCCAGAGCTGCATTCACTATTCTGCTGGTGCAGTCACTGTGTACATACATTACTGATCCTGTACTGATCCTGAGTTACATCCTGTATTATACCCCAGAGCTGCACTCACTATTCTGCTGGTGCAGTCAATGTGTACATACATTACATTACTGATCCTGTACTGATCCTGAGTTACATCCTGTATTATACACATAACAATACATTTAGTGCAAAATTTCTGAGAAGCAGAGAGCTCTTCCTGCTGCAGGGGATGTGACAATATCATTCCCTGTTTTCACTGATAACTTAAGTAACAGAAATGTAAATATTTACTAATCCTCCTCTAGAAGGAATTTCTGTACATGGCAATGAATGATGCAGTTTGTTATTTACTTACAGGAGTTTTTCATGCAGACTACAGGATAAGTTCCCAGTGTCAGTGGAAAAATATTCAGAATTGAGAGTCCTCAGTGGTTGTTACTAGGGATGAGCGAGTAGTGAAATACTCGGATTTGCTGTACTCGTTACGAGTACCTCCTAATACTCGGGTACTCGTAATGAGTAGCGAGTCAAATGTAAGTCTATGGGAAATGCAAGTAATGGGCTGTGAGTGTGTGCTGGGTGGGGAATGCGTGAAGACTGTGCTGGCCTGTGTGGGAATGTGCTGGCCTGTGTGGGACTGTGCTGGGCTGTGCAGGTACTGTGCGGGGACTGTGCTGGGCTGTGCGGGACTATGCTGGGCTGTGCAGGTACTGTGCGGGGACTGTGCCGGGCTGTACGGGACTATGCTGGGCTGTGCGGGGACTGTGCCGGGCTGTGCGGGACTGGGCTGTGCGGGGACTGTGCAGGGCTGTGCGGGACTATGCTGCGCTGTGCAGGTACTGTGCGGGGACTGTGACAGGCTGTGCAGGATATGCCGGGCTGTGCGGGACTGTGCTGGCTGTGTGGGACTGTGCGGGGACTGTGACAGGCTGTGCGGGACTATGCCAGGCTGTGCGGGACTGTGACAGGCTGTGCAGGATATGCCGGGCTGTGCGGGACTGTGCTGGCTGTGTGGGACTGTGCGGGGACTGTGACAGGCTGTGCGGGACTATGCCAGGCTGTGCGGGACTGTGCTGGGCTGTGCAGGTACTGTGCGGGGACTATGCCGGGCTGTGCGGGACTGTGCTGGCTGTGCGGGACTGTGACAGGCTGTGCAGGACTATGCCGGGCTGTGCGGGACTGTGCTGGGTTGTGCGGGGACTGTGCTGGGCTGTGCGGGGACTGTGCTGGGCTGTGCCGAATATTGTGAGGCAAGTAGTGAAATACTCACCAGGATTCGAGTACCACGAGTACCGCATTACTCGCCGAGTACCGAATCCTAACGAGTATACTCGCTCATCCATAGTTGTTACCTTTTAATGGCAAACTGAAAAGATGGTAAAAAAATGCAAGCTTTCGAGACTACTCAGGTCTCTTCATCAGGCAGAGAATAATGCAAAATATGAAGAATCACATATTTATGCACAGCACAGAAATAATGCAATAGATAAGACAAGTGGCTTGAAGCTGAACTATCATTATGGGAGAGTGATAAACAGTTGTGGCCATAAATATTGGAACAGTTCATAGACAAGGAGTGTGAAAGTTTTATTGTACTCTGATTGGGGTCTGGTTCTGTGTTGTGTGCTGCCCCACAAGGTCTGAGGAGCAAATTCCTTAATTGATGTAAAAAGACATAAATCCATGTGACACATTCATTCCTGCACTGAGTGTGTCAAAGGTTGTCATAAGTTTATCCCAGACTCTCCTGTCTCTGAGATTTAAAGTTACCATTTAATACAAGTAATTTAATGTCCATCATGCTATGACCGGGGATACAAAAATATTTTGCCACAGGTAGATCCATTCTTTCTTCTCTTATTGTGTGGCGATGAGAATTCATTAAGTACACAACATTAGATGTGATGCAGCTGAAAGTACCTGGGATCTTGTAGTCCTGATGTAAATTGGGGATCTTTATCTTGTCCGTGGTCATTATAAATGGACAGGTTTTACACTTTTTCTGGTTGCAAGGAAAGGTTCCTGCAGCTGTTGGATTACAGGGAGCTTTTGACAATGATCCTTCTTAGATTTGGGGGCTGAATAAAACGCAGTAGTGGGCGGTCTGGAAATATGGATTTATGTAATTTCCGTGCAGCTCCCCTTAGCACTTCCAGATTGGGATTGTAGGTGACTACTAGAGGCACCCGGTTATTTTCATCTTTAGGTTTGCAATGTAGCAGGTGATTCCTAGATATTCTGGTGGCTCTTGTAATTTAGTTTTCAATTGTTCTTGGATGGTAGCCCTGATTCAAAAAGGTCTTTCTGTGGCGACCAAGGTGTTGGAACATATACTATTGTATCTGATGGCTTGTCTGTAGACAATAGTTTTTTATGTGTTTTGAATGGAAACTGTCCCATTTAAGGTATGCTGGACAGAGGATTGGCTTCTGATACAGGGATGTCTCTATTTCATTGTTCTGTAGCTTAATGATGGTGTCCAAAAAGTTTATTTCAGTGCTGTAATAGTTGAGTGTTAAGTTGATGGTGGGATGAAATTGATTAAACTGTTCATGGAACGTCTTTAGCTGTGGCTCAGACTCCGTCCAGATGATTAAAATATCATCAATGTAACGGTAGCAGGCCTTAGGCCTGATGGGACATGAGGACAGAAAGTTGCTTTCAAGCTTGACCATGAAAAGATATGCATGCTGTGGAGCCATTTTACTTCCCATAGCTGTGCCAATCTCCTGTAGATAGATCTTGTTGTCAAATTAAAAGTAATTGTGGGTGAGGATGAATTTTATAAGTTTCACCAGAGAATCAGCATCAGTCCCTGTGTTTTCCATGAAGACTTTGCAGGCATTTTATCTATCCTGGTGTGGGATAAAAGAGTACAAACATTCCACATCCATGGTGGCCAGGATGGTTCCTTCTGGTAGAGGACGTATTGCTGCTAGTTTATTCAATAGGTCAGTTGAGTCCTGAATGTAGTTGGGTGTATCCTTTACCAGGGGTTTAAGAACACCCCCTCCTACCCATCCAGATACCTGCTCAGTAAGGGTGCCCACACATGAAATAATTGGTCTCCCTGGAGTTACAGATTTGTGGATTTTGGGAAGCGTGTAGAAAGCCCCTATTCTTGGACTCTCTGGTATCAGGTCATCGGCTCTTGTGGATTCGTCAGGCAGACAAGATACAAGCCTGTTTAGTTCCTTGTAATAGTCCTGTGTAGGATCCGACTCCAATTTTTTGTAGTAGCGTGTGTCCATCAGTTGTCTGTTTGCTTCCTTCATGTAGTCTGACATATTCATCATGACTATTGCACCTCCCTTGTCAGCAGATTTAATGATGATTTCTTTGTTGGTTTTTAAAGACTGTATGGTCTTTCTCTATTTGGCACTGATGTTGGATGCTTGCCTCCTGTTAGTGTCTATGATGATGGATTTTATCAAATGTCTGAAAGAGCCTAAATACGTACTGTATTTATCCAGAAAAAAAGAGAAAAAAACAGCTCACCTGTGGCAGTCCGTGGCGTGTGGAAGCAAGGAGAACGTGTAGTCAGCACGTGTCACAAATGAAGAGGAAAAAAAAAGCTTTGAGAAAGAACACAGTACTGTGTTCGAAACGTGTAGCATTGCTACACTATTCATGTGACCTGTTTTTACATGATTCCTTTTAAATAAATAAATTTTTGGATCATATAGAAGCTGGAGAATTTTTTTTTTCCTCTTCATCTATATATTTATCCAAATGAGGGTGCGTCCAGGTGGAGGTGTCCAGTCTGACCTCTTCTTGGTCGTTAGAATCCCTTTTCCTTCGGTCTGAGTGTTTTCTGAATCTTCTGTATCATTGAAATCTTCCCTCAGGCGCAGTCTCCTGAAATAATGTTCCATATCACTGCAGAGTTCAGTTTTATCTAGGGCCTTAGTGGGACAAAATGAGGGTCCTCTAGAAAGCAAGGCCAGCTCTACTTTGTTGGGTTTATAATCTGAGAGATTGATGACACAGTTAGATGCTTTTGTGTCTGGAATGGAGTGGTTGTCCAAGTTGTCAGGTTTTAGCTTTGTTTTGTATCTGTTTGCATAGAGTCCTGAATTGAGGCGCAATCTGTGCAGTTTCTTTTCCTTGTTATGAATGAGAAAGGTCCGTAGTTGTCATGGTTTGTTTGCTATGATCAGTTTGGAGTGTCTGGGGTTAATCCGGGTAGCCTCCCTTTGGCTTCTCCGAGGCTTTTTATAGCCTCTTTGTGGGTTCCTGCTTTGTCGGTTATACTTTTGCCCTTGGCTGAGTGTGTCGACCCCGGTGTGCCTGTGCCTTGTGCCTGCATTCTAGTTTGCTTGTATGGTTCTGACCCGGTTTGTCCCCTGTTGTGATTTTGCCTTCTGATTCGGTACTGTTTGTCTGCTCGCCTGTTTTTTTTTTACTTCTGCTTTGTCCCTGACTATCCCTGTTTGTCTGCTTCCATTGTACTGCGTTCGCCTGAACTGGTTTACTGACCTTGGCTTCTTGTGGATTTCTCTTATCTGACGTGCTCCGTCATTCCCTGGAGTCTGGTGGTCCCCTTTCCTTCTCTTCTGCCCAGGGGTCTCTGTCGTGTTACGCCATCATCTCTGGCAGTGCCGCAATAGACCCCGCCTCCTTCCCCTCTGACCCGTGGTCACGTGTCGCAGGTCCTGTCAGCGCTCTCCCTACCCATAGCGCTGTTTCCCCCAGCCCTGCTGTACTGCTCTCGGCTCATTCAGCTCCAGGACAGAATGGAGCTGCAGTCCACGGTCTCAAGAACCTCCTGTCCGCCACTGCTAGGACCACTCCAGCGGCTGGTGAGTGCTCGCCTGGCAGTCTCCCTGACATTATAACCGACCTTATACTTTATTTTGCTGCTTCCCTCTATCCTTACTCAGGGTTGTGGGAGGATTATGGATCCCCTTCACCTGACTCAGAAACTTAATATTGAACATCGTACCATGGTGCACACCCAGCAACAATTAGCGGATACTGTGCAAGGGGCTGTTTCTGCTGGTAACCTGGGGGCGGGGGGCTGGGATGTTGACTTGGTGTCCCCAGAAACGCCAGTTAAATTACCAGACACATTCTCAGGGGACAAGAAGGAATTTACAGCTTTCAAGGAGGGGTGCAATCTTTTTTTTCCTTAAGGCCCCGCTCTTCGGGAGATGAGTATCAGAGGGTGGAGGTTGTTATATCCTTACTTAGAGGGGCCCCCCCAAGCCCTGGCTTTCTCCCTTCCTTCCTCGGCCCCTGAGAGATTGACCGTGGATGCTTTCTTTGAAGATATCTATGATGAACCAGAGTGCGCCTGGCAGAGGACATAGTGATGAGTGTGTACCAGGGGAAGCATTCGGCCAAGTGGTTTTGCTCGGAATTCCGATGATGGGCTGTGGAAGTCTCCTGGGATGATGCTGCCCTGTGGGGTTTGTTCTGGAGAGGCTTATCCGAACGCATAAATGATGCCCTGGCACTTCACCCTCTGCCTCTCTCTGGAGGATGCTAAGATTCAAGCTGTATGTATGGATTGCAGACTACGGGCAAGGAGGGGGATGCAGTATGAGACCCCATTATTCTCCAGTGGTAAAGGAACTGGTGCTTCATCTGAACCCATGGAAATTGGCGCCATTACTCTTAAGGAAAAAGAAAGGAGACGCCGCTGCGAGAAGCAGTTATGTTTTTACTGCAGGGAACCTGGACACTGGAAGAGGGATTGTCTTTCCTGTCCGTCGTCCTCCAAGGTGACGGGAAACGACTAGGTATGGGTGGTGATTGAGGAAGCTGCCCAGACCTTCAGGTACATTTCTCCTCATGCTCTAAAATGTTGCTAAAAGTTGAACTGTTGGTGGACGATTGTTATTTTTTTTCTACAGCTTTGGTGGACAGTGGTTCTTCCATCAACCTGATCAGCTCCCGCGTTATTTCCCAATGCAAGACAGGGATAGTCAGGCTCAATACCCCACTTAAAGTCGTGGCCATCAACTCGTCTCCCCTCACCCGAGCTGGGATTCTTTATGTTTCGGAAACTTTTTCGCTTCAAGTAGGCTATTCTCATGTAGAGGAGTTAAGGTGTTTTGTTTTGGACAATCTGCCCTCTGGGCTGGTACTGAGAATGCCGTGGCTGCAACGCCATAACCCTGTCATTAACTGGGAAACGGGAGATATTGTCAAGTGGGGATCTGTCACGATAATGTAAATATCATGTTTGATTTTCCCTATTACCCCACCTTCCGGAACATTCCAGAATCTTCCATTCACATACTGAACTCTGCTATGCCAGTGGTGAGGGTTTGACCCCCCCCCCTCCTTCACCCTGCCTGCATCTTCACTCACAGCCTGTAACACTACACTCTTTCCTCATTTGCTCCTTCCTGTTCCCACTCCCCACTAAGGAGTGCTAATTAACCAAGAATGTTCTTTGTCTAAGCCCATGTGCTTGCATATGTGTGGGAAATATTAAAGAGGCCATAACCCGGGCCCAATGAGTGACAGAAATATGTACATATTTGGAATGTGCTTTTACGGGGCTACCTAGCCTGTGTTTTTCCAAATTCTAGCTTCAGCGGAATCCAAGAAGTGGATTCCTGCGCAGCCGGGGCAGCCCGATGCTTCGTGTTTGGTTTTGAATAAACGCCAGCGACAAGCTGAATAAGATGATACTATGTGTGTTTCTATACGAGGTACCCTCTGCAAGATATGATCGTTATAAGTTTTCAGAACCAAATCTGTAACTCTGAGCTGTGGGATGGAGCCAGAAAATCAGCCCCTTTAGTGATGTCACAAGCCCAGACGTATAAGTTACTGCAACTAAGCCCCCCTGTTAGTTGCTGCCTGAACGCTGTTGCTCCAAGACCCCAATGCATTGTGACATATGGCTCCTCCCATCAGCATGGTTTTGCTTGAGATGATCTAAGTTACATGTGAGTGTTTATTTCTGTTTTAAAACTCCCTTTTATTTGTAATCGCCTTGTACATAATTTAATTGTCTCATTTTGTAAAATCTTTTTATACCTTCTGTAAACACTGCCTACCTTTTATGGAGTAAAATATAAAATTATTAGTCTCGTATCTCCTTGCTCTATGACGAATTCTCGTGCCTAGACGTTAATTGCGCTACTAATTTGGTTTGGCTTCGTACACCTTTATTAATTTAAATATTGATAAAGAAATCGGAAGCTGGTGGCAGCGAAGTGTGCTCTGGGCTAGGTGGACTAGCTGGCAGTGACGGAAGGGGTTTTATAAGCTGAATGTCTAGCTGCGGCCAGAGCCTTTATAATTCCCTCGATGCAGCGGGCCTAATAGCCAGTGCACAACAAGTGGCCTGTCCGGCGACCAATTATCGTAGGTGCAGTTCCCTGAATGACCTGAGTGTCATGGTTCTTCAGGATTTTGGACAAATCGTGCAGGGGTTAATAGGGGGAGCCTGTTATGAGCTCATTTTCTGCTCCTCCAGTTGAGAGTTCTCCTTCCGTTCTCCCTCTGGTGGTGACAGGAGGTAGTAATGTTGGTTTAAGTGGTAGTGATCTGCCACCTGATGAGAAGGATAACGATTGGATCTCTGGAGTATCAGACTGGATGTAAGACAGCCGACGCCCTATCCTGCTGCTGGTGATTCAGTCTGCTTCTCAGGTCTTGGACTCCAGCTCTCTTCCAGTCTTCCTAAGTTTGTTTTTTGCTAATGTTCACACTTGTGCTTGTTGGTCAATTCAGTTTCTTGTGTGGTCAGCTTGCCCCTGCTGGGGCTATGCTGAACTTCCACTCCTATTTATCTGTATTTGCCAATTTGCCTTTTTGTCCCTTATTAGATTGGCCTCTTTTTGCTCTGTTTCAGAATATTTCAGAGTGCTGATATAGTGGTAGAAGTCTAGTGACTTCAGGGTTAATTTTGCTATCAGACGTGTTGGACATTATTTTTGGTAGGGTTTTTTGGCAGATTGCAGACAGTGGCTTTCCTTTCCTGTCCTTTCTAGTTAGTCGGGCCCCATCGTTTGCTCAGCCTATTTTCCTGCCTGTGCATGTGTTTTCATCTTGCTTCACCGTCAATACATGTGTGGGGGCTGTCTTTTCCTTTGGGGTCTGCTCTAGGACAGTTAGTTTTCCCTTTTCTTGCTTTAGGTTTATGTAGTCCTCCGGCGATGACGAGGCGTCTAGGAACAACTTAGGAACGTCCACTGCTACTGTTAGTTGTGTGGTTAAGATCAGGGATCTGCAGTCTGCATAGTGACCAACCTCTCTGGTTTTCTGGAACTTAGCTTTTTGTTGTTCCTCCTCGGTCACCCATTCATAACAGGAGCCTCTCTTTTACGCCAGGGAGGGTTTTTATAGCTTCAGGTGAGCACTACTCCCTGTCGTTTATACTCCTTGCTTGAGTGTTGCTGACCCTGCTTCGTTTGTGCTCTCTCCTGTCCCTGTGTGTTTGATTGGTATATGACTCGGTTTTGACTATGGTAACGTCTCTTGGATTGTGATTCTGTTCCTGCGTGACCTCTTGTGTATGACCCCTGGCTTTGTCTTGACCTCTCCGTGATCGCCCTTCTGTACTATTACTGACGTCCTGTGTATGACCCTATGCTCTGTCTGACCCTGCACTGATATCTGTCTTGGTTTCTACTTGCATCTCCTGTGCATGACCCCTGGCTTGTCTGACAACGGTTTATTCTCCTCTCCCTGCGGTGTCTCTAAACACTGTCATCAGTGCTGTTGGAGGCTGGCTGTAAGCCCTGCCCACCTTCTGACGCGCGGTCACATGACTGTAAGGTCCTGCGGGCATCAGAGTGCTTTGCTGTCGCTCCTCCCCTCATGCAGGTCCTAGAACAAGGTTTCCATCGTTGTAGCCACGCTCCTGCCCAGTGAGTACCATTTCTCTGTGTTACTGTCCATACCTGGACCCTCTCCAAACCAGTCACTCACACTTGCTGTACTATAAGTGTGACACTGAGGGTAAGGGGGGCGCCGGAGAGTTGCAAGTTCCAAAGCAGAACAGGAAAGTGGGATATACATAAATCCTGGCAGTTTGTAACACTTTGTGGCAGCAGTGGGATAACTAAGACAAGAGAAAAAACATCAAACCCATACAAAGGGAGCACCTCAATTGCAAAAAAACAATATAAATGAAGTCAATTTAATTTTATTAACAAATATTAGACACAATGTGTAACAAGACAAGGCACACACAATAAAAACATTTAAAATTGTATCAAATGCATGCAAAAGGACCTATACAAATGCCAAGCCCCAGGCACAATTATAATACTGGCTCTATATAATCTTATACCAAAATGAAATCAATCATAACAAGAGTAAACTCCCCAGATATGATATATAGGTAATAAATATACAGTACCATATAAGTCCAGTGGCTCTAGAGATGAATATATAGGCCAAAAAATGGCTAAACTGTTCAAAGGTGCAAAGAGAGCATAACGTGCAGGAATATAAACTAACTGAGGCAGCTATTCTTTCCCTGAGGAAGCCACCTCCTGTGTTGCGATACGCGTGGGACTTTTTTTCCCACACCGTTGTTCCCCTCATGTCTTTTGGCACCACTGGCTCCATTATTTAACCTGGAGCACACTATTGTCTGGGTGACTATATCTGTTCATGTGCTCCACATGCTTCTGGGGCTCAGCAGTCACACTTTCTCTGCCTCAGTTACTTTATATTCCTGCACTTTATGCTCTCTTTGCACCTTTGAACAGTTTAGCTATTTTTTGGCATAATTATCTCTAGAGTCTTGTTACACATTGTGTCTAATATTTGTAAATAAAATTAAATTGACTTCACTTATATTGTTGTTTTGCAATTGAGGTGCTCCTTTTGTATGGGTTTGATCTTTTTTCTCTTGTCTTGGCAATTTATTACACACCCATGGTGAGCTCTCTTGCTAAATAACTTATAAGCAGATATCATTGGCGGTGCCCTCCAAACTATTCTACTTAGCAGTGGGATAACTAAAATAAGCCCCTGGGGTAAATTGTTAGGTCAAAACTAGCTTGCTGTTTTTCATCACATTGTGGCAGTGGTGGGTTAACTAAGATAAGCCCCCCTGCACATGTGATAGCCATATGCGGCCAAAGGTCATATAAACCCCTGATCGTGACAGGATCTAACTTTGTCAATTCCTGTCATAAATTTACTTTGAGTGTTGAACCTGCAAAATCTGTTTCTGAGTCGTCTGTCAGTCTGGATGTTATTCTGGACTACCTAAAGGACTTCGAGGACATATTTTCCGAATGAGAGGGCGAGGCTTTACCACCAAATAGACCCTATGACTGCGCCATCGATTTAATTCCCAGGGCTAAACTGCCTAAAGCCCGGTTGTTTAATTTGTCAGGTCCGGAACGATTGGCCATGAAGGAGTATATTGCTGAGAGCCTTCACAAGGGCCATATACGGCCTTTTGTTTCTCCTGTGGCTGCCGGATTCTTTTTTGTTAAGAAAAATGATGGCGGTTTACGCCCCTGCCTCAACTTTCGGGAACTTAACAAGATCACTGTGAGAAATACTTATCCCATTCCTCTACTTCCGGATTTGTGTAGTCAACTCTCTGGAGCTAAATGGTTCTCCAAACTTGACCTTAGGGGGGTATACATTCTGATACGGGATGAATGGAAAACGGCCTTCCTCAAGTCCGAGTGGCTTTTTGAGAATTTGGTGATGTCATTTGGTCTAACTAATGCCCCAGCTGTTTTCCAAAATTGTATTAATGTGGTTTTTGCGGACCTCATAGGGCATTTTGTGGTAATTTATTTAGATCATATTTTGATATATTCTCCTGACAGTCATGCTCATTTACTTAATTTAAAAACAGTGCACTAGAGACTCAGAGAGAACCAATTGTTTGTCAAACTTGAAAAATGTTCATTCTTTGTACAGGAACTATCTTTTATTGGGTTTATTGTGCCATCTGAGGGGTTTCGCATGGATCCCAAGAAGGTGCAAGCTATAGTTGAGTGGGTTCAACACCAAGAGCTTAGGGGACTCCAGCGCTTCTTGGGATTCACTAACTATTACCCTAAATTCATCTAAGGGTTTTCACAGATAGTTAAACCTCTCACAGACCTCACATACAGTAGAAGGGGGCGGATGTCAAGAATTGGTCCCCTTTGCCTAAACAGTCTTTTCTAACTTTTAAGAAGTGTTTCATGTCTGCCCCAATTTTGGTACAACCAGACCCATCCAAGCTGTTTGTTGTCGAAGTAGATGCTTCTGAGGTGGGGGTGGAAGCAGTATTGTCCCAGGGACCCGCTACCTTAACTAATCTTATGCCATGTGCCTTCTTTTCCAGGAATTTCTTATTGGCCGAGAGAAACTATGATGTCGGCAATAGGGAACTCCTGGCTGTTAAGTTGTGATCACGGACCATAAGAAATTGGCATATATTGAGTCCGCAAGAAGGTTAACTCCCAGGCAAGCTCATTGGTCGCTTTTTTTCACACTTTCAATTTTCTATCACCTTTCGTCCTTCGTCGAAAAATGTTAAAGCAGATGCCTTGTCACGTAGTTTTGAGCCACTGTCCACCCCTGAGCCGCCATCCTCCATTCTTCAACCTGGGGTGGTGGTGGCAGAGATTCCATCGGAGCTGGAGCAGGAAATTGTGTAGGCCCAGTCTTTAGCTCCGATGTCTAAACCTGAAGGTAAACTATTTGTTCCCGAACAGTTGCGGTCCAAGCTCCTGCGGGAATTTCATGAGTCTAAGCTAAGTGCTCATCCAGGCATTTTAGCTACGCATGAAGCAATGGCAAGGGTTTTTTGGTGGCCTTTAATGGATTCTGATATTAAAAAACACGTTCAAAGAGCCCTCATTGCCGGCTGGGGGATTGGTGCCTTTGCCAGTCCTGGAAAGGCCATGGACACATCTGTCCATGGACTTCATTACTAATCTCCCTCCTTCCCGGGGTAATACGGTGGTATGGGTTGTTGTGGACATGTTTTCCAAACAGGCCCATTTTATACCTATGGCAGCATTGCCTTCAGCGGAAACATTGTCCAGATATTTTCTTCTACATGTGGTGCGTTTGCATGGTGTGCTGCTGAATGTGGTGTCCAACAGGGAGGTACAGTTTGAGGCTAAGTTTTGGCAGGCCTTCTGTAAAAAGCTGGGGATCTCCTTGTCTTTCTCTTTGGCGTATCATCCTGAAAGTAACGGTCAAACTGAGCACACCAATCAATCCCTCGAACAGATCCTTTGGGGATTGACCTCTGTTTTGCAGGATGACTGGTGTGATGCCCTGCCGCTAGCGGAGTTCGCTTTCAACAATCGGGTGAATCAATCTACTGGTAGGTCTCCATTTTAAATTAACTACGGGTTTATAACCCACACTTTGGGGAATTCTCACGGTTGGACTCGGGATGTCCTGGGGCTGAGGGATGTGTCAAACAGCTCAGTAATCTGTCGTCAGAGGTCCGTCAAAATTTCTCCAAAGCTCAGGGTCAGTATAAATATTTTGCTGATAGGAAAAGAAACTCGGACCAGGTCTTACAGCTCGGGGATAAGGTATGGCTTTCCACTCGTAACATCAGTCTTAAGGCACCTTCGACTAAGCTGTCTCCTAAATTTATTGGTCCTTATGAGGTTATTGAAATAACTAATCCAGTGGCTTATCGGTTATGACTTTCGCCCTCATTGAAACTTCATGATGTGTTCCATAGGTCTCTGTTAAAACCCCTGGGGTCGGTAGTGGAAGATCCTGGTTCGGTTCCTTCCCCGGTGTTGGTGGATTGACACATGGAGTTTGAGGTGGAACACATTGTGGATTCTCGTCATTGCAGCACCTTGTGCATTGGAGGGGATACGGGCCTGAAGATCGGACTTGGGTGCCTGCCCGAACGGTGCATGCTGACAGTTTGGTTCGGGCTTTCCATTAAGAGGAGGGTACTGTCATGGTTTGTTGGCTATGCTCTGTTTGGAGTGTCTGGGGTTAATCCAGGTAGCCTCCCTTTGGCTTCTCTGAGGCTTTTTATAGCCTCTTTGTGGGTTCATGCTTTGTCGGTTATACTTTTGCCCTCGGCTGAGGGCTGAGTGTGTCGACCCCAGTGTGCCTGTGCCTTGTGCCTGCGTTCTAGTTTGCTTGTATTGTTCTGACCCGATTTGTCCTGTTTTGAGTTTGCCTTCTGATTCGGTACTGTTTGTCTGCTAGCCCGTTTTTTTTTTACTTTGGCGCTGTCCCTGACTATCCCTGTTGGTCTGCTCCCATTGTACTGCGTTCGCCTGACCCGGTTTACTGACCTTAACTTGTTGTGGATTTATCTTTATCTGTCGTGCTCCATCATTTCCTGGTGTCCGGTGGTACCCTTTCCCCCTCTTCTGCCCAGGGGTCTCTGTTGCGTTCTGCCGTCATCTCTGGCAGTCCCACGCTACACTCCACCTCCTTCCCCTCTGACCCGCGGTCACGTGTTGCAGGTCCTGTCAGCGCTCTCTCTACCCATAGCACTGTTTCCCCCAGCCCTTCTGTACCGCTCTCGGCTCATTCAGCTACTGGACAGAGTGGAGTTGCAGTCCACGGTCTCAAGAGCCTCCTGTCCGCCACTGCTAGGACTGCTCCAGTGGCTGGTGAGTGCTCGCCTGGCGGTCCTCCTGACAGTAGTTTGCTGTAGTATTGTTGTAATTTTTGATCTGTGTTTTCTGTATTTTCCTCAGAGTTTCAAATTGCCCTTGGACTTTACTCCTTATGCTGTAGGAGACATATAAAAGATGGTTTCTTAGTCGCTCAGAAGTCCTGTGACAAAGGTTTTGTGCATAATGGGTATTGCAGGTATGAAGAATTGGGTTTGTAATCCAGAGTCCTTTGGGAATTAGATTCTCCTTTTTGCATTTATATAAGAAAAAAATGTTGCTGTCAATTTGTGCACATTTCTTCAGAAGTGGCTTTATTTCCATAAAGATGCGGTATATTCTAGTATCCTCCATTTTGATACAGAAAATATATACAGGGTGGGCCATCTATATGGATACACCTAAATAAAATGGGAATGGTTGAAGATAACAATTTCCTGTTTGTGGCACATTAGTATATGGGAGGGGGAAAATTTTTCAAGATGGGTGGTGACCATGGTGGCCATTTTGGATCCAACTTTATTTTTTTCAATGGGAAGAGGGCCATGTGACACATCAGACTTATTAAGAATTTCACAAGAAAAACAATGGAGTGCTTGGATTTAACATAACTTTATTCTTTCATGAGTTATTCACAAGTTTCTATTTGTTTACAGCCATTGACATATCGCAGAGGTTAGGCTACTTTCACACTTGCGCTTTTTTGTTGCGCGTTTTTTGCGCACACAAACGCATGAAAAAACGCATCATGTGCTTGTGTGCGTTTTTTTGTGGGTTTTGGTGCTTCTTTTTTAAAAAAAATGCATGCTTTTTTGCGCATACGTGCGCATTACAATGCGCACGTATGCGCACCCATAGAGTACAATGGGGGTTTTGCTGTAAAAAAACGCATTGCGTGCGCAAGCGTTTTTTGGGGGCAAGTCGGACGCACAAAAAATGCAACAGGATGCATTTTGTGCGCCCGAGCGCACACTACAAAAAAACCCATGCGCATACAAACGCGTCGCGTACAAACGCATGTGTATGCGCACATAAGCGCACCCCATGTAAAATATAGGGAAAAAAACGCATGCGTTTTTTTGCGCTAAAAAGCAGCGCAAAAAACCGCAAGTGTGAAACTAGCCTTAACACGTGAGGAGCGGATAGAAATTGTGTTGATGTCTGGTGAACGCAGTACCCGGGTCATTGCAGCAGATTTCAATGCAAGACACCCTACGCAAGAAAACTGTCACCTTTCCCATTTTATTTAGGTGTATCCATATAAATGGCCCACCCCAAAAAGTCTGCCTCTTCACTAAACATAATGTTCTGTGCAAACTGAGGGTCCTGTTCCAATTTTAGTTTTGCCCATTCTGCAAATTCAGCGAGCCGATCTGGGTCATCCTCGTTGAGATGCTGCAGCAGCTGGATTTTGCAAGGGTGCTATTTGTGAGTAGCTAATATCCGCCGAAGTGATGTTCGACTGATGCCAGATAGGTGTGCGGTAACTTACAACCGCCCATGACGGACTGTGCACGTCCATGGACATTAAGGGGCTAATGTGCCACAAACAGGAAGTTGATATCACCAACCATTCCCATTTTATTTAGGTGTATCCATAGAAATGGCCCACCCTGTATATCTTTGTACCAGTGGAACAGTAATGTCCATGTATGTCCGAGTCTCCCATAGACAATGAGTGGAGCAGTGGTCAGTCTCGCACATGTGACCTCTGTAGATGAGCGGCGCTCCCTCCTGATCAGTGACCGTAACCCCCGGATCATACATTATTCATACATAGGACATGTTTGGCGCTAGCCTTTATCACTCACCCGTTCTGCTCCCAGCCAGTTTGTTCATCAGATAAGATTTTCCTGTCCGGTATTTTCCTACGATTGCAATCACCACCACCGGCTGTGAGATCTCCAGAAGGATTTTCTCGGCTTCTTTATTGAGAACCAGCGTATTCCCATCAACATTCTCTATCAGGCAGATTGGCCGCGGCATAGGAAGGAGCGGAGCCATCGTCACTGGTGTTCTACTTCTTCTACTTCTGTAAGACAGGAACATAGTGATTATAGGACATCACGATGCTCAGAGTCTCCAGCTCAGCTGCACTGTCTATAGGGGGTCTGCGGTGGTATGAAATCCCTCAGGCTCAGGATTCTGTACTATTTATCCACATGCTTTTGGAGGATAAATAAAAAAAAATCTACATTTTCAAGTGCATCTGCCTCCCGTCATAGAGACTGAAAAACTTGTCAAGGGCATTCCCATCACAGGGTAGGAAGGGGTCAAATACCACCAACAATGGTCAGATAATAAAATTGCCATAAAGCACCCATATAACAGTGCCCACATAATAACAGTGCTATGTAGTACCCGTATAACAGTCCCCACATAATAACAGTGTCATAAAGCACCCATATAACAGTGCCCACATAATAACAGTGCCATATAGAACCCATATAACAGTGCCCACATAATAACAGTGCCATATAGCATCCATATAACAGTGCCCACATAATAACAGTGCCATGTAGTACCCGTATAACAGTCCCCACATAATAACAGTGTCATAAAGCACCCATATAACAGTGCACACATAATAACAGTGGCATATAGCACCCATATAACAGTGACCACATAATAACAGTGCCATGTAGTACCCGTATAACAGTCCCCACATAATAACAGTGGTATATAGCACCCATATAACAGTGCCCACATAACAGTGCCGTATAGCATCCATATCAGTGCCCACATAATAACAGTACCATATAACATTCATATAACAGTGCCCACATAATAACAGTGGCACATAGCACCCATATAACAGTGCCCATATAATTACAGTGTCATATAGCACCCATATAACAGTGCCCACATAATAACAGTGCCATATAGCACCCATATAACAGTGCCCACATAATAACAGTGCCATATAGCTCCCATATAACAGTGTCCACATAATAACAGTGCCATATAGCATCCATATAACAGTGTCCACATAATAACAGTGGCATATAGAACCCATATAACAGTGTCCACATAATAACAGTGGCATATAGCACCCATATAACAGTGTCCACATAATAACAGTGCCATATAGAACCCATATAACAGTGCCCACATAATAACAGTGCCATATAGAACCCATATAACAGTGCCCACATAATAAGAGTGCCATATAGAACCCATATAACAGTGTCCACATAATAACAATGCCATATAGCATCCATATAACAGTGTCCACATAATAACAGTGGCATATAGCACCCATATAACAGTGCCCATATAATTACAGTGCCATATAGCACCCATATAACAGTGCCCACATAATAACAGTGCCATATAGCACCCATATAACAGTGCCCACATAATAACAGTGCCATATAGCTCCCATATAACAGTGTCCACATAATAACAGTGCCATATAGCATCCATATAACAGTGTCCACATAATAACAGTGGCATATAGAACCCATATAACAGTGTCCACATAATAACAGTGGCATATAGCACCCATATAACAGTGTCCACATAATAACAGTGCCATATAGAACCCATATAACAGTGCCCACATAATAAGAGTGCCATATAGAACCCATATAACAGTGCCCACATAATAAGAGTGCCATATAGAACCCATATAACAGTGCCCACATAATAACAGTGCCATATAGAACCCATATAACAGTGCCCACATAATAAGAGTGCCATATAGAACCCATATAACAGTGCCCACATAATAACAGTGCCATATAGCACCCATATAACAGTGCCCACATAATAACATTGGCATATAGCACCCATATAACAGTGTCCACATAATAACAGTGGCATATAGCACCCATATAACAGTGCCCACATAATAACAGTGCCATATAGAACCCATATAACAGTGTCCACATAATAACAGTGGCATATAGCACCCATATAACAGTGCCCACATAATAACAGTGCCATATAGAACCCATATAACAGTGCCCACATAATAAGAGTGCCATATAGCATCCATATAACAGTGCCCACATAATAACAGTGCCATGTAGTACCCGTATAACAGTCCCCACATAATAACAGTGTCATAAAGCACCCATATAACAGTGCCCACATAATAACAGTGCCATATAGAACCCATATAACAGTGCCCACATAATAACAGTGCCATATAGCATCCATATAACAGTGCCCACATAATAACAGTGCCATGTAGTACCCGTATAACAGTCCCCACATAATAACAGTGTCATAAAGCACCCATATAACAGTGCACACATAATAACAGTGCCATATAGAACCCATATAACAGTGCCAACATAATAACAGTGCCATGTAGTACCCGTATAACAGTCCCCACATAATAACAAGTGTCATAAAGCACCCATATAACAGTGCACACATAATAACAGTGGCATATAGCACCCATATAACAGTGACCACATAATAACAGTGCCATGTAGTACCCGTATAACAGTCCCCACATAATAACAGTGGTATATAGCACCCATATAACAGTGCCCACATAACAGTGCCGTATAGCATCCATATCAGTGCCCACATAATAACAGTACCATATAGCATTCATATAACAGTGCCCACATAATAACAGTGGCCCATAGCACCCATATAACAGTGCCCATATAATTACAGTGCCATATAGCACCCATATAACAGTGCCCACATAATAACAGTGCCATATAGCACCCATATAACAGTGTCCACATAATAACAGTGCCATATAGCATCCATATAACAGTGTCCACATAATAACAGTGGCATATAGAACCCATATAACAGTGTCCACATAATAACAGTGGCATATAGCACCCATATAACAGTGCCCACATAATAACAGTGCCATATAGAACCCATATAACAGTGCCCACATAATAAGAGTGCCATATAGAACCCATATAACAGTGTCCACATAATAACAGTGGCATATAGCACCCATATAACAGTGTCCACATAATAACAGTGGCATATAGCACCCATATAACAGTGCCCACATAATAACAGTGCCATATAGAACCCATATAACAGTGTCCACATAATAACAGTGGCATATAGCACCCATATAACAGTGCCCACATAATAACAGTGCCATATAGAACCCATATAACAGTGCCCACATAATAAGAGTGCCATATAGCATCCATATAACAGTGCCCACATAATAACAGTGCCATGTAGTACCCGTATAACAGTCCCCACATAATAACAGTGTCATAAAGCACCCATATAACAGTGCACACATAATAACAGTGCCATATAGAACCCATATAACAGTGCCCACATAATAACAGTGCCATGTAGTACCCGTATAACTGTCCCCACATAATAAGTGTCATAAAGCACCCATATAACAGTGCACACATAATAACAGTGGCATATAGCACCCATATAACAGTGCCCACATAATAACAGTGGCATATAGCACCCATATAACAGTGACCACATAATAACAGTGCCATGTAGTACCCGTATAACAGTCCCCACATAATAACAGTGGTATATAGCACCCATATAACAGTGCCCACATAACAGTGCCGTATAGCATCCATATCAGTGCCCACATAATAACAGTACCATATAGCACCCATATAACAGTGCCCACATAACAGTGCCGTATAGCATCCATATCAGTGCCCATATAATTACAGTGCCATATAGCACCCATATAACAGTGCCCACATAATAACAGTGCCATATAGCACCCATATAACAGTGCCCACATAATAACAGTGCCATATAGCTCCCATATAACAGTGTCCACATAATAACAGTGCCATATAGCATCCATATAACAGTGTCCACATAATAACAGTGGCATATAGAACCCATATAACAGTGTCCACATAATAACAGTGCCATATAGCACCCATATAACAGTGCACACATAATAACAATGCCATATAGCACCCATATAACAGTGCACACATAATAACAGTGCCATATAGCACCCATATAACAGTGCCTACATAATAACAGTGCCATATAGCACCCATATAACAGTGCACACATAATAACAGTGCCATATAGCACCCATATAAGAGTGTCCACATAATAACAGTGTTATACAGCACCCATATAACAGTGCCCACATAATAACAGTGCCATGTAGTACCCATATAACAGTGGCCACATAATAACAGTGCCATATAGCATCCATATAACAGTGCCCACATAATAACAGTGCCATATAGCATCCATATAACAGTGTCCACATAATAACAGTGCCATATAGCACCCATATAACAGTGCCCACATAATAACAGTGCCATGTAGTACCCATATAACAGTGGCCACATAATAACAGTGCCATATAGCACCCATATAACAGTGCCCACATAATAACAGTGCCATATAGCACCCATATAACAGTGCCCACATAATAACAGTGCCATATAGCACCCATATAACAGTGCACACATAATAACAATGCCATATAGCACCCATATAAGAGTGTCCACATAAAACCAGTGCCATATAGCACCCATATAACAGTGCCCACATAATAACAGTGCCATATAGCATCCATATAACAGTGCCAACATAATAACAGTGCCATATAGCACCCATATAACAGTGCCCACATAATAACAGTGCCATATAGCACCCATATAAGAGTGTCCACATAATAACAGTGTTATATAGCACCCATATAACAGTGCCCACATAATAACAGTGCCATGTAGTACCCATATAACAGTGGCCACATAATAACAGTGCCATATAGCATCCATATAACAGTGCCCACATAATAACAGTGCCATATAGCATCCATATAACAGTGTCCACATAATAACAGTGCCATATAGCACCCATATAACAGTGCCCACATAATAACAGTGCCATGTAGTACCCATATAACAGTGGCCACATAATAACAGTGCCATATAGCATCCATATAACAGTGCCCACATAATAACAGTGCCATATAGCATCCATATAACAGTGTCCACATAATAACAGTGCCATATAGCACCCATATAACAGTGCCCACATAATAACAGTGCCATATAGCATCCATATAACAGTGTCCACATAATAACAGTGCCATATAGCACCCATATAACAGTGTCCACATAATAACAGTGCCATATAGAACCCATATAACAGTGCCCACATAATAACAGTGGCATATAGCACCCATATAACAGTGTCCACATAATAACAGTGGCATATAGCACCCATATAACAGTGGCCACATAATAACAGTGCCATATAGCACCCATATAACAGTGCCCACATAATAACAGTGCCATATAGCATCCATATAACAGTGCCCACATAATAACAGTGCCATATAGCACCCATATAACAGTGCCCACATAATAACAGTGCCATATAGCACCCATATAAGAGTGTCCACATAATAACAGTGCCATATAGCACCCATATAACAGTGCCCACATAATAACAGTGCCATATAGCATCCATATAACAGTGCCCACATAATAACAGTGTCATATAGCACCCATATAACAGTGCCCACATAATAACAGTGCCATATAGCACCCATATAACAGTGTCCACATATTAACAGTGCCATATAGCATCCATATAACAGTGCCCACATAATAACAGTGCCATATAGCACCCATATAAGAGTGTCCACATAATAACAGTGCCATATAGCACCCATATAACAGTGCCCACATAATAACAGTGCCATATAGCATCCATATAACAGTGCCCACATAATAACAGTGTCATATAGCACCCATATAACAGTGCCCACATAATAACAGTGCCATATAGCACCCATATAACAGTGTCCACATATTAACAGTGCCATATAGCATCCATATAACAGTGCCCACATAATAACAGTGCCATATAGCACCCATATAAGAGTGTCCACATAATAACAGTGCCATATAGCACCCATATAACAGTGCCCACATAATAACAGTGCCATATAGCATCCATATAACAGTGCCCACATAATAACAGTGCCATATAGCACCCATATAACAGTGCCCACATAATAACAGTGCCATATAGCACCCATATAACAGTGTCCACATATTAACAGTGCCATATAGCATCCATATAACAGTGCCCACATAATAACAGTGCCATATAGCACCCATATAACAGTGCCCACATAATAACAGTGCCATATAGCACCCATATAACAGTGCCCACATAATAACAGTGCCATATAGCATCCATATAACAGTGTCCACATAATAACAGTGCCATATAGCACCCATATAACAGTGCCCACATAATAACAGTGCCATATAGCACCCATATAACAGTGCCCACATAATAACAGTGCCATATAGCACCCATATAACAGTGCCCACATAATAACAGTGCCATATAGCACCCATATAACAGTGTCCACATATTAACAGTGCCATATAGCACCCATATAACAGTGCCCACATAATAACAGTGCCATATAGCACCCATATAACAGTGCCCACATAATAACAGTGCCATATAGCACCCATATAACAGTGTCCACATATTAACAGTGCCATATAGCACCCATATAACAGTGCCCACATAATAACAGTGCCATATAGCACCCATATAACAGTGTCCACATATTAACAGTGCCATATAGCACCCATATAACAGTGCCCACATAATAACAGTGCCATATAGCACCCATATAACAGTGCCCACATAATAACAGTGCCATATAGCACCCATATAACAGTGCCCACATAATAACAGTGCCATATAGCACCCATATAACAGTGTCCACATATTAACAGTGCCATATAGCACCCATATAACAGTGCCCACATAATAACAGTGCCATATAGCACCCATATAACAGTGCCCACATAATAACAGTGCCATATAGCACCCATATAACAGTGCCCACATAATAACAGTGCCATATAGCACCCATATAACAGTGCCCACATAAAAAGTACAAGATTATTTTGCCGTAATCTTGCTCAGTTTCTATATAAGATTCATCATCACTGGGGTGAGTGTGAGGACGATGGGTGTGATCATCTCCTGCCCACACAGCACATGACACAGAACAGGATGGCGGATTACCGGGTCCGTACAGCACTGCTCCCTCTCCGGCCTCCGGTCGTCTGTCTCTTCCGTTGTTTCTTTTTTCCCTTTTATAGCAACGACTCAAAACTGAAAGTAAATTGCGCCTCACAATGAAAGTGAAACAGGCGATAACGCTAATCACAGGTTTCCTCACAGTGGAAAATTCCAGAGTTTAGAGCTAGACTCTGTAATGCTGGGCACTCACCGCGCCTTTTACTCTTCTCCATTTTACGGTTTGTGAATCTTGAAGCCATAAAAAGAAGAAATGAAAGTTTGGATATGGGCACAATGTTGTTTGTACATTGTTGGGCATTGTAGTTATTTTTTGCAGCGCTTTTTCAGGCGCAGGGTGGGACTGGGATCCCTAGGGCCCACCAGGGAAACTTACTCTAGGGGCCCACCAGGGAAACTGACTCTAGGGGCCCACCAGGGAAACTGACTCTAGGGGCCCACCAGGGAAACTGACTCTAGGGGCCCACCAGGGAAACTGACTCTAGGGGCCCACCCTATTACGTGTTCATTTTTCGGCCTCTCCCACTAAAACGTGTGACTTTTAGCAAACTACAGTGTGCAAAAGAGAACGCTCTCAGCCTCCTATATATCGTACAGACCGCACTCTCAGCCTCCTATATATCGTACAGACCGCACTCTCAGCCTCCTATATATCGTACAGACCGCACTCAGCCTCCTATATATCGTACAGACCGCACTCTCAGCCTCCTATATATCGTACAGACCGCACTCTCAGCCTCCTATATATCGTACAGACCGCACTCTCAGCCTCCTATATGTCGTACAGACCGCACTCACAGCCTCCTATATATCGTACAGACCGCACTCTCAGCCTCCTATATATCGTACAGATCGCACTCTCAGCCTCCTATATATCGTACAGACCGCACTCTCAGCCTCCTATATATCGTACAGACCGCACTCTCAGCCTCCTATATATCGTACAGACCGCACTCTCAGCCTCCTATATATCGTACAGACCTCACTCTCAGCCTCCTATATATCGTACAGACCGCACTCTCAGCCTCCTATATATCGTACAGACCGCACTCTCAGCCTCCTATATATCGTACAGACCGCTCTCAGCCTCCTATATATCGTACAGACCGCACTCTCAGCCTCCTATATATCGTACAGACCGCACTCTCAGCCTCCTATATATCGTACAGACCGCACTCTCAGCCTCCTATATATCGTACAGACCGCACTCTCAGCCTCCTATATATCGTACAGATCGCACTCTCAGCCTCCTATATATCGTACAGACCGCACTCTCAGCCTCCTATATATCGTACAGACCGCACTCTCAGCCTCCTATATATCGTACAGACCGCACTCTCAGCCTCCTATATATCGTACAGACCGCACTCTCAGCCTCCTATATATCGTACAGACCGCACTCTCAGCCTCCTATATATCGTACAGACCGCACTCTCAGCCTCCTATATATCGTACAGATCGCACTCTCAGCCTCCTATATATCGTACAGACCGCACTCTCAGCCTCCTATATATCGTACAGACCGCACTCTCAGCCTCCTATATATCGTACAGACCGCACTCTCAGCCTCCTATATATCGTACAGACCGCACTCTCAGCCTCCTATATATCGTACAGACCGCACTCTCAGCCTCCTATATATCGTACAGACCGCACTCTCAGCCTCCTATATATCGTACAGACCGCACTCTCAGCCTCCTATATATCGTACAGACCTCACTCTCAGCCTCCTATATATCGTACAGACCGCACTCTCAGCCTCCTATATATCGTACAGACCGCACTCTCAGCCTCCTATATATCGTACAGACCGCACTCTCAGCCTCCTATATATCGTACCGACCGCACTCTCAGCCTCCTATATATCGTACAGACCTCACTCTCAGCCTCCTATATATCGTACAGACCGCACTCTCAGCCTCCTATATATCGTACAGACCACTCTCAGCCTCCTATATATCGTACAGACCGCACTCTCAGCCTCCTATATATCGTACAGACCGCACTCTCAGCCTCCCATATATCGTACAGACCGCACTCTCAGCCTCCTATATATCGTACAGACCGCACTCTCAGCCTCCTATATATCGTACAGACCGCACTCTCAGCCTCCTATATATCGTACAGACCGCACTCTCAGCCTCCTATATATCGTACAGACCGCACTCTCAGCCTCCTATATATCGTACAGATCGCACTCTGAGCCTCCTATATATCGTACAGACGGCACTCTCAGTCTCATATATCGCACAGACCGCACTCTCAGCCTCCTATATATCGTACAGACGGCACTCTCAGTCTCATATATCGTACAGACCGCACTCTCAGCCTCCTATATATCATACAGACCGCACTCTCAGCCTCCTATATATCGTACAGACCGCACTCTCAACCTCCTATATATCGTACAGACCGCACTCTCAGCCTCCTATATATCGTACAGACCGCACTCTCAGCCTCCTATATATCGTACAGACCGCACTTTCAGCCTCCTATATATCGTACAGACCGAACTCTCAGCCTCCTATATATCGTATAGACCGCACTCTCAGCCTCCTATATATCGTACAGACCGCACTCTCAGCCTTATATATCATACAGACCGCACTCTCAGCCTCATATATCATACAGACCGCACTCTCAGCCTCCTATATATCGTACAGACCGCACTCTCAGCCTCCTATATATCGTACAGACCGCACTCTTAGCCTCCTATATATCATACAGACCGCACTCTCAGCCTCATATATATCATACAGACCGCACTCTAACAGACCGCACTCTCAGCCTCATATATCGTACAGACAGCACTCTCAGCCTCCTATATATCGTACAAACAGCACTCTCAGCCTCATATATCGTACAGACCACTCTCTCTCAGCCTCCTATATATCGTACAGATCACACTCTCAGTTTCCTATATATCATACAGGCCGCACTCTCAGCCTCCTATATATCGTACAGACCACTCTCTCTCAGCCTCCTATATATCGTACAGACCGCACTCTCAGCCTCCTATATATCATACAGACCGGACTCTCAGCCTCCTATATATCGTACAGACCGCACTCTCAGCCTCCTATATATCGTACAGACCGCACTCTCAGCCTCCTATATATCGTACAGACCGCACTCTCAGCCTCCTATATATCGTACAGACCGCACTCTCAGCCTCCTATATATCGTACAGACCACTCTCTCTCAGCCTCCTATATATCGTACAGACCGCACTCTCAGCCTCCCATATATCGTACAGACCGCACTCTCAGCCTCCTATATATCATACAGACCGCACTCTCAGCCTCCTATATATCGTACAGACCGCACTCTCAGCCTCCTATATATCGTACAGACGGCACTCTCAGTCTCATATATCGTACAGACCGCACTCTCTCAGCCTCCTATATATCGTACAGACCGCACTCTCAGCCTCCTATATATCATACAGACCGGACTCTCAGCCTCCTATATATCGTACAGACCGCACTCTCAGCCTCCTATTTATCGTACAGACCGCACTCTCAGCCTCCTATATATCGTACAGACCGCACTCTCAGCCTCCTATATATCGTACAGACCGCACTCTCAGCCTCCTATATATCATACAGACCACTCTCTCTCAGCCTCCTATATATCGTACAGATCACACTCTCAGCCACCTATATATCATACAGACCGCACTCTCAGCCTCCTATATATCATACAGATCGCACTCTCAGCCTCCTATATATCCTACAGACCGCACTCTCAGCCTCATATATCGTACAGACCGCACTCTCAGCCTCATATATATCGTACAGACCGCACTCTCAGCCTCCTATATATCATACAGACCCCACTCTCAGCCTCCTATATATTGTACAGACCGCACTCTCAGCCTCCTATATATCGTACAGACCACTCTCTCTCAGCCTCCTATATATCGTACAGACCGCACTCTCAGCCTCCTATATATCGTACAGACCGCACTCTCAGCCTCCTATATATCATACAGACCGCACTCTCAGCCTCATATATCATACAGACCGCACTCTCAGCTTCCTATATATCGTACAGACCGCACTCTCAGCCTCCTATATATCGTACAGACCGCACTCTCAGCCTCATATATCATACAGACCGCACTCTCAGCCTCATATATCATACAGACTGCACTCTCAGCCTCCTATATATCATACGGACCGCACTCTCAGCCTCATATATATCGTACAGACCGCACTCTCAGCCTCCTATATATCGTACAGACCGCACTCTCAGCCTCCTATATATCATACAGACCGCACTCTCAGCCTCATATATCATACAGACCGCACTCTCAGCCTCCTACATATTGTACAGACCGCACTCTCAGCCTCCTATATATCGTACAGACCGCACTCTCAGCCTCATATATCATACAGACCGCACTCTCAGCCTCATATATCATACAGACCGCACTCTCAGCCTCATATATCATACAGACCGCACTCTCAGCCTCCTATATATCATACGGACCGCACTCTCAGCCTCATATATATCGTACAGACCGCACTCTCAGCCTCCTATATAACATACAGACCGCACTCTCAGCCTCCTATATATCGTACAGACCTCACTCTCAGCCTCCTATATATCGTACAGACGACTCTCTCTCAGCCTCCTATATATCGTACAGACCGCACTCTCACCCTCCAATATATCGTACAGACCGCACTCTCAGCCTCCTATATATCGTACAGACCGCACTCTCAGCCTCCTATATATCGTACAGACCACACTCTCAGCCTCCTATATATCGTACAGACCGCACTCTCAGCCTCCTATATATCGTACAGACCGCACTCTCAGCCTCCTATATATCATACAGACCACACTCAGCCTCCTATATATCGTACAAACCGCACTCTCAGCCTCATATATCATACAGACCGCACTCTCAGCCTCCTATATATCATACAGACCGCACTCTAAGCCTCATATATCGTACAGACAGCACTCTCAGCCTCCTATATATCGTACAGACAGCACTCTCAGCCTCATATATCGTACAGACCACTCTCTCTCAGCCTCCTATATATCGTACAGATCACACTCTCAGTCTCCTATATATCATACAGGCCGCACTCTCAGCCTCCTATATATCGTACAGACCACTCTCTCTCAGCCTCCTATATATCGTACAGACCGCACTCTCAGCCTCATATATCATACAGACCGCACTCTCAGCCTCATATATCATACAGACCGCACTCTCAGCCTCATATATCATACAGACAGCACTCTCAGCCTCCTATATATCATATGGACCGCACTCTCAGCCTCATATATATCGTACAGACCGCACTCTCAGCCTCCTATATAACATACAGACCGCACTCTCAGCCTCCTATATATCGTACAGACCGCACTCTCAGCCTCCTATATATCATACAGACCACTCTCTCTCAGCCTCCTATATATCGTACAGATCACACTCTCAGCCACCTATATATCATACAGACCGCACTCTCAGCCTCCTATATATCATACAGATCGCACTCTCAGCCTCCTATATATCCTACAGACCGCACTCTCAGCCTCCTATATATCGTACAGACCGCACTCTCAGCCTCATATTTCATACAGACCGCATTCTCAGCCTCCTATATATCATACAGACCGCACTCTCAGCCTCCTATATATCATACAGACCGCACTATCAGCCTCATATATCGTACAGACAGCACTCTCAGCCTCCTATATATCGTACAGACAGCACTCTCAGCCTCATATATCGTACAGACCACTCTCTCTCAGCCTCATATATATCGTACAGATCACACTCTCAGTCTCCTATATATCATACAGGCCGCACTCTAAGCCTCCTATATATCGTACAGACCACTCTCTCTCAGCCTCCTATATATCGTACAGACCGCACACTCAGCCTCCTATATATCATACAGACCGCACTCTCAGCCTCCTATATATCGTACAGACCGCACTCTCAGCCTCCTATATATCGTACAGACCGCACTCTCAGCCTCCTATATATCGTACAGACCGCACTCTCGGCCTCCTATATATCGTACAGACCGAACTCTCGGCCTCCTATATATCATACAGATCGCACTCAGCCTCCTATATATCGTACAGACCGCACTCGGACTCCTATATATTGTACAGACCGCACTCTGCCTCCTATATATCATACAGACGGCACTCTCAGCCTCCTATATATCATACAGACCGCACTCAGCCTCCTATATATCGTACAGACCGCACTCAGCCTCCTATATATCGTACAGACCGCACTCTCAGCCTCCTATATATCGTACAGACCGCACTCTCGGCCTCCTATATATCGTACAGACCGAACTCTCGGCCTCCTATATATCATACAGATCGCACTCAGCCTCCTATATATCGTACAGACCGCACTCAGCCTCCTATATATTGTACAGACCGCACTATGCCTCCTATATATCATACAGACCGCACTCTCAGCCTCCTATATATCATACAGACCGCACTCAGCCTCCTATATGTCGTACAGACCGAACTCTCAGCCTCCTATATATCATACAGACCGCACTCAGCCTCCTATATATCGTACAGACCGCACTCAGCCTCCTATATATCGTACAGACCGCACTCAGCCTCCTATATAACGTACAGACCGAACTCTCAGCCTCCTATATATCGTGCAGACCGCACTCAGCCTCCTATATATCGTACAGACCGAACTCTCAGCCTCCTATATATCATACAGACTGCACTCTCAGCCTCCTATATATCGTACAGACCACTCTCTCTCAGCCTCCTATATATCGTACAGACCGCACTCTCAGCCTCCTATATATCATACAGACCGCACTCTCAGCCTCCTATATATCGTACAGACCGCACTCAGCCTCCTATATATCATACAGACCTCACTCTCAGCCTCCTATATATCCTACAGACCGCACTCTCAGCCTCCTATATATCATACAGACCGCACTCTTAGCCTCCTATATATCGTACAGACCGCACTCTCAGCCTCCTATATATCTTACAGACCGCACTCTCAGCCTCCTATATATCGTACAGACCGCACTCTCAGCCTCCTATATATCGTACAGACCGCACTCTCAGCCTCCTATATATCGTATAGACCGCACTCTCAGCCTCCTATCTATCGTACAGACCGCACTCTCAGCCTCATATATCATACAGACCGCACTCTCAGCCTCATATATCATACAGACCGCACTCTCAGCCTCCTATATATCGTCCAGACCGCACTCTCAGCCTCCTATATATCATAGAGACCGCACTCTCAGCCTCCAATATATCGTACAGACCGCACTCTCAGCCTCCTATATATCGTACAGACCGCACTCTCAGCCTCCTATATATCGTACAGACCGCACTCTCAGCCTCCTATATATCGTACAGACCGCACTCTCAGCCTCCTATATATCGTACAGACCACTCTCTCTCAGCCTCCTATATATCGTACAGACCGCACTCTCAGCCTCCCATATATCGTACAGACCGCACTCTCAGCCTCCTATATATCATACAGACCGCACTCTCAGCCTCCTATATATCGTACAGACCGCACTCTCAGCCTCCTATATATCGTACAGACGGCACTCTCAGTCTCATATATCGTACAGACCGCACTCTCTCAGCCTCCTATATATCGTACAGACCGCACTCTCAGCCTCCTATATATCATACAGACCGGACTCTCAGCCTCCTATATATCGTACAGACCGCACTCTCAGCCTCCTATTTATCGTACAGACCGCACTCTCAGCCTCCTATATATCGTACAGACCGCACTCTCAGCCTCCTATATATCGTACAGACCGCACTCTCAGCCTCCTATATATCATACAGACCACTCTCTCTCAGCCTCCTATATATCGTACAGATCACACTCTCAGCCACCTATATATCATACAGACCGCACTCTCAGCCTCCTATATATCATACAGATCGCACTCTCAGCCTCCTATATATCCTACAGACCGCACTCTCAGCCTCATATATCGTACAGACCGCACTCTCAGCCTCATATATATCGTACAGACCGCACTCTCAGCCTCCTATATATCATACAGACCCCACTCTCAGCCTCCTATATATTGTACAGACCGCACTCTCAGCCTCCTATATATCGTACAGACCACTCTCTCTCAGCCTCCTATATATCGTACAGACCGCACTCTCAGCCTCCTATATATCGTACAGACCGCACTCTCAGCCTCCTATATATCATACAGACCGCACTCTCAGCCTCATATATCATACAGACCGCACTCTCAGCTTCCTATATATCGTACAGACCGCACTCTCAGCCTCCTATATATCGTACAGACCGCACTCTCAGCCTCATATATCATACAGACCGCACTCTCAGCCTCATATATCATACAGACTGCACTCTCAGCCTCCTATATATCATACGGACCGCACTCTCAGCCTCATATATATCGTACAGACCGCACTCTCAGCCTCCTATATATCGTACAGACCGCACTCTCAGCCTCCTATATATCATACAGACCGCACTCTCAGCCTCATATATCATACAGACCGCACTCTCAGCCTCCTACATATTGTACAGACCGCACTCTCAGCCTCCTATATATCGTACAGACCGCACTCTCAGCCTCATATATCATACAGACCGCACTCTCAGCCTCATATATCATACAGACCGCACTCTCAGCCTCATATATCATACAGACCGCACTCTCAGCCTCCTATATATCATACGGACCGCACTCTCAGCCTCATATATATCGTACAGACCGCACTCTCAGCCTCCTATATAACATACAGACCGCACTCTCAGCCTCCTATATATCGTACAGACCTCACTCTCAGCCTCCTATATATCGTACAGACGACTCTCTCTCAGCCTCCTATATATCGTACAGACCGCACTCTCACCCTCCAATATATCGTACAGACCGCACTCTCAGCCTCCTATATATCGTACAGACCGCACTCTCAGCCTCCTATATATCGTACAGACCACACTCTCAGCCTCCTATATATCGTACAGACCGCACTCTCAGCCTCCTATATATCGTACAGACCGCACTCTCAGCCTCCTATATATCATACAGACCACACTCAGCCTCCTATATATCGTACAAACCGCACTCTCAGCCTCATATATCATACAGACCGCACTCTCAGCCTCCTATATATCATACAGACCGCACTCTAAGCCTCATATATCGTACAGACAGCACTCTCAGCCTCCTATATATCGTACAGACAGCACTCTCAGCCTCATATATCGTACAGACCACTCTCTCTCAGCCTCCTATATATCGTACAGATCACACTCTCAGTCTCCTATATATCATACAGGCCGCACTCTCAGCCTCCTATATATCGTACAGACCACTCTCTCTCAGCCTCCTATATATCGTACAGACCGCACTCTCAGCCTCATATATCATACAGACCGCACTCTCAGCCTCATATATCATACAGACCGCACTCTCAGCCTCATATATCATACAGACAGCACTCTCAGCCTCCTATATATCATATGGACCGCACTCTCAGCCTCATATATATCGTACAGACCGCACTCTCAGCCTCCTATATAACATACAGACCGCACTCTCAGCCTCCTATATATCGTACAGACCGCACTCTCAGCCTCCTATATATCATACAGACCACTCTCTCTCAGCCTCCTATATATCGTACAGATCACACTCTCAGCCACCTATATATCATACAGACCGCACTCTCAGCCTCCTATATATCATACAGATCGCACTCTCAGCCTCCTATATATCCTACAGACCGCACTCTCAGCCTCCTATATATCGTACAGACCGCACTCTCAGCCTCATATTTCATACAGACCGCATTCTCAGCCTCCTATATATCATACAGACCGCACTCTCAGCCTCCTATATATCATACAGACCGCACTATCAGCCTCATATATCGTACAGACAGCACTCTCAGCCTCCTATATATCGTACAGACAGCACTCTCAGCCTCATATATCGTACAGACCACTCTCTCTCAGCCTCATATATATCGTACAGATCACACTCTCAGTCTCCTATATATCATACAGGCCGCACTCTAAGCCTCCTATATATCGTACAGACCACTCTCTCTCAGCCTCCTATATATCGTACAGACCGCACACTCAGCCTCCTATATATCATACAGACCGCACTCTCAGCCTCCTATATATCGTACAGACCGCACTCTCAGCCTCCTATATATCGTACAGACCGCACTCTCAGCCTCCTATATATCGTACAGACCGCACTCTCGGCCTCCTATATATCGTACAGACCGAACTCTCGGCCTCCTATATATCATACAGATCGCACTCAGCCTCCTATATATCGTACAGACCGCACTCGGACTCCTATATATTGTACAGACCGCACTCTGCCTCCTATATATCATACAGACGGCACTCTCAGCCTCCTATATATCATACAGACCGCACTCAGCCTCCTATATATCGTACAGACCGCACTCAGCCTCCTATATATCGTACAGACCGCACTCTCAGCCTCCTATATATCGTACAGACCGCACTCTCGGCCTCCTATATATCGTACAGACCGAACTCTCGGCCTCCTATATATCATACAGATCGCACTCAGCCTCCTATATATCGTACAGACCGCACTCAGCCTCCTATATATTGTACAGACCGCACTATGCCTCCTATATATCATACAGACCGCACTCTCAGCCTCCTATATATCATACAGACCGCACTCAGCCTCCTATATGTCGTACAGACCGAACTCTCAGCCTCCTATATATCATACAGACCGCACTCAGCCTCCTATATATCGTACAGACCGCACTCAGCCTCCTATATATCGTACAGACCGCACTCAGCCTCCTATATAACGTACAGACCGAACTCTCAGCCTCCTATATATCGTGCAGACCGCACTCAGCCTCCTATATATCGTACAGACCGAACTCTCAGCCTCCTATATATCATACAGACTGCACTCTCAGCCTCCTATATATCGTACAGACCACTCTCTCTCAGCCTCCTATATATCGTACAGACCGCACTCTCAGCCTCCTATATATCATACAGACCGCACTCTCAGCCTCCTATATATCGTACAGACCGCACTCAGCCTCCTATATATCATACAGACCTCACTCTCAGCCTCCTATATATCCTACAGACCGCACTCTCAGCCTCCTATATATCATACAGACCGCACTCTTAGCCTCCTATATATCGTACAGACCGCACTCTCAGCCTCCTATATATCTTACAGACCGCACTCTCAGCCTCCTATATATCGTACAGACCGCACTCTCAGCCTCCTATATATCGTACAGACCGCACTCTCAGCCTCCTATATATCGTATAGACCGCACTCTCAGCCTCCTATCTATCGTACAGACCGCACTCTCAGCCTCATATATCATACAGACCGCACTCTCAGCCTCATATATCATACAGACCGCACTCTCAGCCTCCTATATATCGTCCAGACCGCACTCTCAGCCTCCTATATATCATAGAGACCGCACTCTCAGCCTCCAATATATCGTACAGACCGCACTCTCAGCCTCCTTTATATCGTACAGACAGCACTCTCAGCCTACTATATATCATACAGACCGCACTCTCAGCCTCCAAAATATCGTACAGACCGCACTCTCAGCCTCCTATATATCGTATAGACCACACTCTCAGCCTCCTATATATCGTACAGACCGCACTCTCAGCCTCCTATATATCATACAGACCGCACTCTCAGCCTCCTATATATCGTACAGACCGCACTCTCAGCCTCATATATATCGTACAGACCGCACTCTCAGCCTCATATATCATACAGACCGCACTCTCAGCCTCATATATCATACAGACCGCACTCTCAGCCTCATATATCATACAGACCGCACTCTCAGCCTCCTATATATCATACTGACCGCACTCTCAGCCTCATATATATCATACAGACCGCACTGTCAGCCTCCTATATATCATACAGACCGCACTCTCAGCCTCCTATATATCGTACAGACCGCACTCTCAGCCTCCTATATATCGTACAGACGACTCTCTCTCAGCCTCCTATATATCGTACAGACCGCTCTCTCAGCCTCCAATATATCGTACAGACCGCACTCTCAGCCTCCTATATATCGTACAGACCGCACTCTCAGCCTCCTATATGTCGTACAGACCGCACTCACAGCCTCCTATATATCATACAGACCGCACTCTCAGCCTCCTATATATCGTACAGATCGCACTCTCAGCCTCCTATATATCGTACAGACCGCACTCTCAGCCTCCTATATATTGTACAGACCGCACTCTCGGCATCCTACATATCGTACAGACCGAACTCTCAGCCTCCTCTATATCATACAGACCGCACTCAGCCTCCTATATATCGTACAGACCGCACTCAGTCTCCAATATATCGTACAGACCGCACTCTGCCTCCTATATATCATACAGACCGCACTCTCAGCCTCCTATATATCATACAGACCGCACTCAGCCTCCTATATATCGTACAGACCGAACTCTCAGCCTCCTATATATCATACAGACCACACTCAGCCTCCTATATATCGTACAGACCGCACTCAGCCTCCTATATATCGTACAGACCCCACTCAGCCTCCTATATATCGTACAGACCCCACTCAGCCTCCTATATATCGTACAGACCGAACTCTCAGCCTCCTATATATCGTACAGACCGCACTCAGCCTCCTATATATCGTACAGACCGAACTCTCAGCCTCCTATATATCGTACAGACCGCACTCTCAGCCTCCTATATATTGTACAGACCGCACTCTCAGCCTCCTATATATCGTACAGACCGCACTCAGCCTCCTATATATCGTACAGACCTCACTCTCAGCCTCCTATATATCCTACAGACCGCACTCTCAGCCTCCTATATATAGTACAGACCGCACTCTCAGCCTCCTATATATCGTACAGACCGCACTCTCAGCCTCCTATATATCCTACAGACCGCACTCTCAGCCTCCTATATATAGTACAGACCGCACTCTCAGCCTCCTATATATCGTACAGACCGCACTCTCAGCCTCCTATATATTGTACAGACCGCACTCTCAGCCTCCTATATATCGTACAGACCGCACTCAGCCTCCTATATATCAAACAGACCTCACTCTCAGCCTCCTTTATATCCTACAGACCGCACTCTCAGCCTCCTATATATCGTACAGACCGCACTCTCAGCCTCCTATATATCCTACAGTCCGCACTCTCAGCCTCCTATATATCCTACAGACCGCACTCTCAGCCTCCTATATATCGTACAGACCGCACTCTCAGCCTCCTATATATCGTACAGACCGCACTCTCAGCCTCCTATATATCGTATAGACCGCACTCTCAGCCTCCTATATATCGTACAGACCGCACTCTCAGCCTCATATATCATACAGACCGCACTCTCAGCCTCATATATCATACAGACCGCACTCTCAGCCTCCTACATATCGTACAAACCGCACTCTCAGCCTCCTATATATCGTACAGACCGCACTCTTAGTCTCCTATATATCGTACAGACCGCACTCTCAGCCTCATATATATCGTACAGACCGCACTCTCAGCCTCATATATATCGTACAGACCGCACTCTCAGCCTCCTTTATATCGTACAGACAGCACTCTCAGCCTCCTATATATCATACAGACCGCACTCTCAGCCTCCAATATATCGTACAGACCGCACTCTCAGCCTCCTATATATCGTACAGACCATACTCTCAGCCTCCTATATGTCGTACAGACCGCACTCTCAGCCTCATATATCGTACAGACCGCACTCTCAGCCTCATATATCGTACAGACAGCACTCTCAGCCTCCTATATATCGTACAGACAGCACTCTCAGCCTCATATAGCGTACAGACCACTCTCTCTCAGCCTCCTATATATCGTATAGATCACACTCTCAGTCTCCTATATATCATACAGGCCGCACTCTCAGCCTCCTATATATCGTACAGACCACTCTCTCTCAGCCTCCTATATATCTTACAGACCGCACTCTCAGCCTCCTATATATCAAACAGACCGCACTCTCAGCCTCCTATATATCGTACAGACCGCACTCTCAGCCTCCTATATATCGTACAGACTGCACTCTCAGCCTCCTATATATCGTACAGACCGCTCTCTCAGCCTCCTATATATCGTACAGACCGCACTCTCAGCCTCCTATATATCATACAGACCACTCTCTCTCAGCCTCCTTTATATCGTACAGATCACACTCTCAGCCTCCTATATATCATACAGACCGCACTCTCAGCCTCCTATATATCATACAGACCGCACTCTCAGCCTCCTATATATCCTACAGACCGCACTCTCAGCCTCATATATCGTACAGACCGCACTCTCAGCCTCATATATATCGTACAGACCGCACTCTCAGCCTCCTATATATCATACAGACCCCACTCTCAGCCTCCTATATATTGTACAGACCGCACTCTCAACCTCCTATATATCGTACAGACCTCTCTCAGCCTCCTATATATCGTACAGACCCCACTCTCAGCCTCCTATATATCGTACAGACCGCACACTTAGCCTCCTATATATCATACAGACCGCACTCTCAGCCTCATATATCATACAGACCGCACTCTCAGATTCCTATATATTGTACAGACCGCACTCTCAGCCTCCTATATATCGTACAGACCGCACTCTCAGCCTCATATATCATACAGACCGCCCTATCAGCCTCATATATCATACAGACTGCACTCTCAGCCTCCTATATATCATAAGGACCGCACTCTCAGCCTCATATATATCGTACAGACCGCACTCTCAGCCTCCTATATATCGTACAGACCGCACTCTCAGCCTCCTATATATCATACAGACCGCACTCTCAGCCTCATATATCATACAGACCGCACTCTCAGCCTCCTATATATTGTACAGACCGCACTCTCAGCCTCCTATATATCATACAGACCGCACTCTCAGCCTCATATATCATATAGACCGCACTCTCAGCCTCATATATCATACAGACCGCACTCTCAGCATCATATATCATACTGACCGCACTCTCAGCCTCCTATATATCATACGGACCGCACTCTCAGCCTCATAAATATCGTACAGACCGCACTCTCAGCCTCCTATATATCGTACAGACGACTCTCTCTCAGCCTCCTATATATCGTACAGACCGCACTCTCAGCCTCCTATATATCGTACAGACCGCACTCTCAGCCTCCTATATATCGTACAGACCGCACTCTCAGCCTCCTATATATCGTACAGACCGCACTCTCAGCCTCCTATATATCGTACAGACCGCACTCTCAGCCTCCTATATATCATACAGACCGCACTCAGCCTCCTATATATCGTACAAACCGCACTCTCAGCCTCATATATCATACAGACCGCACTCTCAGCCTCCTATATATCGTATAGACCGCACTCTCAGCCTCATATATCATACAGACCGCACTCTCAGCCTCCTATATATCATACAGACCGCACTCTCAGCCTCCTATATATCATACAGACCGCACTCTCAGCCTCATATATCGTACAGACAGCACTCTCAGCCTCCTATATATCGTACAGACAGCACTCTCAGCCTCATATATCGTACAGACCACTCTCTCTCAGCCTCCTATATATCGTACAGATCACACTCTCAGTCTCCTATATATCATACAGGCCGCACTCTCAGCCTCCTATATATCATACAGACCGCACTCTCAGCCTCCTATATATCGTACAGACCGCACTCTCAGCCTCCTATATATCGTACAGACCGCACTCTCAGCCTCCTATATATCGTACAGACCACACTCTCGGCCTCCTATATATCGTACAGACCGAACTCTCGGCCTCCTATATATCATACAGATCGCACTCAGCCTCCTATATATCGTACAGACCGCACTCAGCCTCCTATATATTGTACAGACCGCACTCTGCCTCCTATATATCATACAGACCGCACTCAGCCTCCTATATATCGTACAGACCGAACTCTCAGCCTCCTATATATCATACAGACCGCAATCAGCCTCCTATATATCGTACAGACCGCACTCAGCCTCCTATATATCGTACAGACCGCACTCAGCCTCCTATATATCGTACAGACCGAACTCTCAGCCTCCTATATATCGTACAGACCGCACTCAGCCTCCTATATATCGTACAGACCGAACTCTCAGCCTCCTATATATCGTACAGACAGCACTCTCAGCCTCATATATCGTACAGACCACTCTCTCTCAGCCTCCTATATATCGTACAGATCACACTCTCAGTCTCCTATATATCATACAGGCCGCACTCTCAGCCTCCTATATATCGTACAGACCACTCTCTCTCAGCCTCCTATATATCGTACAGACCGCACTCTCAGCCTCCTATATATCATACAGACCGCACTCTCAGCCTCCTATATATCGTACAGACCGCACTCTCAGCCTCCTATATATCGTACAGACCGCACTCTCAGCCTCCTATATATCGTACAGACCGCACTCTCAGCCTCCTATATATCGTACAGACCGCACTCTCAGCCTCCTATATATCGTACAGACCGCACTCTCAGCCTCCTATATATCGTACAGACCGCACTCTCAGCCTCCTATATATCGTACAGACCGCACTCTCAGCCTCCTATATATCGTACAGACCACTCTCTCAGCCTCCTATATATCGTACAGACCACACTCTCAGCCTCCTATATATCGTACAGACCGCACTCTCAGCCTCCTATATATCGTACAGACCGCACTCTCAGCCTCCTATATATCGTACAGACCGCACTCTCGGCCTCCTATATATCGTACAGACCGAACTCTCGGCCTCCTATATATCATACAGACTTCACTCTCAGCCTCCTATATATCCTACAGACCGCACTCTCAGCCTCCTATATATCCTACAGACCGCACTCTCAGCCTCCTATATATCCTACAGACCGCACTCTCAGCCTCCTATATATCGTACAGACCGCACTCTCAGCCTCCTATATATCGTACAGACCGCACTCTCAGCCTCCTATATATCGTACAGACCGCACTCTCAGCCTCCTATATATCGTACAGACCGCACTCTCAGCCTCCTATATATCGTATAGACCGTACTCTCAGCCTCCTATATATCGTACAGACCGCACTCTCAGCCTCATATATCATACAGACCGCACTCTCAGCCTCATATATCATACAGACCGCACTCTCAGCCTCCTATATATCGTCCAGACCGCACTCTCAGCCTCCTATATATCATACAGACCGCACTCTCAGCCTCCTATATATTGTACAGACCGCACTCTCAGCCTCATATATATCGTACAGACCGCACTCTCAGCCTCCTTTATATCGTACAGACAGCACTCTCAGCCTCCTATATATCATACAGACCGCACTCTCAGCCTCCAATATATCGTACAGACCGCACTCTCAGCCTCCTATATATCGTATAGACCACACTCTCAGCCTCCTATATATCGTACAGACCGCACTCTCAGCCTCCTATATATCATACAGACCGCACTCTCAGCCTCCTATATATCGTACAGACCGCACTCTCAGCCTCATATATATCGTACAGACCGCACTCTCAGCCTCATATATCATACAGACCGCACTCTCAGCCTCCTATATATCGTACAGACCGCACTCTCGGCCTCCTACATATCGTACAGACCGAACTCTCAGCCTCCTATATATCATACAGACCGCACTCAGCCTCCAATTTATCGTACAGACCGCACTCTGCCTCCTATATATCATACAGACCGCACTCTCAGCCTCCTATATATCATACAGACCGCACTCAGCCTCCTATATATCGTACAGACCGCACTCAGCCTCCTATATATCGTACAGACCCCACTCAGCCACCTATATATCGTACAGACCGAACTCTCAGCCTCCTATATATCGTACAGACCGCACTCAGCCTCCTATATATCATACAGACCGAACTCTCAGCCTCCTATATATCATACAGACCATTCTCTCTCAGCCTCCTATATATCGTACAGACCGGACTCTCAGCCTCCTATATATCATACAGACTGCACTCTCAGCCTCCTATATATCGTACAGACTGCACTCTCAGCCTCCTATATATCGTACAGACCGCACTCTCAGCCTCCTATATATCATACAGACCGCACTCAGCCTCCTATATATCATACAGACCTCACTCTCAGCCTCCTATATATCCTACAGACCGCACTCTCAGCCTCCTATATATCGTACAGACCGCACTCTCAGCCTCCTATATATCGTACAGACCGCACTCTCAGCCTCCTATATATCGTACAGACCGCACTCTCAGCCTGCTATATATCGTACAGACCGCACTCTCAGCCTCCTATATATCCTACAGACCGCACTCTCAGCCTCCTATATATTGTACTGACCGCACTCTCAGCCTCCTATATATCGTACAGACCGCACTCTCAGCCTCCTATATATCGTACAGACCGCACTCTCAGCCTCCTATATATCGTACAGACCGCACTCTCAGCCTCCTATATATCGTACAGACCGAACTCTCAGCCTCCTATATATCATACAGACCGCCCTCTCAGCCTCCTATATATCGTACAGACCACACTCTCAGCCTCCTATATATCGTACAGACCGCACTCTCAGCCTCCTATATATCGTACAGACCGCACTCTCAGCCTCCTATATATCGTTCAGACCGCACTCTCAGCCTCCTATATATCGTACAGACCGCACTCTCAGCCTCCTATATATCATACAGACCGCACTCTCAGCCTCCTATATATCCTACAGACCTCACTCTCAGCCTCCTATATATCGTACAGACCGCTCTCAGCCTCCTATATATCGTACAGACCACACTCTCAGCCTCCTATATATCGTACAGACAGTACTCTCAGCCTCCTATATATCGTACAGACAGCACTCTCAGCCTCCTATATATCATACAGACCGCACTCTCAGCCTCCTATATATCCTACAGACCTCACTCTCAGCCTCCTATATATCGTACAGACCGCTCTCAGCCTCCTATATATCGTACAGACCACACTCTCAGCCTCCTATATATCGTACAGACAGTACTCTCAGCCTCCTATATATCGTACAGACAGCACTCTCAGCCTCCTATATATCATACAGACCGCACTCTCAGCCTCCTATATATCATACAGACCGCACTCTCAGCCTCCTATATATCGTACAGACCGCTCTCTCAGCCTCCTATATATCGTTCAGACCGCACTCTCAGCCTCCTATATATCGTACAGACCGCACTCTCAGCCTCCTATATATCGTACAGACCGCACTCTCAGCCTCCTATATATTGTACAGACCGCACTCTCAGCCTCCTATATATCGTACAGACCGCACTCTCAGCCTCCTATATATTGTACTGACCGCACTCTCAGCCTCCTATATATCGTACAGACCGCACTCTCAGCCTCCTATATATCATACAGACCGCACTCTCAGCCTCCTATATATCGTACAGACCGCACTCTCAGCCTCCTATATATCGTACAGACCGAACTCTCAGCCTCCTATATATCATACAGACCGCCCTCTCAGCCTCCTATATATCGTACAGACCACACTCTCAGCCTCCTATATATCGTACAGACCGCACTCTCAGCCTCCTATATATCGTACAGACCGCTCTCTCAGCCTCCTATATATCGTTCAGACCGCACTCTCAGCCTCCTATATATCGTACAGACCGCACTCTCAGCCTCCTATATATCATACAGACCGCACTCTCAGCCTCCTATATATCCTACAGACCTCACTCTCAGCCTCCTATATATCGTACAGACCGCTCTCAGCCTCCTATATATCGTACAGACCACACTCTCAGCCTCCTATATATCGTACAGACAGTACTCTCAGCCTCCTATATATCGTACAGACAGCACTCTCAGCCTCCTATATATCATACAGACCGCACTCTCAGCCTCCTATATATCCTACAGACCTCACTCTCAGCCTCCTATATATCGTACAGACCGCTCTCAGCCTCCTATATATCGTACAGACCACACTCTCAGCCTCCTATATATCGTACAGACAGTACTCTCAGCCTCCTATATATCGTACAGACAGCACTCTCAGCCTCCTATATATCATACAGACCGCACTCTCAGCCTCCTATATATCGTACAGACCACACTCTCAGCCTCCTATATATCGTACAGACCGCTCTCTCAGCCTCCTATATATCGCTCAGACCGCACTCTCAGCCTCCTATATATCGTACAGACCGCACTCTCAGCCTCCTATGTATCATACAGACCGCACTCTCAGCCTCCTATATATCCTACAGACCTCACTCTCAGCCTCCTATATATCGTACAGACCGCTCTCAGCCTCCTATATATCGTACAGACCACACTCTCAGCCTCCTATATATCGTACAGACAGTACTCTCAGCCTCCTATATATCGTACAGACAGCACTCTCAGCCTCCTATATATCATACAGACCGCACTCTCAGCCTTCTATATATCCTACAGACCTCACTCTCAGCCTCCTATATATCGTACAGACCGCTCTCAGCCTCCTATATATCGTACAGACCACACTCTCAGCCTCCTATATATCGTACAGACAGTACTCTCAGCCTCCTATATATCGTACAGACAGCACTCTCAGCCTCCTATATATCATACAGACCGCACTCTCAGCCTCCTATATATCGTACAGACCGCACTCTCAGCCACCTATATATTGTACAGACCACACTCTCAGCCTCCTATATATCATACAGACCGCACTCTCATCCTCCTATATATTGTACAGACCGCACTCTCAGCCTCCTATATTTCGTACAGATCGCACTCTCAGCCTTTTATATATCATACAGAACGCACTCTCAGCCTCCTATATATCGTACAGACCGCACTCTCAGCCTCCTATATATCGTACAGACCGCACTCTCAGCCTCCTATATATCGTACAGACCGCTCTCAGCCTCCTATATATCGTACAGACCACACTCTCAGCCTCCTATATATCGTACAGACCGCTCTCAGCCTCCTATATATCGTACAGACCACACTCTCAGCCTCCTATATATCGTACAGACCGCTCTCTCAGCCTCCTATATATCGTACAGACCGCACTCTCAGCCTCCTATATATCGTACAGACCGCACTCTCAGCCTCCTTTATATCGTACAGACAGCACTCTCAGCCTCCTATGTATCGTTCAGACCGCGCTCTCAGCCTCCTATATATCTTACAGACCGCACTCTCAGCCTCCTATATATTATACAGACCGCACTCTCAGCCTCCTATATATCGTACAGACCGCACTCTCAGCGTCCTATATATTGTTACGGACCGCACTCTCAGCCTCCTATAACAGATACTTTCTATAAGAGGTTGAGAGTGTGGTATGTACAGTATATAGGATGCCGATATTGCGGTATGTACGGCATATTGGCCTCGTATATGACATACAGGCTTTCGGCCTCCTATAAGACATACAGACTGTCGGCCTCCTATTAAGTCTCCTATGAGAGATACAGACTGTCGTTCTCCTATTAGGCCTCCTATAAGACATACAGACTGTCGGCCTCCTATTAGGCCCCCTATAAGACATACAGACTGTCGGCCTCCTATTAAGTCTCCTATGAGCCATACAGACTGTCGGCCTACTATTAGGCCCCCTATAAGACATACAGACTGTCGGCCTCTTATTAGGCTCCCTATAAGACATACAGACTGTAGAATATAATGTAATAATGTATAGTGTACCCCCCATGGTATATAGCACAGCCACTTAGTATATAGCACAGCCCCAAAGTATATAACACAGCCCACATAGTATGTAACACAGCCCCACATGGTATATAGCACAGCACCACATAGTATACAGCATAGCACCAAGGTATAAAGCACAGCCTCACATTGTATACAGCACAGGCCCATGGTATACAGCACAGCCCCACATGGTATATAGCACAGAACCAAGGTATATAGCACAGCCCCACATGGTATACAGCACCATGGTATACAGCACAGCCCCACATGATATACAGCACAGGCCCATGGTATACAGCACAGCCCCACATGGTATATAGCATAGCACCATGGTATATAGCGCAGCCACAAATGGTATACAGCACAGCACCACAGAGTATACAGCACAGGCCCATGGTTTACAGCACAGCCCCACATGGTATACAGCACCGCCACACATGCAGTAGTGTAACTACAAAGTTATGGGCCCCGGTGCAAACTTTCAAATGGGGCCCCTCCATGCCAAAATACACGCACATCTCCGCTCTGTACACCTTGTACACGTGCAGTTCCGCTCCATACACCTCGTACACGAGCAACTTCACGCCGTACACGCGCAGCTCCGCTACATACACCTCGTACACACGCGGCTCCGCTCCATACACATGTGGCTCCTCTCTGTCCACCTCATACAGATGCAGCTCTGCACACCTCATACACATGTGGCTCCGCTCCGTACACCTCATACACATGCGGCTCCGCTCCGTACACCTCATACACATGCAGCTCCGCTCTGTACACCTCATACACATGCGGCTCCTCTCCGTACACCTCGTACACACACGGCTCTGCTTCGTACACCTCGTACACACGCGGCTCCGCTCCGTACACCTCGTACACACGCGGCTCTGTTCCGTATATTTCATACACAGGCGGCTCCTCTCCGTACACCTCGTACACAGACGGCTTCTTTCCGTACACCTTGTACAGACGCGGCTCCACTTCATACACACGCGGCTCATACAGATGCAGCTCTGCACACCTCATACACATGTGGCTCCGCTCCGTACACCTCATACACCTGCGGCTCCGCTCCGTACACCTCATACACCTGCGGCTCCGCTCCGTACACCTCATACACATGCGGCTCCTCTCCGTACACCTCGTACACACACGGCTCCGCTTCGTACACCTCGTACACACGCGGCTCCGTTCCGTATATTTCATACACAGGCGGCTCCTCTCCGTACACCTCGTACACAGACGGCTTCTTTCCGTACACCTTGTACAGACGCGGCTCCACTTCGTACACACGCGGCTCCGCTCAGTACAACTCGTACACACACGGCTTCTTTCCATACACCTTGCACACACGCGGCTCCACTTCATACACACGTGGCTGCGCTCCGTACACCTCGTACACACACGGCTTCTTTCCATACACCTTGCACACACGCGGCTCCACTTCATACACACGCGGCTCCGCTCCGTTCACCTCGTGCACACGCGGCTTCTTTCCGTACACCTTGTACACACGCGGCTCCACTTCGTACACACGCGGCTCCACTCCGTACACCTCGTACACACGCGGCTCCGCTCCGTACACCTCGTACATATGCAGCTCCGCTCCATACACCTCTTACACACGCGTCTTCGCTCCGTACACACGCAGCTCCTCTCTGTCCACCTCGAACACATGCGGCTCCACTCCATACACCTCGTACACACACGGCTCCGCTCCGTACACTTCATACACATGCGGCTCCACACCCTACACCTCGTACACACACAGCTTTGCTCCGTACACACACAGCTCTGTTCCATACACACAGATCTGCTACATTCCCCCCCCCCCTCCCCTGACCCCACACTCACATAAACTTCCCGGATCCTCATCCAGCACCATGACAACCTGCACAGCAGAGATCTGCAGACCGGCTTCTGATCATGTGCCCACTGACTCCTCCCCTCCGGTGACCTCATCGCAGGTCCTGTGCCAGAAGAGAAGAACAAAGCCTCGCGGTGCGATGGCTCCGTGCATGTGCACGCGCGTCCCTGCAAATCATGGGACGCGCTTTTAAAGGGCCCATGCATTTAAAGGGGCAGCATTTTTAAAGGGCCTCAGCGACCCTCGGGGCCCACCGGGCATTTACCCGGTACCCCGCCAGGCCAGACCGAGCCTGTTCAGGCGGGTTCTAGGCTCCTATTACAGGGGTTGTCCAGGCTTGGGGTTCAAGCACAGTGCACGCTGTCAGGATTTTCCAGCACAGGAAGCGGGAGGTCTCAAGACCACCAGCCCACAATTTGCATACTTATTATCATAGGCTTACCCACCGAGGGTCAAGGGGGGGCAGCTACTCCCCCTAGAAGCAGGGGCGCACACCTATCATGATGAGGCCACCGACCACCACCTGTCTGAGTAGGTAACGGTTGCCGAGGGCAGAGGGCAGGGCGGCATGATGCATCAGCATAGCGGAGGGCACCCGCAGCCACTAGTAGGAGCTTTACTCCCGGCTTCAGTGTCTGCCGGCTGCTCTGCACTGCAGATCATCACGGCGGGGACTGGAGTCAGTGATGACATCATCACTAAGTGCCCCAAGTCCCGCAGTGCGGCGCCGGCCGCCGGATGGGAAGACTGCTTGAGCTGCTAGGAGGAGAGAAGACGAAGTAAAAAAAAAAATGTAAATACTTGTTCAATCAGACAGTGACCTGATGGGAGATAATGTGGGGAGCTGTTGTATATGATGGGGACTGGGAGACCTATGGGGGGCTGTATATGGGAGCCCTATGGGAGGCTGCGGCTGTACGGATGACTCATGCACAAGCAATGCGGGGTGTAAATCAGGATTTAATGAATACTACTGCTGGAAGTGGCCTTTATTTTATTATTTGTTTCTGTATCCGACAATACTACCAAAATGAAACACAGAGCAAATATTTTTTATTTCTTCCATTCTTTGTTTTCTTTTCACTTTCTTTCCTTTTCACCTTTCTTTTCTTTCTTTCTTACTCTTTCTTTCTATCTCTCTTTCATCTCTCTTCATTTCTTTCCTTCTCTTTCTTATATTCTCGCTTTCCTTCTCTTCTTCTTATCTTCTTTTTTTCTGTCTTTCCTTCTCTCTTTCTACCTTCCTCCCCTTAAAGTACATTGAAGTGGCTGCACTTTTGGAGGAGGCTATTATTTTTTTCCCTGCAACAAGGCACACACTCTTCATTTTAAATGCTTTCCCGTCCACCACAGCTACTGATGAACGATCTTTCAGTATCCTTCGAAGGGCAAAGACCTGGCTCAGAAGTACAATGGGAGAGGACAGACTGACTGGGTTAATGATATTAGTATAAGACATGTAATTAGAATAAAAATCTAAATTTTTTTCAAGCAAATAATTGTAATAACTAATAAAGCACTGCTATAATTACATATTTTCTTAAAATTTTCATTTCATTCACCTTTTTCGTTCTAAAATTTTACAACCTGAATGTCCATGGATTGCCCTCCCCTCTAGTTTTGATCCTGGGTACACCCATGCTTATTATTATTGTTATTTATTTTTATAGCGCCATTAATTCCATGGCGCTTTACATGTGAGAAGGGGTATACATAATAAAAGCAAGTACAGTAATCTTAAACAATACAAGTCACGACTGGTACAGGATTAGAGAAGACCCTGCCCACGAGGGTTCACAATCTACAAGGAATGGGTGAGGATACAGTAGGTGAGGGTAGAGCTGGTCGTGCAGCGGATTGGTGGATCGGTGGTTACTGCAGGTCGTAGGCTTGTTGGAAGAGCTAGGTCTTCAGGTTCTTTTTGAATGTTTCCATGGTAAGGCGAGAGTCTGATATATTGTGATAGAGAGTTCTGGAGTAGGAGTGATGAGCGGGAGAAATCTTGTATGCGATTGTGGGAAGAGGAGATAAGAGGGGAGTAGAGAAGGAGATCTTCTGTGGATCGGAGGTTGTGAGCATGTAAGTACCCGGAGACGAGGTCACAGATGTATGGAGGACTCAGGTTGTGGATGGCTTTGTGTGTCATGGTTAGGGTTTTGAACTGGAGTCTTTGGGTAATAGGGAGCCAGTTCAGGGATTGACAGAGGGGAGAGGCCGGGGAATAGTGGGGGGACAGGTGGATTAGTCGGGCAGCAGAGTTTAGAATAGATTGGAGGGGTGTAAAAGTGTTAGAGGGAAGGCCATAGAGCAGGAGGTTGCAGGAGTCCAGGCGGGAGATGATGAGGGCATGGACTAGGGTTTTTGCAGATTCTTGGTTGAGGAATGTACGGATCTGTGAAATATTTTTGAGTTGAAGTCGGCAGGAAGTGGAAAGGGCTTGGATATGTGGTTTGAAAGAGAGATCAGTGTCAAGGATAACCCAAGGCAGCGAGCTTGTGGGACTGGGGATAGTGGGCAGCCGTTTACTTTAATGGATAGGTCCGTTGGGGGGGTCACGTGAGATGGAAAGATGATGAATTCTGTTTTGTCCATATTAAGTTTTAGAAATCTAGCGGAAGAGAAGGATGAAATAGCGGACAGACATTGAGGGATTCTGGTTACTAGGGAGATGATATCTGGTCCCAAGATGTAGATCTGTATGTCATCAGCATAGAGGTGATACTGAAAGCCGTGAGATTCTATGAGCTGTCCGAGGCTGAAGGTGTAAATGGAGAAGAGCAGGGGCACTAGGACCTTGAACCTTGTGGGAATCCGACAGATAGGTGGCACTGTGAGGAGGTGGTGTGCGAGTGGGAGACGCTGAATGTCCGGTCTGTTAGGTATGATGCGATCCAAGATAGGGCCAAGTCTGTGATACCAAGAGATGAGAGGGTCTGTAGTAATAGGGAATGGTCTACTGTGCCAAAGGCAGAGGACAGGTCCAGGAGGAGGAGGACAGAGTAGTGTCGCTTGGCCTTGGCGGTTAAGAGGTCATTGGTGACCTTAGGGCAGTTTCAGAGGAGTGGTGTGGCCTGAAGCCAGTTTGTAAGTGGTCAAAGAGGGAGCAAGAAGAGAGGTGGGAGGACAGTTTAAGATGGACGTGTTGTTCCAGTAGTTTTGAGGCATAGGGGAGAAGTGATATAGGGCGATAGCTAGATACAGGGGATGGGTCAAGAGAGGGCTTTTTAAGGATAGGTGTGATTGAAGCATGTTTAAAGCTTGAGGGGAAAACACCAGTTGTTAGTGATAGGTTGAAGAGATGGGTTAGGATTGGGATGAAGACTGTGGTGAGGTTTGGGATGAAGTGGTATGGGATCGGGGCAAGTGCACAGGTGGTGAGATGTGATCTTGAGAGTAAAGTGGAGAGTTGATCTTCTGTAATGGTGGAGAAGTTGGTTTTGGAGGAGGAGAGCTGGGCAGTTAGGAGGAAGGGCTCTGGGGGTTGTCACCAAAACTGTCTCTGATGTTATAAATCTTCTGCTTGAAAAATGAAGCAAAGTCTTCAGCTGAGATGAATCTGGAGGAAGGATGTGCTGGGGGACGGTGGAGAGAATTGAAGGTGTTGAATAACTGTTCAGGGTTGTGAGACAGGGAGAATATAAGAGATGAGAAGTAGGTTTGTTTTGCTGCAGCGAGTGTGGCCTTGAAAGTAGTGATGGACTGTTTGAAAGCGATGAAGTCCTCATTGGAGTGGGATCTTTCCCATCTCCTCTCAGCATCCCTGGAAGCCTGCCTCAGTTCTTTGGTCAGACTGGAGTGCCAGGGCTGTCTGTTGATTTTGCGAGCTTTGATATGTGTGAGCGGGATAACTGATTCCAAAGCTACCGCTATTGTGGTATTATATAGAGCAGCAGCAGTATCCACATTGTGTGGGAACTTATGTCTGTAAGAGGGAGGAGGGATTCAGACAGTGAGTGTAGATCGAGGTGTTTAAGATTTCTGCGAGGGTGTGCAAGTTTGTGGGGTGGAGATTGTGGACCTGGAGAGGAGATTGAAGAGAATGTAAGTAGGTTGTGGACAGAAAGAGGAAGAGGTGAGTTAGAGAGGCTAGATAGGGAGCAGAGGCGGGTGAAGATGAGGTCCAGTGTGTGGACATCTTTGTGAGTGGCTGCAGAAGACCATTGAGCAGGGGTGGGATTCAGCCGGTTCTCCCCGGTTCAGTGGAACCGGTTGTTAAAAATGCAGCCGGTTCCCCGAACCGGGGAGATTCAGAGCCGCGATCCGGTACTGTGCGGCCGTGCGCTCTGTTCTGTGACGCGGCCAGCAGCAGATACAGCCGCCCGCGTCACAGTGTATCGTGCAGGGAGCTGTGCACGGCCGTCACCTTGACAGCTGCACAGCTCCCTCTCTACTTCCGGGTCAGGTGTCGGGCTGCGCGATGACATCATCACGCAGACGCCGACATGTACCCGGATGCTGGCTGCAGAGAGGCGCTGCTGGGGAGTGGCTGTGAGGTAAATATAGGAAACCTTTTTTTTTTAAATGAATTCAGTGGGTGAGGGGGCTGTACATGGAGGGGGGTGAATGGAGCAGCTGCACATGATGGAGGGGGGTGAATATGGCTGCATATGATGGAGGGGGGGTGATTGGGGCTGAGCCTGTACATGATAGAGGAGGGTGAATATGGCTGCATATGATGGAGAGGGGTACGGGGGCTGAGCCTGTATATGATGGAGGGGGGGTGAATATGGCTGCATATGATGCAGAGGGGTACGGGGGGCTGAGCCTGTACATGATGGAGGGGGGTGAATATGGCTGCACATGATGGAGGGTGGTGAATGGGGCTGTATATGATGGAGGGGGGTGCGGCGGCTGAGCCTGTACATGATGGAGGGGTTTGAATATGGCTGCATATGATGGAGGGGGGGTGCGGGGGCTGTACATGATGGAGGGGGTGAATGGAGCTGCATATGATGGAGGGGGGTGAGGGGGGTGGATATGGCTGCACATGATGGAGGGGGGTGAATGGGGCTGAGCATGTACATGATGGAGGGGGTGAATATGGCTGCATATGATGGAGAGGGGTACAGGGGTGAGCCTGTACATGATGGAGGGGGGTGAATATGGCTGCATATGATGGAGAGGGGTACGGGGGCTGAACCTGTCCATGATGGAGGGGGGTGAATATGGCTGCACATGATGGAGGGAGGTGAATGGGGCTGCATATGATGGAGGGGGGTGCGGGGGCTGAGCCTGTACATGATGGTGGGGGGTGAATGGGGCTGTGCATGATGAAGGGGGGTGAATGGGGCTGTACATGATGGAGTGCGGCTGAATTTGATGATGGGGGGTAAGGGGGATTGCACATGATGAAGGAGGACTGCACATGATGAAGTGGGGGTAAGGGGGACTGCACAGGATGAATTGAGGGGTAAGGGGGACTGCACATGAATTGGGTAAAGGGGACTGCACATGATGTGGGGGTAAGAGTGACTGCACATGATGATGGGGGAGTGGGGCTGCACATGATGAAGTGGGGGGTAAGGGAGACTGCACATGATGAAATGGAAGGGGGATAGGAAGCTGCAAATGATGACAGGGCATTGCAAATGAAGTGAGGGGTGATAGGGGACTGTAACGGATGAAGTAAGGGGATTTCAAATTAAAATGGGGGGTGTTATGAATGGGTCACCGAGGAGGAACAACAAAAAGCTAAGTCCCAGAAAACCAGAGAGGTTGGTAAATATGCAGATTGCAGATCCCTTATCTTAACCACACAACTAACAGTAGCAGTGGTGCGTTCCTACGATGTTCCTAGACGCCTCGTCACCGCCGGAGGACTACATAAACCTAAAGCAAGAAAAGGGAAAACTAACTGCCCCAGAGCAGACCCCAAAGGAATAGACAGCCCCCACACATGTATTGACGGTGAAGCAAGATGAAAATACAAACACAGGCAGGAAAATAGGCTGAGCAAACGATGGGGTCCAACTAACTATAAAGAACAGGAAAGGAAAGACACTGTCTGCAATCTGCCAAAAAAACCCTACAAAATAATGTCCAACACGTCTGATAACAAAATTAACCCTGAAGTCACTAGACTTCTCCCACTATATCAGCACTCTGAAATATTCTGAGATAGAGCAAAAAGAGACCAATCTAATAAGGGACTAAAAAGCAAATTGGCAAATACAGATAAATAAGAGAGGAAATTCAGCACAGCACAGCCGGGGCTGGCTGAACACACAAAAAACTGAATAGACCAACAAAATCAAGTGTGAACATTAGCAAAAACACTTAGCTTTGAGAAGGCTGGAACAGAGCTGAAAACAAAGACCAGAGCGGCCTGAAGCAATCACCAGCACTGACTTAGGGCGTCGGCAGTCTTAAATCCAATCTAAGATCCCTGAGGTCCAATCGTCATCATCACCATCAGGTGGTAGATCTCCACTGACCAAGTCAGCCTCACCACCTCCTGTCACCACCAGAGGGAGTCTGGAAGGGGAACTCACCACTGGTGGACCAGAGAATGAACTCATAACAGTGCCCCCCCCTTGAGGAGGGGTCACCGAACCCTGATCCACGCCACCAGGCCGATCAGGATGGGCCCGGTGAAAAGCACGAACCAATCTATTGGCATGAATATCAGAGGCAGAGACCCAAGAATTATCCTCCTGGCCATAACCCTTCCATTTGACCAAATACTGGACTCTCCATCTAACCAAACGAGAATCCAATATTTTCTCTACCTCATATTCTATATTGCCTTTAACCAATACAGGGTCAGGAGGTGCTGCCATAGGAACCACTGGCTCAACAAACCTCTTCAACAGTGATTTATGAAATACGTTATGAATCTTGAACGTAACTGGAAGAGCCAATCGAAAAGAAACAGGATTAATAATCTCCAAAATTTTATAAGGTCCAATAAATCTTGCTTTAATTTTGGAGATGCAACATTCATAGGAATATTCTTAGACGACAACCAGACCATATCACCCACATTAAACCGGGGACCAATGGTCCTACGTCGGTTGGAAAATCGCTGGGCCTTTTCCTGAGAGAGTGACAACTTATCCAATACTTGGTCCCATATCTGCTGCATTCTCTCAACCACAGTATCCACACTTGGGCAGGACAAAGATTCCACTTGCCCTGAAGAGAATCGAGGATGAAACCCAAAGTTACAGAAAAAGGGTGACATCAAAGTGGCAGAACTAGCTCTATTGTTCAGCACGAATTCGGCCAAGGGCAAAAATGAAACCCAATCATCCTGATCAGCAGATATAAAACATCTTAAATAAGACTCCAAGGTCTGGTTTGTTCTCTCAGTCTGCCCATTAGTCTGGGGATAAAACGCGGAGGAGAAGGATAACTGAATTCCCAGTTTGGAACAAAAGGCTTTCCAAAATCTGTAAACAAACTGGACTCCTCTATCCGACACAATGTTCTCAGGAATCCCATGCAACCGAACCACCTGTTGTAAAAACAAGGGCACCAACTCAGCGGAAGAAGGCAACTTTGGGAGTGGTACAAGATGGACCATCTTCGAAAATCTATCACAAATCACCTAGATCACAGTCATTCTCTGAGAGACAGGAAGATCAGAAATAAAATCCATTGAGATATGGGTCCATGGTCTCTTGGGCAACGGCAGAGGCATTAGCAACCCACTAGAACGAGAACAGGATTTAGACCGAGAACAAGTCCCACAGGACTGCACAAAATTCCTGACATCACGAGATAAGGCGGGCCACCAAAAAGACCGACTCACCAAATCTCTGGTACCAAAAATACCTGGATGACCAGCCAATACGGAGCAATGAACTTCATACATCACTCTCTTCCTCCACTGGTCAGGAACATACAATTTTCCCATAGGACAACGCTCAGGTTTATTCTCCTGAAATTCCTCCAGGGTGCGTCTCAAATCGGGCAAAATGGCAGAAAGAACTACCCCCTCACCTAGGATGGTAGTAGGCTCGGTCACATTAAGAGAATCAGCAAAGAAACTCCTAGAAAGAGTGTCTGCCTTAACATTCTTAGTGCCCGGAAGAAAAGAGACCACAAAATTAAAACGCGTGAAAAACAAGGCCCATCTAGCCTGTCTAGGATTCAAGCGTTTTCTCCGACTCCAGATAAATCAAATTCTTGTGATCGGTGAGGACCACAACTTGATGTCTAGCTCCCTCCAACCAATGTCTCCACTCCTCAAATGCCCACTTCATGGCCAACAATTCCCGATTCCCCACATCATAATTGCGTTCAGATGGGGAGAACTTACGAGAACAGAAGGCACAAGGATTCATCTTAGAAGTCACAGGGTCTTTTTGGGACAAAACAGCTCCTGCACCAATCTCAGAAGCATCTACCTCCACCTGAAATGGAAGTGAGACTTCAGGTTGCCGTAAAACTGGAGCTGAAGTAAATCTCCGCTTAAGCTCCTGAAATGCTGAGACAGCCTCAGGAGACCAATTCAGCACATTGGCGCCCTTCTTGGTCAGATCAGTCAGTGGTTTGACAATACCAGAAAAATTACCTATAAATTTACGATAGAAATTAGCAAAACCCAAAAACTTCTGGAGAGCCTTCAAAGAAGTTGGCTGAACCCAATCATAAATGGCCTGTGCCTTGGCCGGGTCCATTTCAATAGTCGACGGAGACAAGATAAATCCCAAAAATGAAGTCCTCTGTACACCAAAGAGGCATTTCGATCCCTTAACAAACAGGGAATTCTCCCTCAAAATCTGGAACACAGTCCGAACATGTTCCACATGAGAATCCCAATCACTGGAAAATATCAGAATATCATCCAAATAGATGATCAAAAACTTATCCACAAAGTCCCGGAAAATCCGGAACACAGTCCGGACATGTCCTTCTCCAACGACTCCTTAATATAGGATCGCATAGCATCATGTTCAGGTACTGATAAGTTGAAAAGCCGACCCTTGGGAAATTTACACCCAGGCATCAACTCAATTGCACAGTCATAACTCCTATGAGGGGGCAAAGACGCAGACTTACTCTCACTAAATACATCAGAAAAATCGGCCAGATAATCAGGAATATCATGAGACTGAGGAGAGGTGGAGAAAACAGGAGCGTCTCTAAGAACACACTGACAGCCACAACTCACCACAGACCTAGATTTCCAATCCAAAACTGGATTATGAGCCTGCAACCAGGGAAAACCCAGAACAATAGTATCATGAAAATTATGCAGCACCAGAAATTTACAATTTTCTTGGTGGTCTGGGTCTACTCGCATTATTACCTGGGTCAAAAACTGAGGTTTATTCTCTGCCAAAGGAGTAGCATCAATACCCCTCAAAGGAATAGGCGTCCGCAGAGGCGTCATGGACAAATCACAACGTTTAGCAAATTCCAAATCCATCAGATTCAACATTGCTCCAGAATCCACAAAAGCTTTAGTGGAAAAAGTGGATAAGGAGCAGATCAGAGTAATTGCCAAAAGAAACTTAGATTGTACACCACTTATAGCAAATGTGTGTGCAAAACGTTTCTCTCGTTTAGGGCAGACAGAAATAGTATGAGAGGCGTCTCTACAGAAAAAACACAGCTTATTACGCCTTCTAAACTCCTGACGTTGCGCTCTAGACAAAACCCCATCACATTGCATAGGTTCAGACATTTGTTCAAAAGGTGGCAGCGCCTCCCGTGTAGTTTTACGTTCACGTAAACACCGATCAACTTGAATGACTAATGACATAGAATTATCCAGACCAGAGGGAACAGGAAATCCCACCATAACATCTTTTACGGTTTCTGACAAACCCTTCCGAAAGAGAGCTGCCAATGCACTATCATTCCATGTAGTAAGGACCGCCCACTTTTGGAATTTTTGACAGTATAACTCTGCAGAATCCTGACCCTGGCTTAATGCCAACAGGGTTCTTTCAGCTTGATCAACAGCATTAGGTTCATCGTACAACAATGGCTTGAAAAAATGCATCCACATTAGTCAAAATAGGATTTTCAGGTGTGAGAGAAAAAGCCCAATCCTGGGGATCGCCGTGCAGCAAGGAGATGACAATTTTAACCTGCTGCACAAAGCTCCCTGATGAATTAGGCTTCAAGGCAAGAAATAACATACAATTATTCTTAAAATTCAGAAATTTAGACCGATCCCCAGAAAACACATCAGGAGTAGGAATCTTAGGTTCAGCAGCATGTGACTGAATGAGGTAGGTGGAAATTCCCTGCACTTCAGCAACAAGTTGCTCCACATGATCAGACAATTGCTTAATCTACATTAGGAAAAAAAAAATCCTCATATGGCCCCAGAAAAAAAAAAGAGGAAAAAATATATATATAAAAAAAAATTCTGACACTTTTTTTTTCTTTCTTTTTCCTTTAAACAATCTTTCCCTGCTTTTGAGTACCCTAGAATCTGCGGTATGGCTGGTGATTCTGTTATGAATGGGTCACCGAGGAGGAACAACAAAAAGCTAAGTCCCAGAAAACCAGAGAGGTTGGTAACTATGCAGATTGCAGATACCTGATCTTAACCACACAACTAACAGTAGCAGTGGAGAGTTCCTATGATGTTCCTAGACGCCTCGTCACCGCCGGAGGACTACATAAACCTAAAGCAAGAAAAGGGAAAACTAACTGCCCCAGAGCAGACCCCAAAGGAATAGACAGCCCTTTTGTAAGTTCATTTTCCCCTTCACAGTTGATGTCTGATGAACTCCCTCTGCTGGTGAAGAGAGGTAGTGAAATTGATTGGGTTGACAAGAACCTGTCATATGAACAGGTGGAGCCTGATTGGACACCCGGAATCACTGAGTGGATATAAGGCAGCCAACGCCCTACAGGGGTGCTGGTGATCCTTTCTGCTCTGAGCTCTTGCAACCAGTTATTCCTGTCTACTGAAAGCTAAGTTTTTGCTCTCTTATTTTTCCATAAGATTTTGTCTGTTTGCTTCGTGTTTTGTGTTCAGCCTGCCTTTGTTGGGACGGGCTGAGCTCCATTTTTGTCTCTGATCAGTTTATCTCTTTGCTCTGTTTTCAGAATATACAGTGCCTACAAGTAGTATTCAACCCCCTGCAGATTTAGCAGGTTTGATAAGATGCAAATATGTTAGAGCCTTCAAACTTCACACAAGAGCAGGATTTATTAACAGATGCATAAATCTTACAAACCAAAAAGTTATGTTGCTCAGTTAAATTTTAATAAATTTTAAACATAAAAGTGTGGGTCAATTATTATTCAACCCCTAGGTTTAATATTTTGTGGAATAACCCTAGTTTGCAATTACAGCTAATAATCGTCTTTTATAAGACCTGATCAGGCCGGCACAGGTCTCTGGAGTTATCTTGGCCCACTCCTCCATGCAGATCTTCTCCAAGTTATCTAGGTTCTTTGGGTGTCTCATGTGGACTTTAATCTTGAGCTCCTTCCACAAGTTTTCAATTGGGTTAAGGTCAGGAGACTGACTAGGCCACTCCAACACCTTGATTTTTTCCCTCTTGAACCAGGCCTTGGTTTTCTTGGCTGTGTGCTTTGGGTCGTTGTCTTGTTGGAAGATGAAATGACGACCCATCTTAAGATCCTTGATGGAGGAGCGGAGGTTCTTGGCCAAAATCTCCAGGTAGGCCGTGCTATCCATCTTCCCATGGATGCGGACCAGGTGGCCAGGCCCCTTGGCTGAGAAACAGCCCCACAGCATGATGCTGCCACCACCATGCTTGACTGTAGGGATGGTATTCTTGGGGTCGTATGCAGTGCCATCCAGTCTCCAAACGTCACGTGTGTGGTTGGCACCAAAGATCTCGATCTTGGTCTCATCAGACCAGAGAACCTTGAACCTGTCTGTCTCAGAGTCCTCCAAGTGATCATGAGCAAACTGTCGACGAGCCTTGACATGACGCTTTGAAAGTAAAGGTACCTTACGGGCTCGTCTGGAACGGAGACCATTGCGGTGGAGTACGTTACTTATGGTATTGACTGAAACCAATGTCCCCACTGCCATGAGATCTTCCCGGAGCTCCTTCCTTGTTGTCCTTGGGTTAGCCTTGACTCTTCGGACAAGCCTGACCTCGGCACGGGAGGAAACTTTCAAAGGCTGTCCAGGCCGTGGAAGGCTAACAGTAGTTCCATAAGCCTTCCACTTCCGGATGATGCTCCCAACAGTGGAGACAGGTAGGCCCAACTCCTTGGAAAGGGTTTTGTACCCCTTGCCAGGCTTGTGACCCTCCACGATCTTGTCTCTGATGGCCTTGGAATGCTCCTTTGTCTTTCCCATGTTGACCATGTATGAGTGCTGTTCACAAGTTTGGGGAGGGTCTTAAATAGTCAGAAAAGGCTGGAAAAAGAGATAATTAATCCAAACATGTGAAGCTCATTGTTCTTTGCGCCTGAAATACTTCTTAATACTTTAGGGGAACCAAACAGAATTCTGGTGGTTTGAGGGGTTGAATAATAATAAATGACCCTCTGAATAAACTTTTCACAATTTAAAAAAAAATTAAACAAAGAAATAACATTCTTTTTTGCTGCAGTGCATTTCACACTTCCAGGCTGATCTACAGTCCAAATGTCACAATGCCAAGTTAATTCCGAATGTGTAAACCTGCAGGGGGTTGAATACTACTTGTAGGCACTGTACCTGAGTGCTGATATAGTGATTTTGAAGTCTAGCGACTTCAGGGCCTTTTTCCCTATCAGTCGGTTGGGACATTTTTGGTAGGGTTTTTTGCGGATTGCAGCCAGCATCTTTTCTGTCCTTTTCTATTTATTTAGTTGGGCCCCATCGTTTGCTCAACCTGTCTTTCTGTCTGTGTTTGTGTTTCCATCTGCTTTTCACCGACAATACATGTTAGGGGCTGCCTATCGCTTTGGGGTCTGCTCTGGGGCAGTTTAGATTTCCCCTTTCTTTCTTTAGACTTATTTAGTTCTCCGGCTGTGAACGAGGGGTCTAGGGCACCGTAGGAAACCCCCACGGCTACTGTTAGTTGTGGTGAATAGGATCAGGGGTCTGCAATCCGATAGCTACCAACCTCTCCGGTTTTCTGAACTTAGCTTGTATTTTTGTTTTTTCCTCCTTCGGTAACTCATTCATAACACAGCCCCCACACATGTATTGATGGTGAAGCAAGATGAAAACACAAACACAGGCAGGAAAATAGGCTGAGCAAACGATGGGGCCCAACTAACTATAAAGAACAGGAAAAGAAAGACACTGTCTGCAATCTGCCAAAAAAGCCCTACAAAATAATGTCCAACACGTCTGATAACAAAATTAACCCTGAAGTCACTAGACTTCTCCCACTATATCAGCACTCTGAAATATACTGAGATAGAGCAAAAAGAGGCCAATCTAATAAGGGACTAAAAAGCAAATTGGCAAATACAGATAAATAAGAGAGGCAATTCAGCACAGCCCAGCCGGGGCTGGCTGAACACACAAAAAACTGAATAGACCAACAAAATCAAGTGTGAACATTAGCAAAAACACTTAGCTTTGAGAAGGCTGGAACAGAGCTGAAAACAAAGACCAGAGCGGCCTGAAGCAATCACCAGCACTGACTTAGGGCGTCGGCAGTCTTAAATCCAATCTAAGATCCCTGAGGTCCAATCATCATCATCACCATCAGGTGGTAGATCTCCACTGACCAAGTCAGCCTCACCACCTCCTGTTACCACCAGAGGGAGTCTGGAAGGCGAACTCACTACTGGTGGACCAGAGAATGAACTCACAACAGGGGGGACTGCAAATGATGATGTGGAGGAGAGGACGAGGGACTGCAAATGATGAATTCAGTGTGAGTGACGGAGCACAGCAATTTAATTGAAGGTGGGGGATGAGGAGAGCGAATGATGAATTAAAGGTGGGGGGTGAGGAGACCAAATAAAGATTTTTGAGTGTGGGGGAGTAAGTGATGTATTGAACGTGGGGTAGAGCAGTTGATAATGAATAGAGGGTGGGAGAGAAAGACATGACAATGAATTGAGGCGGGAGGGGCATGTAAATATAATGAATCGGGGTTAGGGTTAGAGCGGGAGGTACATAGTGGGGGGCGTTGAGGTTGAAGTGCCTGGTAATGAATTGGGGGAAAGAGTACAGGTGCTAATTTATATATTAAATGGGGAAAGTGACATTTATAGTTAGTGGGTGCACAGTGGTGGATTATAATTTATATTTGGAATGGTGGGTTGCATAATAACCAAATATGTATTAATGGTGGGTGCACGTCTGTATTCAGATGTGTAGTGTAGAAGAAAGGGAAATAGTGGGGAATGTGCTCTGGAAGCCGTGCTCTAGGTAACTGTGTTATTTCATGCAGAGACGAGTCTTGGCTGAAGAAGTGATGGCGGTCTGTGCTGGATGAAAAAGAAAAGCAAAGATGTAGGACTTCAGCTAGAGACATCACTGGTGAGTCAGTGTGTTACCTGTACACTGACAGTAAATATAGAGTTCCTGTATACAATTGCACTTAGTATTGTGTTTTTAATTAATGATCAGTATTGTAGTATTCAGTCACTATCTGGTGGTAATATGTGGTCTGATCATGGTGTGGCACTATTTGTTCCTTGTATGTGGTATTAATCGGTGACTATGTGGTGATAATATGTGGTCTGGCCATGGTACGGCGCTATTTGTTCCTTGTATGTGGTATTATTCGGTGACTATGTGGTGGTAATATTTGGTCTGGCCATGGTGTGGCGGTATTTGTTCCTTGTATGTGGTATTATTCGGTGACTATGTGGTGTTAATATGTGGTCTGGTCATGGTGTGACGATATTTGTCCCTTCTATGTGGTATTAATGGTTGTTTAAAAAAAAAATGTAAATGTATGTGACTCATTCCCTTAAAGAAAAATACATATATATATTTTTATTTTTAATAGTTTAGAGTAGAGTAGGGCCTGGCCGAAAGAGTCTCCCGTGTCGTGGTATCAGCTTAAAAATTATTTTGGCCAGAACAAAAGCTGCTGGTTATATGTGTGATCTGGTGTTTGATGGGAACTGTTAATATCAGAATGTAGTGCACAGCCTGGCCAGCCGGTCAGTCAAGTGAGACAGCTGCATAGAAATATATGCAGCTGTCACACTCGGGTCAGGAGAGCCGCTGGCCAGAATGTGCACTGTTCTGATCTTATTCCAATTTATTTTTTTTTCAACTGTTTGACTGCGCCCCTACTTGTATATGTTTGAGGAAAAGGTGCATGTAAATGCGTGTGGCTTAAAATGGGTGTGGCTTAAAAATGGGTGTGGTTTTCCTACACATAAACACAGAACCTGTTGTTAAAAATTTGAATCCCACCCCTGCCATTGAGTGAGGCCGTAGGAGGAAATGAGGGATAGAAGCTTAGTGGCAGCTGAGAGGGAAGTGTCAATGGGGATAATGAAGTCACCCAAGATGATAGTGGGGATGTCATTGGAAAGGAAATGAAGTAGCCAGGTGGTGAAGTGGTCAAAGAAGGTGGTGGCTGGCCACGGGGGGCGGTAAATGACAGCTAGTTGGAGGTTGGAGGGGGAGTAGATGCGCACAGAGTGCACCTGAAAGGAAGAGAGGGTGGCAGTGGGATTTGGTTGAAGGAGCTTGCTTTCTGCTGGGGCGGGGGGGGGTGAGAAAGGTGGAATCCACCATACAAGAGTGCAGCAGGAGAGGCTGTGTCAGGGGGGTGAGACAGGTTTCGGTGATGGTGAGAAAGGGAAGTTTGTTAGTAATAAAAAGATCATGGATGTAGGAAATTTCTTGCAGACAGAGCCAGCGTTCCACATAGCTCCTGTTAGTGAGACTGCGAAAGCTGGGGCCGGGCGAATGGGTATAAGGTTGGAGAGGTTACGGAAAGTTGTGATAGAGCGTGGATGGGAGGTAGAAATAACTGTGGGAATGTGGTGAGGAGGACAAGGGTTTGGAGAAATATCACCGGCAGTGAGGAGGAGCAGAGAAAGTGTTAGCAGGTGGGAGCAGGAGAGGGCATGAGGGGGCTGTCTCTGTTTGGAGACAGAGGATTGTATGTTGAGAAACTGATCTGAAAAAGAGGTGAGATGGATGGGAAGGATTGAAGAAGAGATGAATAGTTCCTTGCTTGATGTAGGGATTAGGGGGGTTAGCAGAAAGTGAAGGATTAAAGGGGTCAGAGTGAAAACAAACAGAAACATTGTGTCACGATCCATTTTTGGATCTGTGTCAGCTTGGACTGCTTACATTTAAACTTTATTTCCTTTCTGGCCATCGGGGGTTAATGTCAGTTTTTCCCCCGGTGGCCGCTGGTGTTACTACATGTTTAGTCTGCTGGTGGTGACCACTCCCACCTTTCTATATAAGGTCACCTGAGGCATCAGCTGGTGTTGGTGATACGCTTCCTTTTGGATACCAACCGTGTCAAGACAGGAACTGGCTGAGTTCAGTGGTGTTTCGGCTGAATGCTGATCTGGTGCCTTACTCTGCTGCTAGGAGCATTGGCAGCAGAGAAAGCTAAGTGTTGTTTGTCTTACCTTGTCTGTTATCTTTCTTTGGTGTTATATGTTATATTAGTGCAGCGGTGGGACCAGTGTCTGCACTTACCAATTCCCTATTGAGGGTTAGGTGCAGGGCAAGTGAGGGCTAAGGTATCCTGCTCGGCGACAGGTTGAAAGAACCTGTATAGGGACGTCAGGGAGATCAGGGCACATCCGTAGGAGAGTGCAGGAGGTGTCCCTTTCCCCATTCCCTATAGCAGGGCCCACCGTTGTAATTGTGTCCCCTTGTTTGTCTTGTTGTTTTGGTGACCGACCGACCGATCGTCGGGTTGCGTCATGCAGGGCCAGTCACATATCGAGACATTATCACCAACCGTCCCATTTTGTCTGGTGAGCCATGGCCCAAACGCAGGCCTTTGCCCAACTGCTTCAGACTCTTACTGATGAGCTTAGGGTGCTGCGTGGTGAGGTGGTGCTGCAGCTGCAGCAGTTGGTGGGGTTTGGGGCCTTGGTTCAGGTGCAGGCTCAACCAGAACCCAAGATATCTCTCCCTGACAGGTTTTCTGGAGGGAGAGATACATTTTTGGTTTTTCAGGAAGCCTGCAAGTTATACTTCATGCTCCGTCCTCGTTCATCAGGGAGTGAGGAACAACGGGTGGGAATCATTATGTCCCTTCTTAAGGGTGATCTTCAATCCTGGGCCTTCTCTCTGCCGACCGATTCACCATCTCTACAATAAGTGGACGAGTTTTTTACAGTATTGGCACTAATGTATAGAGATCCTGATGGCGTCTCCCTGGTGGAAACCCGACTCCGTAAGATCAAGCAGTGGGACCGGCCTACTGAGGAGTACTGCTCAGAGTTTAGAGGTGGGCCACTGACACACAGTGGAATGACCCTGCCATTAGGAGTCATTTTGTGCAGGATCTGTCCCAAAAGTTGCAGGATACTCTGGTGCAGTACGTCACCCCCAGGCCGTTGGATGCCGCCATGTCCCTTACCATCCGGGTGGATAGCCGCCTCAGGGAGAGGCATACACCAAATGTGCCCCCTGTAGTCCTTGCTAGGGTGGAGGACACACCAGTGCTGACGGACGAACCCATGCAGGTGGGAGGAGCTAGTTCCCAAACGGTGTCGTCTGCAGGTCGTCGTGGTGTGGGGGCATGTTTTTACTGTGGGCAGACTAGTCATTTTATCGGGGTCTGCCCAGCTCGCGCCAAAACATCTGTACCACCTAAGAAGCCACGTCACCCTGGTTGTGTGGAGGGAGGCGACCAGGGAGTGTATATTTCCTCCATTTTTTCCCCTCAGTGTGCCTTGTCAGCAGAAGTGGTGATTGTTGGGGTAACTGAGGGTATACCGGTGCTTATGGACTGTGGAGCAGGAGTCAATCTGGAGGATGCGCACTTTGGCCAGACCCATGGCCTGAGGTGTAGGACGCTAGCAAAACTCCTAAGCGTCCAGGCCATTGACCCTGTCCCACTGAGCCAGGGGATATTGACCCAAGTCATGGATAATATACATCTGCATATAGGGACTCATCATGATGAGTCCCTGTCATGCTACGTCTTTTGGAGGAATGCCATCACCTATCGTTTTAGGCCTCCCTTGGTTAAAAAGAAACAACCCGGTCATAGATTGGCGGTCTAGGGAAGTAGTCAGCTGGGATCAGTCGTGTGAGGGCTGCTGCCCAGGGGCTACTGTCTCTGCCGTCATTCTACAACCATCCCCTTCTTCTCCAGTGGGGGCAGCAGAGGCGCTGCCAGGGAGTAGGGACAAGTCTCAACCCTCACCATTAGCCAACCATGAGAGGCGGAGTCCTCATAGGAGGAGTGGTCGGAGGAGGGTGGTGGTTCCCTCTCTGAATTGTGGGGGTGTGAGTGTTGTGTCACAGGGGGACACCTCTGTTGTCAGTTCCTTAAAGAGTTCACCATCTTGTGGAAAACGTGTGCATGGCAATAAACGTTCAGGTCCGGACCTGTGTGTGAACGAGTATGTATGGGTGTCAATCAAAAACATCCAGTGGAAGTGTGCTGCTGGGGTCTGGAGTTCTCGGGTGATAGGACCGTATAGGGTGTCGGCCATCCTCGGCCAGGGGACTTACCAGCTGGAGTTACCCCCAGTAATGCCCATACACAACTCATTCCCCAGGTCGGCACTCTGGAGATTTGTGGCACCTCCGGAGCATACGTTGTCACCTCCATCAGTCCACATTTGCCATGAACCTGAGAGTCATGTGGTTGCTGAGGTGAAAGCTGGTGGATCTAGGCATCCTCACTGTAGGTGGTTTTCTGGTGAGGTGCGGTGTTGAGGATCCAGAGGCCCCTCATTGTAAGGGGGGTACTGTCACGATCCATTTTTGGATCTGTGTCAGTTTGGGCTGCTCAGATTTAAACTTTTTTTCCTTTCTGGCCATCGGGTGTTAATGTCAGTTTTTCCCCCCGGTGGCCACTGGTGTTACTACATGTTTAGTTAGTCTGCTGGTGGTGCCCACTCCCACCTTCCTATATAAGGTCACCTAAGGCATCAGCTGGTGTTGGTGATACTCTTCCTCTTTGGAAACCAACCAAGCTGGAGTAAGGAGCTGGCTGTGTGCAGTGAACTTCAGCTATTACCTTCATCTGGTGCCTAACTCTGCTGTTCGGTGCATTACAGCAGAGAAAGCTAAGTTTTGTTTTTTAGTTGATTTAACCACGAGGTGTCTGTCTTATCTTTCCTTTTGTTTTATTTGTGCTGTTCACTTTTTGCCCTCTTTCACCTCCTAGGGAGGGGGTTGGGGGTTTAACGCAGGGCTAAACAGGAGATAGTGACAGGTTGGTGACTTGGGCCTCACTACCATCAAGTGTACCCCCAAGTTAAGGAAAGTCAGGGCACCCCCTTAGCATGAGGGGCTGTTCAAGGGCCCAGGTTCCTCATCCCGTTTCCAGAGACAATGCTGACAAGGCCTCAGCAGAGAGCATGCACCAGCAGTTTGCTAACCGTTGTCAGTCAGAGCCAGGAAAACGCCAAGTGAAGACCCGAATACGCCGAGAACCAGATCTACGCCTGTCAAGGTCCAAATCCTCGATCTGCGCCGGTCAAAGTACAGAGGCTAGACGACGGCAGCTGGGAATTGGAGCCCAGCCTTCTTTCTCCTAGGCCCAGGAGACACCAGCCATCGGTCAAGCACAGAAGATCCAAGAGGAGACTTTGACCGGGGCAGGACACCTTCAATGATTGGAGGGATTCACGACTGAGATGGGGCGTCATTTCTTACACCAATATACGGTACAGGGTCGGCCTGGGCAAGGACAACAGGTGGGGTGGGGGTCTGCTGGGGCTAAGGATGTGTTTCCATGGGCCGGATTACATCCAGTTTAGCTGCGGATTGAACGCTGCGTACAGCCACAGCGTTCAATTCACAGCGTCCAGATATTACAGCATAATGGAGGGGATTTTACGAAATCCCATCTCCACTATGCGTGCGAACACGCATCCGGCGGCCCTGCGTTTCCGGACATGCGGCACGTCTTTTTAGACCGCAGCATGTCTGGTTACCTTGCAGAGACGCTCTGTCTCCGCGAGGTAAATAACACAGTCTACCGAACATACAGAAGGGGGCGGCTCTTTGGGCGGAGTGGGGTTTCTGCTCCGTCCAAAGCGCTGACAATACGGCCCGTGGAGATGTACCCTAAGCGTTTCTTGATAGGCTTTGTTCCGAGGACATGCAGCTTAGCTGAAAGCCTGGTGACCCCCACTAGGGATACTGTGTCAAGAGGAGCTACTGTAGCATAGCAGGTCTCCCAGGAAAAGGTGTACCATGCCTGACAGAAGAGACACCAGTATAATCCTTTATGAGACTTCTCCATTTGTTTGTGTTGAACTGTAAGCTTTATTGTATGTTTTACCTTGTATAACCCACTTGTGTTTGTGCTGTTTTTCTGTTGCTAAACTGCTTCCTCAGTTCCATAAATTCCCGACATACCAGAAGCAAAAATAGTTTGTTGACTGTTCCTGACTTGTGCTCATCTGTGCGTTGCATCCGGTCACCTACTTAGTATACTGGAGGTCTGGTCTGGAGTCTGTATACAGGGGGTCTGGTCTGGCATCTGTATACAGGAGGTCTCGTCTGAGGTCTTTATACAGGAATTCTTGTCTGGGGTATGTACACAGAAGGTCAGGTCTGGGGTTATAGGGGGTCTGGTCTAGAGTCTGTATACAGGAGGTCTGATCTGGGTTCTGAATACAGGAAATCTGGTCTGGGTTCTGTATACAGGAGTTCTTGTCTGGGGTCTGTATACAGAATGTCTGGTCTGGGGTCTGTATACAGGAGGTCTAGTCTGGGGTCTATATACAGGAAGTCTGGTCCAGGGTCTGTATACAGGGGGGTCTGTTCTGAGGTCTGTATACAGGAGGTCTGTTCTGAGGTCTGTATACAGGGGATCTGGTCTGGGGTCTGTACACAGGAGGGCTGGTCTGAGGTCTGTATATAGGGGTTCTGGTCTGGGGTCTGTATATAGGAGGTCTGGTCTGAGGTCTGTATATAGAGGATTACATAAAAAAATCGGACTTACATACCACAGATTGCCAAATGAAGAGATCCAGAAAGTAACATTAAAAAATAGCAATTCTTTATTATTGATAATATTAAAAACTATAACAAAATAAAATCCCAAAAAGGAAGGACAAATAATGACAAGGCGCCCAAAACTAGGGGAGACGTCAAGATGTGTGTTAAACATCTGGCAGCACAAACACCAATACTAAATAATCTTGGCAAATCAGTAACATGTAACTACACAGTAAATCAAATTGCCCTATCAAGACAAAGATATATAGAAAATAGCAGTACACTTTACCAAAAAAGCAGATCACACGGTGAAGGTTGCAGGTCACATACAAAACTTAGTGTTTCTCCTCACCCCGATGCACGTTTTTCATCCAGCGTCTTCCGGGGGGGGGGGGGTTTGTATATAGAGGAGTCTGGGCTGATGTCTGTATACAGGAGGTCAGGTCTGGTAGATCTGTATACAGGAAATCTGGTCTGGTTTCTGTATACAGGAGGTCTGGGGTCTGTATACAGGGGGGTCTGGTCTGAGGTCTGTATACAGGAGGTCTGGGGTCTGTATACAGGAATGGTCTGGTCTGGGGTCTGTATACTGGAGGTCTGGTCTGGGGTATTTATACAAGAGGTGTGGGGTCTGTATACAGGAAGGGTCTGGTCTGGGATGTGTATACTGGAGGTCTGGTCTGGGTCTGTGTACTGGAGGTCTGGTCTGAGGTCTGTATACAGGAGGTCTGGTATTTTTTCTGTATACAGGAGGTCTGGGGTCGATATACAGGGGGTCTGTATACAGGAGGTCTGGTCTGTGGTATGTATACAGAAGGTGTGGGGTCTGTATGCAGGAAGGTTATGGTCTGGGGTGTGTATTCAGGGGGTCTGGTCTGGGGTCTGTATACTGGAGGTCTGGTCTGAGGTCTGTATACAGGAGGTCTGCTTTTAGTCTATACAGGAGGTCTGGGGTCGGTATACAGGGGGTCAGGTCTGGGGTCTGCATACAGGAGGTCTGGTTTCTGTATACAGCAGGTGTGGGGTCTGTATACAGGAAGGGTCTGGTCTGGGGTGCATATACTGGAGGTCTGGTCTGGGGTCTGTATACAGGGGGGCTGGTCTGATGTCTGTATATAGAGGAGTCTGGTCTGAGGTCTGTATACAGGAGGTCTGGTCTGGTTTCTGTATACAGGAGGTCTGTGATCTGTATACTGGAGGTCTGGGGTCTGTATACAGGAAGGGTCTGGTCTGGAGTCTGTATACAGGAGTTCTGGTCTGGAGTCTATAAACAGGAGATCTAGTCTGGTTTCTGTATACAGGAGGTCTGGGGTCTGTATATGGGGGGGTCAGGTCTAGGGTCTGTATACAGGTATGGTCTGGTCTGGGGTCTGTATACAGGAAGGGTCTGGTCTGGCATCTGAATACAGGAGGTCTGGCCTGGGGTCTGTATACAGATAGTCCAGTCAAAATACGGTTTGACCCGGAACAAATTCCAAGAAAGCGTTTTATGATTTTTTTTATTACTATTATATGTGGGGAACAACATATTAAAAGTTTTCGAAAAATTGATCACCACAAAGGTCCTAACTATGACGTCATAAGACGATGACAGCCATCGCACTAAAAATAACGAATATTTCCCTATTTCAAAGTTGTAGCTTTAGGTTACAGAAGAGTTTGCATTTTGTATACTATATATTTTCATATAACAATCTTTATACAAAGTTTTATACCAACTACATGGACAGGCGACGTCATGACATCATCAATGACGTCATGACATATATGTACATTTCTAGAAATTATAGAATTAATACACAGTGCATTTTAAGACCTACTTCATCACTGAATAAGCGTGTCAGGTCAATAGTCACTATTTTCATCATCAGACACTTCTTCCTCACTCATATTGTCACAATGCCCTTCTTGACATGGTCCGCATAAACGTGAACAGGTAAGTCCGTGTCTTTTGCAATTGCACCGAAGTGTACTACAACCACGAGAACAATTGCAGTGAATTATTTTCAGAAGTGTTTCTGGCGCGGGTGAAGTATCCATCATCACTGGAACTAGACTGTTGTTCTGCAATTCCCATCCCCATTCAGTAGTGTCCATGGCCTCACCATTGTCCATCCAAAGCATCACTTGGAGATAACTCCGAAGGGCATGATACTTCGTTGTAGAGGAGGTCGGTGGCAGTCGTTCAGGTGTAACAAAGATTTTGGCTGAACCAACTTTTTTGCAGAGAGTAGAATACCTCATTGCAGACAGATTGTCTCCAGGTTTGCCCCCAAACAATGCCACCATCGCTTTACACCCAGCGTCTTCAATCGCAGCTCTGGTTTTGTTAGGCATGGAAAAGATTTTAGCACAGCTATTTAAGACCGAGTCTCCCTTCAAAACTTTGTGTAGACCGAGTTTTTTTCCGATTCCAAAAAACGCGGAAGTGGTATCGCAACCCGTGAATGCATGAAGGAACAGAAGACTGCTGCAGACATGGTTTCCCAGGAACTTCTTCATAACCTTAATGCCGTATACTGTTGCAGGACTCCCTTTATCTGAGTAGAAATAAAGCTTGTTGCCATCGCTGGTTGACGCGTGATGAAGTAACAACACCAAAACATCTGTATCTTCACCAATGAGACTAGTACTTTTGTTGGATGACATTGACACTGCTTCCTTAACAATCTCCACATCTGCATCCCCCTCTGATTGTATTATGTGGCAACCTCTGTCATTCATGTGCTGTGAAACGAGATTGATAAGAGACTGTTTGTTCTCCACATTCGAAAGGAAGTCCTCCTTTTTCCCGACAAATTTCGTTCCTTCAGCAATGTTCACTTTGTTACTTGTTCGTTTTTTGCGCCGTCGCTGATGGGTAATGTCCTTAGTGTTTGGTCCTCCAATGTAACCATCAAATACTATCGTAGCCTTACCATAGTGCTTTAGTGTGAAAGATGCATAGTCTTCAGCAATTGAACAATATGTCTTTCCTTCTGATCACTTCAGTCGATGGAGAAGAGAACCTCCGTCAAGAACATAATGTTCCACTTCTGGTACATCCTTGAGTACTGCATCATCTAAACTCTGTTCTTTTATAGCAGCCATCAGTTGTGTTTTGTTTGGTTTGCGTAAGAGATGTTTTGCCTCAAAGAGGGATGGTGGGTATGGTGAAAGTTCATAGGCGATCACCTCATCAAGGGAAAGATCAGCAGTTTGAGACACCACAAGAAACCTTTGGAACAAAAGAGTGGAGTCTATTGTTTTGTCCTTAGCAATGTCAATAGCCTCACTGGATGTCAGGGTCTTGGCTTTCATTGACCACTTGTACTTAACTGAAAACAGTGATTGACCCTCCATTGTTGACACTATTTCTTTGCCAATGGTGAATAGGTTACGGACATTCACATCCTTATTTGCATTGACACCGGTGATAATGTTACGAAGAGACACTTCATCAGAGAAAGGTGAAAAGGTCTCGAGTTTATCTGCAATTTTCTAAAGGTCTTCACGATCTCTTCTCGTCCTTGACGTTCTTGCCTCCCTGTGTTGTTCACTGGTGACAAAGCTCTGGCGAGTGAAACCCTGCATTGCATCACTTTAGGAAGAGGACACTGGCACAGACAGAGTCCACAAGGCCCTCTGATGTTCGGACATTCCACTTCCTCTGGTGAGTCCTCCTGCAGTTTTTAGGGAGTGCATCAGAGCTTGCTCGATGACTAGGTCGCAACCCAAGCCTGCCCAGTACTGATTAGTCTGCCTTACAACATGCAAGCCATTCATAAATCTATGGAAGACTGATGGCATATCATCTTCCAGAGTGGTCATAGACTGGAGGTAAAGGTAGGCGGCCTTCACATAGTTCCCATGCCCAGCAGCTGCAAGAATGGGCAAACATTCGGCTACAGCATGAAGGTGCATCAGCCAGGATCCTGTACGATCGGCCTCGATAAGCTCCCTTGCAATTCCAACCATCTGTTGGTAATTCAGCCATAGTTTACTGGTGCGAGAGTGAGCGGATAATCCGTTTCTTTTGGTGGACAAGAGGTGGACAATTTCACTAAGGCAGGTAGAAGTGATGACCGAATTCAAGTCACTCTCCCCTGGCAGTGTCTGAGCATACAACTGCTCAAGTTCTTGCAACAGGTCTGCAAAACCGGGATGGCTGCAAAGTTCTTTGTCTGCAACTTGCTGAGTAAGACACTGATCAAGGAGGAGATGGCCACGAACTGCACGCTGAACTGCCTTTCCAGTCATGATGTGTTGCACAGCATTGTCACCGTAAATTGTTCCCAAGATCTCTTTGATTCCACTCCCATCCATCAATGTTCCTATGGCACCCATAAGATTCATCAATGTGTGGAAGCTCCCGAGCATCAGGACAACATCTCGAACCGGGCTGTCTTCAGGCACCTCGTGTTTGATTTCTGACGCTTTCCAGTAGAGGGATGATCACAATCTTTATGTAGCATGTGCATCATTCCATTCCAGCTCGGTGCAGGCTGTTTGACGCGTAAAGACATCTCCCACAATACATCAACACGATGGTCAATGGAGTTGAGAAATGGCAAGGGCTTGAATTTTATATTTTGGCGAGTGTGTTTTGCGAAACGGTATTCCCTTACATCAACTCTGCTTTGCTCAACTATTTCCAAGTCCGCAGTCTTGCGTCTGAGAACAGTGCGACTGACCTTCCTTCCTTGAGTCACAGTAGCTACCATCCCCATGCCGTGGAAAGTCCCCTTCCTATCTAACGTGATGATATTATGATCGACGTTGTCCGCAGCGAACAGCAGTGCCGTATCCAGTCTGTCTGTGGTATCACCGAGTACATCCTGGCCAACAGAAGCGGCAGCGTTTTCCTCGAATCGCTGAACTTCCGAATATGATGAACAATATTCCATGGCTAAGAGACTGTCTACAAGAAATCGAGACCTGAAATGATGATGGAGCTGAACTGCTAACCCAAGCTGCAATGGAGCTACTACAGCCCTGGGACGTACAGCCTGAACAACTGATTGTCCAATGCTTGTGACCTTCCTGTGAATGTCCTTTCCAACGAAGAGGGTTTCAAGCAAGCAAAGCAAACTCAGGGGGAGATAATCTAAGGCAGACTGACATTCAAGTGAAGAAGTCTTCGGATATTCATCGGTTGAAGATGGGATCTTAGACTTGATATCGCTCTTGATTAGTTTGACCGCAGTCTCTATGATGGCTCTCTTCTGGGCTTCTTCATCCGTTTCCTGACTACGGAAATAGTCCCTCAGGATTATTCTGGTCTTTTCACGGAACGTTACAATGTTAGGCAACCCTTCACACTCTGGTATGAATAGCGAATCGCCATACCTCTCCTCCAGCCTATACCTCAGCCATTTATTACTATAGGCAGCACTGTCTCCTTCTACAAGATACTCCATCATTTTCTTTGCAAGATCTGTGGCAGTCAGTTGCTCTTCATCGTTGTCCTCGAGAAATGCACACATTCTCAAGAACGCTTGTTCTTGGTCCATGTTCATCGGCCTCCCTATTTCCGCGGTTTCTTTGTAGTAGATCCACCACCATGACACATAGGAATTCCGTAATTTGTCCGAAAGTTAATGTCACATGAACGATGATACAGACAGTCTGCAGCATGTAAGTCCTTCCCAAAGTACGCGACTCCCCCTTGAATGGTGATTGCCCAGTCATCATTACGCTGTTTGCAATGTGACAAGATGGATGTCATGGTCCAGTCCGGAGTTTATTTTCTGCTGTCTTCACTCCGGACTGGTCATGCGGGAGTTAATCTCCTCAGCCTCGTTCTGGAGCTAGCTGGGCTATTTCAGTCTCTCACAGCCTGCTGACCAGTGTTACTGATAGCTCAAGCTTCCAGTTTAGAGCCTCTGACCCTTGTATCTTGGTGATCCTCCTGCCTTTGACTGATATTCACGTGTATGACCCGGACAGATTTCTGACCCAGTCTCTTGGTATTCGTCTCTGCTGTTACGTTCCCTCTCTGGCATCTGACTCCCCGGCTTGTACCCCGACCACGTATTTCGTCTCACGTTTTGGACCCCGTGCTCATGTTCTGGCTTTCTGACTCTCGGCTTGGTATTTTGACTACGTATATTGCTGCTCCTTCTGGTACGTCTGCTCCTGCTAGTTTCTGACTCAGTTCATCTGACTATTCTCTCTCGTTACCTCTGGCACCTGTGCTGTTGCTCAGGATTGCTGCTCTTAGTGTGTAACCTCTCTTCCCTCACCAGCTCCCCCTGGTGGAGGTTTCACTACAATGGACCTTACAAATCCATCCGCTTTAACAAAGCTATAGTCATCGAAATCACTACTAGATCTTGTCTTCACCACTTCATGTCCACAGAACAAACACTGCGTCGTGCTATCATAGGATCCAGTAGACACCCGTGTACCTCTCTTGGCAGGTGAACGATGAACGGAAGTAGCTTTCTTTTCTTATGCAAGTCTATTTGCTTCTTGTTTATGTAGTTCATACGACATCTCTTGTGCACCACTGCTCCAGCAGCTACCACAGTGCTAACGCCCCTCTCAATACTGGCTTTATTGATCCCTTCAGCTCCTTTCGCAGCAATCACCACTCTTTCTCCGTCATCTTCTACTTCATTGGTGCATAAGGGGCAAGTTTCTTGACTTTCCATCATTCTCAGCTCTGTAAAAGAAGATAAATAAATCGTTAAATAATAAATATCATAATAGTAGTAATTGTAAAAGAAATATGATAGACACTGAAAGGCGAGTCGCATTTAACATTTTACAGCTTTGGCAGCCATATTCTTTGATGTCACATTTGGACCCTTTGTGGTAACTCTATCTTGGTAAACTTTTAGTATGTTTTTCCCTACATGTAATACTGCCAAAAAAAACGATAAAACGCTTTCTTGGAATTTGTTCAGGGTAAAGGATTTTTTTTTTCGTATTTTGACTGGACTAAGAATGGTCTGGTCTGGGGTCTGTATACAGGGGGGTCTGGGGTCTGTATACAGGAGGTCTGGTCTGGTTTCTGTATACAGGAGTTCTGTGGTCTGTATACAGGAAGTGTCTGGTCTGGGGTGCGTATACTGGAGGTCTGGTCTGGGGTCTGTATACAGGGGGTCTGGTCTGATGACTGTATATAGAGGAGTCTGGTCTGAGGTCTGTATACAGGAGGTCTGGTCTGGTTTCTGTATGCAGGAGGTCTGGGGTCTGTATACTGGAGGTCTTGGGTCTATATACAGGAAGGATCTGGTCTGGTTTCTGTATACAGGAGGTCTGGGGGTCTGTATACTGGAGGTCTGGGGTCTATATACAGGAAGGGTCTGATCTGGGGTCTGTATACAGGAGGTATGGTTCTGTATACAGGAGGGCTGGGGTCTGAATACAGGAGGTATGGGTCTGTATACAGGAGGTATGGGTCTGTATACAGGAGGTCTGGAGTCTGTATACAGGAGGGTCTGGTCTGGGGTCTGTATACAGGGGGTCTGGTCTGGGGTCTGTATACAGGGGGTCCAGATAAAGTCGGTTTTGAGGTCTATATAAAGGTGCTGTTCTGGTTTATAAGTTAGTATGCAGGCGTGTCTGTACAGTATATGAGGGTTCTGGTCTGGCCTTTTTATAGGGGTCTGAATTACTTTTTGGGTGTGTGGAAGGTACAATGTAAATATTAATTTGGGGGCGTGTCATATAATGGGTGTGGCATGTGTTGATATGGGCGTGGCTGGTCAAATATAACGGGTGGGGCTGTTCTGTTCTTTCCCTCCTCGGACTCTCCCCGATGTTCCTTCTCAGGCCTTACAGTTGTATTCACAGCGCCCCCCTCCTTTCACGAGTAATTACAGGTGGCAGCGAACAATGTTACATGGGGTCCATTCATCGTTTGTGTTTCCTTTTTCGCTACTGATCATTGTGGTTAATGGAGAGACAGTAATGGCTGGATGCAAATCTGCAGTGTACTATGCCCAGCGGGCACATGCCCTATATATACAGTGCAGGGCATATGCCCATGTCCTTCCCCCGACACTGTCATTATTATGTGATGCTGCCACCTGCTGCCCAAATGTATTACTTTTCTTCTAAAAACTAATGAGACCATTTTTAACCCCTTCCCGATGCTAACAATTTTCGTTTTTTGCCTTTTCATTTTTTCCTCCTCTTCTTCCGATAGCCTTAACCGTTTACATTTGCGTTAACACAGCCGCATGGGTTTTTTTCTCTGGGACGAGTTGTAGTTATGAGAAACACCATGTCATGTACTGAAAAACAGGAAAAAATTCTAATCGGGTGAAATGATAAAAAAATACGTAATTCCACCAATTTTATTTTAAAGATGAAAATGACTGAGCAGCACGATTCTCCAGATCACTTACAATTTACTATTTTAGTGACTTAACAAACATATTTATCTTTCTTAAAAAAAAAAAAACAAAAAAACTTTGAGACGCTTTTTTGTCAGCTATCATTTTGGGGTAAATGTTGCATTTTGACAACTTTTTCTTGCATCTCTTTATGGCAGAGGATGTGCCCCCCCCCAAAAAAAAATGAATGTGGGCAATTTTTTTTTCCTTTACAACCTTTAAGATATTGGTTACATCATTTTCTATTTTGATAGATCAGACTTTTACGGACAATTCAGGAGTTCCATAAGCGTCTTTTAACCTTTCTGATAGACCCTGACAAAAAGTACTTCTAATCTGGTGTCAGTGGCCTGTTTGCAGAACCCTGAACAAATCTCCACCGCTGGCCGATCTCCCTGCTGAAGCCTACGTAGTGAGGACTCCGCAAGGGATACTTGGTCAGTATCATCATATATGAGATCGAGGTCTGCAAAAAAACTCATCTACTGACCGGAGCGACTGTGAGTCCGGTCGGAAGGAAAAAAAAGCCCAGGACTGAGGATCCCCATCAAGGAGAGAAACAACTATGGCCACCTATTGTTCCTCACTCCCTGAGGAAAGTGGACAAAGCCTGAAGTAGAGTTGGCAATCTTCTCTAAACACCACAAATTTATCTCGCTCCCCCAGAAAACTGGGAGAGACATTTTGGATTCAGGTTGAGTCTGGCTGGCTGCCGAGACCACCAGACCCAAGGTCTGCTGTTGTGACTGCAAAATCAAAGACTGTAGATCCGTCACTTCCAGAGCTAGACTCCGGAATTCTTTTGCAAGAGCCACAACAGGATCAATGTTAGAATCCTGAAAATGAAAATGGGACGGTTATAATTTCACGCCAGGGCAAGGAAATGCCCGGTGTGTGGCTCTAAAGAGGGAAAGAAGGTAAAGGGTGACCTGACTATAGGGAAAGAGGAGATTCCTAAACACTGACCCGCGACAGCACGCTGTGCTCCCTATTGTCCCAAGACGGGTCCTTGCACGAACACATGCCTAAGCCCTGGCTGGCCCTCAGCTAGCCCTCACTAGTGAGTAGGTCAGCAAGACACGTCTCACTACTAAAGGAAACACAAGGAGGGAAAAAAACAGAGAGAAATCAAACAACTGCAACTCCACAGCTTTAACTGGAACAACTTCTCAAGGGAGGTCAGCATAGAAAACCTATAACCGGGACAAGAAAGAGCAAGGAGTCAGACTAAATAATGGAAGGGAGTGACAGCAACATGCTGCAGCTGAGATCCCAGCAGGATCAGGAAGGAACTCTTAACTCCTTCTGCATCAAGTGAAAATCAATCCACTCAAGTTAAATGACAACAAGGACCTGAGATTGACCAATCGCTGCCACTGTCTGATCCCAGATACCACAAAGGTCTAAGCAGGATGCGGCACATTCTGGACATATTCCTCCTAGAAAATTATGAATGTATTGACAACAGTGGTGTCGTTACCTTTCTCCTTGTCAAAGGGGTGTAGTCCAACACACTGTCTGATCCTCCTCATTATGTCCTGCCTTGTGCCTGTTCAGCCCCCCTACTATTTCATTAGTATAAATTATCTGTTTAGCAGAAGAGCCTCGGAGTGCCCAGGGGGTGGCACTAAGCAAGGAATAAAGTGGAGGAAGGATGAACTTCTGGGAAATGGCCCTCCTCTGAAGAAATTGATGGCTCATTTACATTAAGATTGTTCACACACCCAAGTTATACAAAACAGACCATAATTTCTGTACTGACTGCAGATCTCCAGATCCAAACAGCCTCATAACCATGTAGACTATATGGAGAAAATTAGTGGCCAGTCCACACATCCTAATCATTGAGTTCTGGTTTGTCATTCAGTTCCATTATATCTATAACATCTCTATATATAAAACTAGCTGAAGAGCCCGGCGCTGCCCGTGCCTAGTAACTAACTGTGGATAGTTATAACAAATTATAATTATCCTCCATCCCATAGTCCCGTGCCCATATACCCAACATACCTATCCTCCATCCCATAGTCGATTGCCCATATACCCATCACACATCCTCAATCCGATAGTCCCATGCCCATATACCCATCACACATCCTCCATCCCATAGTTCCATGCCCATATACCCATCATACATATTCGCCATCCCATAGTCGAGTGCCCATATACCCATCACACATCCTTCATCTCATTGGCCCATGCCCATATACCCATCATACATATCCTCCATCCCATAGTCCCGTGCCCATATATCCATCATACATATCCTCCATCCCATAGTCCAGTGCCCATATACCCATCACACATCCTCCATCCCATAGTCCCATGCCCATATACCCGTCATACATATCTTCCATCCCATAGTCCAGTGCCCATATACCCATCACACATCCTCCATCCCATAGTCAACCATTATGACATCGTAATGAGCGGCGGGGCTTGCAACCTATGATAACATCAGCGTCGCCATGGCAACCATTGTGACATCATAATGAGGGGCGGGGCTTGATACACACACACTTTTTCCCCATTATGTAGATAGGGGCAAAAGTGTTTGGTGAATTGGATCGTGCGGGGTTAAAATTTCGCCTCACAACATAGCCTAGGACACTCTCGGGGTCCAGATGTGTGACTGTGCCAAATTTTGTGGCTGCAGCTGCGACGGGTGCGGATGCCAATCCCGGACATACAGTACATACATACATACATACATACACACATTTGAGCTTTATATATTAGATTGAATGTGTGTGTGTGTGTGTGCATGCGTGCGTGTATCATCAACCAATCACAAAGCATCTTTCATTTCACCAGAGCTGTTTAAAAGAAGCTGAGCTGTGATTGGTTGCTATGAGCAACAGTTTTCTCACTGCATGACAACACCTCAGCAGACAGTGACATGGTGGGAGAAATCTAGCATCCCTGGGAACGTAATCTCCAGCCATCGTCTGCCCGGCAGAAAGGAGCAGAGAGCACAAGACAGAAATGAATCCCCCCTCCCTGCCCATATCCCCATCACACATCCTCCATCCCATAGGCACATCTTCCCTCTTAAAGGGATCATTGGTATGGAAGTCAGGGCAAATACATCCAGCGCTTTGGTTTGACCCCAAGCCTCTCTTAAAGAGATCCTCGGTATGGAAGTTAGGACCGATCCACTCAGCGCTCTGGTTCTGACCACAGGGTCTCTTAAAGGGATCCCTGGTATGGAAGTCAGGGCAATTGCCTTCAAATGCTCTGGTTCTGACCCCAGGCCTCTATTAAAGGGATCATTGGTATGGAAGTCAGGGCAATTCCATCCAGTGCTTTGGTTTTGACCCCAGTCCTCTCTTAAAGGGATCCCCAGAACAGAAGTGAGGGCAAATCCACTCTGCTCTTTGGTACTGACCCAAGGCCTCTCTTAAAGGGATCTCCAGTATGGAAGTTAGGGCAAATCCCTCTGCACTCTGATTCTGACCCCAGGCCTCACTTATAGGGATCCCAGGTATGGAAGTGAGGGAAATTCCACTAAGCGTTCTGGTCCTGACCCCAGGCCTCTCTTAAAGGGATCCCCGGTATGGAAGTCAGGGAAATTGCCTTCAAATGCTCTGATACTGACCCCAGTCCTATATTAAAGGGATCATTGGTATGGAAGTCAGGGCAAATCCATCTAGCGCTTTGGTTTTGACCCCAGACATCTCTTAAAGGGATCCCCTGTATGGAAGCTAGGACCGTTCCACTCAGCGCTGTGGTTCTGACCCCTGGGCCTTTTAAAGGGATCATTGGTATGGAAGTTAGGGCAATTACACTCAGCGCTCTGGTTCTGACCCTAGGCCCCTCTTAAAGGGATCCCCATTATGGAAGTGAGGCCAAATCCACTCTGCGCTTTGGTACTGACCCCAAGCCTCTCTTAATGGGATCTCCGGTATGGAAGTTAGGGTAAATCCTTCAGCGCTCTAATTCTTACCCCAGGCTTCTATTAAAGGGATTATTGGTATGGAAGTCAGGGCAAATCCACTCAGCGCTCTGGTTCTGATGCCAGGCCTCTCTTAAAGGGATCCCCGGTTTGGAAGCTAGGGCCATTCCACTCAGCGCTCTGGTTCTGACCCCAGGCAGACGGGATGATGTGGAATATTAGGGGTAGTAGTCCAGTGGCTCTGGCTGATGGGATGATGTGGGATATTAGCGGGAGTAGTCCAGTGGCTCTGGCTGACGGGATGATGTGGGATATTAGGGGTAGTAGTCCGCCAGCTGTGATGGGATGATGTGGGATATTAGCGGAAGTTATCCAGTGGCTATGGCTGACGGGCTGATGAGGGATATTAAGGATAGTAGTCCGGTGGCTTTGAAGGGATGATGTGGGATATTAGTAGTCTGGTGGCTCTGGCTGATGGGACGATGTGGGATAATAGGGGTAGTTGTCCGGTAGCTCTGGTTGACGGGATTGTGTGGCATATTATAGTGAATATGGCTATGCGGAGTGGGCGGGGCTATACACTCAGGTTTATATATATAATGTGAGGTAGCGCTGTCATTTAGATAGGGGATCCTCGCTTGGCAGCCCAATAATCACATCTGGCACAGGTTTTCCATAAAACCATATCAGTCGCTTCAGTTTATTAGGCATCATAAACCATCACAGCAACAGAAAGTTCACTTAACAGCATAATCAGCATAGCGTCCATTACAGAGTTTCCCTCTGTTAGCAATGTCCAGCATACACAGGCTCTGCAGCCTCATCATTATCTCACCCACGTCAGGGTTCTCTCATGGCTGTTGCTCCATGCTGCAGACATCCATTCCCTCCTCTGGGACTCTCACACGCTGGCAGCCATTACACACAGCCACTCCACAGGCTGTTAGCCAGGAGACAACTCTCCTCACGGGACCTTCCGCTCTGGACCAACCAGGTCCCTGCATTCACCCCTTGTGACTCACCCCGGGCATATTATATCGTTCATGGCCACTCCCACTGGGTCACAGGACTCTGACCTCATCACAGGTCCTTCAGGCATTTTCACACTCTTTGCAACCATGCTTTAAACACACCCCTGGGTGGGTTTGTAGGTAACCAGGCCCCCCAACTCTCTAGTTACCTGGAGACTTCTCCCTCACATATTAACGCAGCACCTCAGCAATGTCCTTGCTGATCACACATACATAAGTCTCCATCTCAAAGCCACCCGCTTTGAGATACATAACGGCCACTCAACACTCTGCCATTCATCCCTTCTCCTGGGACCTCCACACAGCGCCCCCTAGTGGACACAGTGGTTATTACACCACAATATATATATATATATACAGTACAGACCAAAAGTTTGGACATCCCTTCTCATTCAAAGAGTTTTCTTTATTTTCATGACTATGAAAATTGTAGATTCACTCTGAAGGCATCAAAACTATGAATTAACACATGTGGAATTATATAATTAACAAAAAAGTGTGAAACAACTGAAAATATGTCTTCTATTCTAAGTTCTTCAAAGTAGCCACCTTTTGCTTTGATTACTGCTTTGCCAACTCTTGGCATTCTCTTGATAAGCTTCAAGAGGTAGTCACCGGAAATGGTTTTCACTTCACAGGTGTGCCCTGTCAGGTTTAATAAGTGGGATTTCTTGCCTTATAAATGGGGTTGGGACCATCAGTTGTGTTGTGCAGAAGTCTGGTGGATACACAGTTCATAGTCCTACTGAATAGACTGTTAGAATTTGTATTATGGCAAGAAAAAAGCAGCTAAGTAAAGAAAAACGAGTGGCCATCATTACTTTAAGAAATGACGGTCAGTCAGTCTGAAAAATTGGGAAAACTTTGAAAGTGTCCCTAAGTGCAGTGGCAAAAACCATCAAGTGCTACAAAGAAACTGGCTCACATGAGGACCGCCCCAGGAAAGGAAGACCAAGAGTCACCTCTGCTGCGGAGGATAAGTTCATCCAAGTCACCAGCCTCAGAAATCTCAGGTTAACAGCAGCTCAGATTAGAGACAAGGTCAATGCCACACAGCGTTCTAGCAGCAGACACATCTCTACAACAACTGTTAAGAGGAGACTTTGTGCAGCAGGCCTTCATGGTAAAATAGCTGCTAGGAAACCACTGCTAAGGACAGGCAACAAGCAGAAGAGACTTGTTTGGGCTAGAGAACACAAGGAATGGACATTAGACCAGTGGAAATCTGTGCTTTGGTCTGCTGAGTCCAAATTTGAGATCTTTGGTTCCAACGACCGTGTCTTTGTGCGACGCAGAAAAGGTGAACGGATGGACTCTACATGCCTGGTTCCCACCGTGAAGCATGGAGGAGGAGGTGTGATGGTGTGGGGGTGCTTTGGTGGTGACACTGTTGGGGATTTATTCAAAACTGAAGGCATACTGAACCAGCATGGCTACCACAGCAGCTTGCAGCGTCATGCTATTCCATCTGGTTGCTTTTAATTGGACCATCATTTATTTTTCAACAGGACAATGACCCCAAACACACCTCCTGGCTGTGTAAGGGCTATTTGACCAAGAAGGAGAGTGATGGGGTGCTACGCCAGATGACCTGGCCTCCACAGTCACCAGACCTGAGCCCAATCGAGATGGTTTGGGGTGAGCTAGACCACAGAGTGAAGGCAAAAGGGCCAGCAAGTGCTAAGCATCTCTGGGAACTCCTTCAATACTGTTGGAAGACCATTTCTGGTAACTACCTCTTGAAGCGCATCAAGAGAATGCCAAGAGTGTGCAAAGCAGCAATCAAAGCAAAAGGTGGCTACTTTGAAGAACCTAGAATAGAAGACATATTTTCAGTTGTTTCACACTTTTTTGTTAATTATATAATTCCACATGTGTTAATTCATAGTTTTGATGCCTTCAGAGTGAATCTACAATTTTCATAGTCATGAAAATAAAAAAAACTCTTTGAAAGAGAAGGTGTATCCAAACTTTTCGTCTGTACTGTATATATATATACATTCATTATAGTTTGTTATAACTAACCGTAGTTAGTTACTATGCCCGGGCAGCTCCGAGCTCTTCAGCTAGTATCTATATAATATAGGTTATGACCTATAGATAGGAGCTAAAGGCCCCGTCACACTAAGCGATATCGCTAGCAATATCGCTAAAGCGTCACCGATTTTGTGACGCAGCAGCAATATTGCTAGCGATATCGCTACATGTGATACCTCCGACCGGCTCCCCCGCTATCGCTGATCGCGCAAGATCGTCCTGGTCCATTTCTCGTCGACAGCTTCCTGCTGGTGCCGACGAGCGACGCGTGGACGCAGGCGGAGGAAGTAATTATCGCCGCGTCTTGACAGGTAAGTAATGACTACTGCTGCGTCGCTGCATCGCTGGTGAGATCTGCCTGTGTGGCAGCTCACTAGCGACCATTTAGCGATGCACCAGCGATCCTGACCGGGTCATATCGTTGTCGGGGTCGCTGGTGCATCTCTAAATGTGACGGTACCTTAACTGTGGAGAACAGATCAATGGGACTGCCGCTGATCCCAAGAATGGGATTTGGAGCTATGTTCCTGTGATTGCAATAACCACCATCGTCTGCATGTCGTAATCTTACAAACAAAACACCTGTGTTTCCCAACATCTGCCATCGGGGAAGAGTTGGCCCAACCCCATACAGAGTAGATGGCCAATCCCCAAAGAAAAGAATTAATCTGAAGAGTATGGCCAACATTGCATCTCAGATTTTCACTCATAGAAGGACAAAGAAGTAAAAGGCAGAATCGGGTGTATATCACACACTGGCTATGTCAATACTTATGTATTGACTATGATATAATATATGAGGATTTTATGTTGTTATCCCAGGAGTCTGTTTGTACAGAAGATACTGATTCCTGAAAGGTTGTACAGATAAGTGTTTTATGGCAGCTCGGCTGTAGAGAGAGTCATACAGAGAAGAGCTCCAGAGAGGAACGGTAAGAGCTAGAAGTTCACCATGGCTTCATCAAATATTGCGTGTGCAGATGTGAAGGGCTTATGTATATATACTGTATATATATTATACATGGACACATTCCAAGACTTCTCTAGTGCTGCTCCATTTTTCTAGATTTCCTACTACTGGCCATCCAATAGTCTCCTAATCACATGATATCAAATAATCCAAGCTCCTCTTTGCCTGTTTTAAAAGCCAATCCCTTTCGGTTGTGATGCCATTCTGGCTTGTTCTTTTCCATTCCCCCCTTTTGCCTGTATACAGACATTTATGTTTGTGCATCTATTGTATTAGACATTGATGTTTTGCATTTTTTTTAGACTTGTACATTCGTGCGCTTTTATATGATATTGGTACCTTTATGTTTTTATATTTATTTTATTTGTACAATATTCATTCTATTTGTATATTGTGCTTTTTTATTTATTGAATTGGTATGTTTATGTTTTTTATTTATTGAATTGATATATTTATGTTTTTATTTATTGTATTTGTATATGTATGAGTTTTATTTATTGTATTTGTATTGTGTATTTATTGTACTTGTATATTTATCTGTTTTTATTTATTGTATTTGTATATTTATCTTTTTTTATTTATTATATTTGTATATTTATGTGTTTTTTATTTATTGTATTATATTTTTCTATTTTTATTTATTGTATTTGTATATTTATAATTTCTTTTTTATTTATTATATTTGTATATATATGTGTTATTTCTTTATTGTATTTTTTATTTATTGTATTTGTAAATGTGTTTGCACATTTATGATATGTATCCATTTATGCATTTGTGTATAAGTACTTTTATGAGTTTTTATAACTATTATGTTTGTACATTTATGTGTTTTTATACTTACTGCATACAGATAATTATGTGTATGTAATTATTGCATTCGTTCTCCTATTCAATGGGGCTACCACTGATGTATCACTGTGGAGCCTCATTCAGATGTCAGTTTTCCTCAACGGGCCAATTATTCGGATCAAAGTTTGGTCAGAGGGTCACCAGTTTTTCTCGTTCTTGGAGAATAAAAAAAAAAGTTTGTCCACCTTCTCCTTTATGATGATATCTGAATGAGGCCCAATTTTTTTCCTGGACCTATAGACTTGTATTGAAGAATTTGATCTGACCCTTAGATCAAAATCAGAAATGTCTCAATTTTCCGCAGTCAGCTCAATCCATGAAAAATCACAGACATGTGAATGGCCCCATAGACTGTCACAGGTATCTGAGAATATTGGATGTCTGAATGAGGCCTTAGGGTTACACACACATCAGTGCTATCTGTTGTGTTCACTGAGAACACTCATACCTATATTAGTCTACGGGGCCATTCACGTGTCCATGACTTTTTCTTCAGACCAAGTGGTCGGTGCAAAATCACAACAACTTGTCCAATGAGACTTCTTTTCACCGGACAATTCCTTTAAGCCACTTGTTTGAGTCATGGGGTTGGATAATTGGGGGACAAACGGGGTTATTGTTATAAAGTCTCCACCCGAATTTGTTAGTGACCACAAGCAACAATGTGATGGTGACAATATGGAGAAGATGAGGACTCAGACAGACCCACAACTGTCTGATACTTCATCCAATAGTGTGTCTGGTGATGGTGGACTTGGTTTCTGATCTAAAAACCCATTGAAATTTTCACAGTGAAATAGATATTTGCTCTTGTTGACCTTGACTCTTCATTTCACAGATGATGGATAATAACTTCCCCTTCATCTTCCTGGAGATTGCATTGGCCTTGAGCATCGTCACTATGAACCTACTGGTTTGTGCCACGGCCTACCTGCATAAGGAGCTGAGGAACGCAACCAACTTTCTGATTGTCAGCTTGGCGGCTGCAGACATTGGCGTTGGAGCTTTGGCGATTCCCTTCTCTATCGTATTGAGCATGGAATACATTCTCTGCTTCTACACCTGTATTTTCATCACCTGCTTCCCGCTGGTCACCACACAGTTCTCTATTATGCTCCTCCTGCTCATTGCCATCAATGCCCATCTAAAGATCAGGCTTCCAAACAGGTATGGAGAACGCAATAACATAGGAGTCAATTCTCTTTGATCCGACACTATTTCACAATTAAAATTTTTTTTCTTAGGTGGATCAGATCCACTCCAAAGTCTTCCTTAAAATTGGATCAGATCCATTCCAAATTCTTCCTTAAAATTGGATCAGATCCACTCCAAAGTCTTCCTTAAAACTGGATCAGATCCAATCCAAAGTCTTCCTTAAAATTAGATCAGATCCACTCCAAAGTCTACATTAAAACTGGATCTGATCCAATCCAGAATCTTCCTTAAAATTAGATCAGATCAGTCCATAGTCTTCCTTAAAATTGGATCAGATATATTCCAAACTCTTCCTTAAAACTGGATCATATCCACTCCAAGGTCTTCCTTAAAATTGGATGAGATCCACTCCAAAATCTTCCTTAAAATTGGATCGGATCCATTCTAAAGTCTTCTTAAAATTAGATCAGATCCACTCCAAAGTCTTCCTTAAAACTGGATCAAATTCAGTCCAAGGACTCCCTTAGAATGGATCAGATCCACTCCAATGTCTTCCTTAAAACTGGATCAGATCCACTCCAAAGTCTTCCTTAAGACTGGATAAGACCCACTTTAAGGTCTTTAAAAATGGATAAGATCCACTCCAAAGTCTTCTATATAATTAGATCAGATCCACTCCATAGTCTTCCTTAAAACTGAATCAGATCTATTTCAAAGTCTTCCTTAAAACTGGATCAGATCCACTCCAAAGTCTCCCATAAAATTGGATCAGATCCACTCCAAAGTCTTCCTTAAAACTGAATCAGATCCACTCCAAAGTCTTCCTCAAAAACAGCTTCAAACAAGCTCATCCCGTTCATTTCTATGGGAATTTCATTCTTTGGTTGAATTTCACTCTTTGTTTGCTCATATCAAGGGTTTTTGAGCATTCTTCCTGGTTAAAAAAAACTAAATGTCACTTCTTTGAAGTTGATCCTAATGGATTATGCTCCAAATGAGGCAATGTCAAAATTGTAAGTGCTTAATGTCCTACCCAAATGTTTCTATCTTCTAAAAAATCTTTTTAGATTTGACGTGAGGCTTCCCCTAGATCCTGTAATCACGTCCTACTTGCCTGGGTATTGGCAGTGTGCCGATGCTGCACCCAGCTTCATTGCACATATCCAACAAGTATAATTTATACTAAACAAAACCTATCAATTCCAAATGATCACAATGGCTGAAAGGGGTTTTCTAGAAGGTAGATGATAGAGCAGTTGACACACGAGAGCTACAACTCCATTCCCACTAGGAACATTGCAACCCTCATCCTTGAGATCGGTGGAGGCCAAGTGGTTGCCACCACTGGTTACTAGAATGGAAGGAAGCGTGTCCCTTAATATAATCTTGACCCATCTTTTTTTCTAGAAGTTACACTCTTGAGCCAAAATAGTCAATTACAGACCAGGCTGGCCTCTGATAAACCTGACTTATGAAGATAAGAGACAAAGTTGCATTGCTCTTTCCTACTACTACTTTACTCTAGAGATTGGTGGGGATTAGGTAGACCTTCATCGATCAGTTTCTTGAAGTAATACTTGACTTTTCTCTTACAGCTACATGGTCACCGTGACAAATCGGAGATTAGCCCTGGCAGTTTTTGTTTGCCTACTCCTTTCCTGTCTCATTGGTTTTGCGCCAATGATGGGATGGAACCAGTTCCAGCAATATGTGGGCAGTAATAAAACTCAAACTGCATCAGAAAGATCAGTTATGGCTTTCGAGCGGTCCATCGTTATTTATCCGACATCTTTCCAACAAAGAGACCTTTCCAACGCTTATTTTAGCCACAAAGAGATTACTAATAATGATACCATCCAAGGTGACCATCTCGGCTGCTGTTCCCTCACTGCCGTGTTTAGTCCGGAGTACCTTGTGTACTTTGTGTTTTTTGGTTGTATTCTGCTGCCGTTACTTATCATGTTGACCATTTACTGTGACCTCTTTAGGGTGGTTCGAGAGCACCTGAGATCTTCTAAGAAGCGGGAAACCCACATGGCATGGACTCTACTGCTCCTCGTGGGAATCTTCTGCTTATGTTGGATTCCACTCAACACAATTAACAGCCTAAGACTCTTGTGTCAATCTTGCACCATCCCAATTTCTCTTATTCGCTTAGCTGTGCTCTTCTCACACTTGAATTCCTTTGCAAATCCCTTGGTTTACGCTATGAGGAAAAAAGACTTTAGTGTAGCCCTCAGATCTATGGCTTCTCGCCTCGTCGGCTGTTGTCCAATACCCAAAATTGTTTCTCGGAATCACAAAGTTCATCCACAAGACATATAACATCATAGCTTGATCACACTGATTTTAATCCTTTCAAAAAAAGATAATCAAGCTTCATTGTGATCCCATAACCATGTTTATTTCACACTTCACCCCAAATCATGGGACCCCCTTCATTTATAAAGTCATGTTGGAGGTTGGGCCCATTGTATAAGTCAATTTCTGTACATAGCTTTTTAGTGTTCTATATAGCAATGATTAAGAGTGATCTAGAGTTGATTTGGTCTACTGACCCCGGTGGGGAATTCCTGGAGCTTCTCAAAACTAAATATGACCACACACTGTCTCCAAAGTCCCAAGGTAACCACCTAACAGGGTTAATAATGTCTGTTCCTCTTGAGTCCCTTACTGATAGCTGTCATGTTGTAGCCCCTCCATCTTTAGTAGTTGTTGGCCAAATCAGCGGCTTGCCGCAAAGGTAGTGAGGGATCCATGAGGTTGAGAGTGGGATATTTAGAGGATGCCACCACTAGTGAGAAGATTGAGGAACAGACCATGAGTAAGCCACCTGAATACGAGTGCAGCTAGCAACCAGGTAAATGTGACAAAGACATGAAAAACTAGATGGCCCAGAAAAAGAACATTGGCAAGACAGAGAGCTTGGCATGAGTGAGCGTATTACTGTTAAATTAAAGGAAAAACAAGTTATCACCTACCCACAGGATAAGGGATAACTAGTGATGAGCAAACGTGGTCGGATAAGGTGTTATTTGATCATGCTCGGGTGCTAACTGAGGGTCTTCGGTGTTCTCGAATTATATGTTCGAGTTCTCCCAACAGTTGGACCACCACTGACCAATAACTTATAATTTGATAGATGATAACTTATTTTCAGTGAACAACCCCTTAAAGCCTGATAAAGCCAGCCGAGAAGACAACCCAAAGGACTGATGCGATAGCGTGAGAGTACAAAACCTAACTGGTGAGAGAGAGCGGGCACAAAGTTTTTTTTTGTTTTTTAACATTTAAAAGTCATCTTGTTGACTTGGCCATTACTCTGGCGGACACAATGACCCCGGAGGTCCCTTCCAAATCTGACATTCTTCAATTCATCCTGAGCCTATCCTGCATGTCTCGCGAAGTTCCAGCCTGCCCCATGACTCGGCCAAATTTCTTACAAGTATGTGCACCTCTTGCATAATTCACATATTTAGGATGTGGTGCCCATCGGATAGGAAGGCGGAGATGCTGCAGCTTCACATTTTTCTCAAAATTTCATGAAAATTTCTCAAAATTCATGAAAAGTGCAACGAATCGATCCTTAGGGTTCGTTCACACGATGGTCCCTCATATTAGAGAGTATTCGGCAAAAAGCGTCAATAATTTTTATATTACATTTCTTAGAGTGAAAATCTCGGTAACTGAAGGTTTTTGTGGTTCAGTTTATGGGCAGTGAGAACAGAAGAAATAAGCAAAAAAAAAAAAATTGGCACAAGTGTGAAAACAAGAACCGTTCTCTGGTTTCAGGATTTTCAGGAAAAGAAAGCGAAAGGTGAACAATAATTTCTAGTAGAACGAACTCTAAGAAAGGACAAATGGACCCTCATGTTTTCCCGGAAATCACCCGACCTATAGGAATGGGGGATAAGGAGGGCGTCCTCGCCGCGATCTATTCTTCGTTAGTGTATTCAGACCTCATAGTTGTAGACGATTGGTTATAGGTCCGGAAGAATAATCTGTCCGACCCTTCTGATTTTCTATTGAAACGAAATCAAAAGGGTCCGACAGATCATATTTTTTTTTTTACTGCTCAATTAAAACGAAACTCAAAAAATAAAAAAATAAAATAAAAGGATTTTTTTTCCCTTATTTTACAACATTGAATTTTTAAATTGAAAATTACAGCAAAAAAAATAAAAAAATAAAAAAAAAACAACCAACCAAGCTCACATTCACCGAAAGTGGTCGGGGAGGAGAAAAAAATGAAAATGCAAAAAAAAAAAAAAAAAAAAAAAAGGAGAAAAAGCGACAGGTTCATAAGGGGATAATGTCTTTTAGAAGGCTGACATCATTTTTAAAGCACAAAAACCCCCCCGTCAGTGGTAGTTATTTGTACTGGAGATTGAATGTATTGAATGTCCCCGGTGCTAATGGACCTCGTATCTCGGAGTGACTGTCGGCCCCGGGGTGGAGGTAATCCGCAGCAGATTGTCTATGGATTTTAACGATCCTCCACAGAAGCAAAGTTAGTGAACCATTAAATTTGCAGAGACATTGCAAAAGTCTAGACATCCCCGCCCTGCAATAATGTATGAATGAAGTCTCGGTGCAGTCGGTGCTTTGGGTCTACAGAGGAGCACATCAGTTCTCAGGACCCGGGTCCAGCAGTCAGTAATCCGCAGCCCTGCAAAACCCCAACTCTTCTGATTGGCTGGCCAAAAAAGAGAAAAGGGATGCCGGCAGGTAGGGGGTATTTCACGGGGCTCCCGTCCAGCAGCCACGGATTAGTGACCCGTACTCTAGACCGGGGTCCTGCAAAATTTGGCGCAGATATACAACCATTGCTTCATACAGAAATGTATTGGTGCTTCCCTCAGTCAAGCACTTGCAGTACTACAGGTAGAGCGCCCGCGTAAGCAGTGCAACAGTATAAGCATCGGAGCATGCTAATTAGGCGCATGGTGCACCTGGGTGTGGCCAAGAGGATCAGCACTATGTTCCACCCACTGGTTTCGCCTGTTCCTACCTCCCTCACTGGTGACTGACAGCGCTGGCTTGCCTGAGTTTTCTCCGCAGACGGCACTGTCAATCACCAGTGAAGGACTGATTAGGGAGGTCACGCCCAGAGTGCACCAAACACCTAATTAGCATATTTGATTGAATTTCTGTTCCTGTAGAAAGGAGGCAGCTATTAGTTTGCTTTTTAGGCTAAGTGCGCACGTACTTTTTTGCCCTGCGGATTTTTCCGCGCAGAATTGAAGAAATCTGCAGGTTTCCTGCAGATTTCTTCCTGTTTTTTCGTGGTTTTCTTGCGGTTTTTCCCTGAGGTTTTCCCCCTGCGGATTTGGAGAATGGAGCAGGTGGAAAACCGCACAAAAGAAGTAACATGCTGCATATTTTGTACCGCAAGAAAACCGCGCGGAAAAATCTGCAGCGTCTGCACAGCATTTTTTTTTTTCAATTGATTTACGTTACTGTACATCACAATGCGGATATGCATCGTGTCTGCGCGGTAAAATCAGCTGCGGATCCGCTGGAAATCTGCATCGTGTGCACACGGCCTTATAGGGATCATATTGTTTCTACCCTCAGTTTGGGCTGGCAATAACACAGACACACTCCCTTTAAATAAAACAAAAATTCCCCTTTAAAAAAGTCTACATCAACAATTGTAACGACCCAAACAATTAAATTATCTTGTAAATTATCCCATACAATGAATAATGAGGGCAGAGGGCGATTAACCTTTAAATGCCCGAGGTCCAATCGCTGCAATTGCGACACTAGTTTTTTTTTTTTACGCCCTGATACGGGCGGGTCAGCAGAAAAGTAAAAAACGGTGCTAGTAACAAAGTCACAGCAAGGAGAGCAGAACAGAACCGACCAATGACAAAGCAGCAGCAGAAGGAAAATTAGACCACACCCTCTAACATCCACGTGACCACACAGGAAGTAGCCAGATGCGTTCCAACAGGCATCGAGGTTTGAAACGCATTAGCCACGCCTTGAACCCTTTGCGTAAAGACGTCGTCCAATCGTGTTCCTCCCCGGCTAGAAAAGGCGTAAGCGTAACGCCGTTTCCTTTCTTTAGCGCCTGGGAGACCCCGTTTTTCCCTTTTGCCGTCTCGGCTCTACAGAGAGAAGGTGAGTGCGGCCTGGCGCGGCCGGAAGCGCGGGTTTTCCTGTTTATTTGGGACCGGAGTGTGATTCGGGAGACGCCGCGGAGCTTATATGGTGACCGCGGCGTGAGCATGTGGTCCGGGCAGCGGCCTCCGGCTCTGTGGCTGGTATCCGGGTGCCCGCATGGGGCCTGTGTACTGGATGCTGCAGGCTGAGCACATGGGGCCCAGTCAGGTATCAGTCCCCTGTATGGACTGTCAGCTATTAGTGACCCTGTAAGACCCCCTGATACACTGGGGGTTTCTGCTCTGCTATCTGACAGCAGCGTGGCCATAATGCTCCACTGTCCCTTGCACTGCAGGCTCCGCTCCTTTGGTTGCTCATGTGGCTGCTTTCGCTGACTGTGGTGGGATTGGACCCCTCATTCTAGAGATCATTGGGGTCCTGTGATTAGTGCTACTCTTTGGACCAGTGTGGGCTTATGATAGTCGGACCCCCATTGATCATACATTGATCACTACAGCAAAACCTCAGCCCAGGGGCCACCAAAGCAGGCCAGTGTGAGCCCCCTCAAGCCACCCCTGGGATCTGCCGGTATTCCAGGCCTCTCTTCATGGGCCGGTACATGTGTGTGGGGTGCTATGCAGTGGCCACTGAACGCACACTGAAGACCCCCCCCATGGTTTCATACCAGCCCAAAAAGAGGCCCTAGGGGTGCAGGCAGGTAGGGGATTTGCTGTGTTTTGGCTCATCTGCTTCATGACCGGGGTTTTTAAATTGTTTTTCTCCAGTGATATATGTATGATCTCCTCACTCACTCAGCCATTGTTAGCTGCTGATCCACTAAGAAAAGACACCCTCCCCTCGTCCAGCACTGATTCTGTGCAGCTGCTCCTGGCATCTGCAATTGACATTGTGCCAGCAGACTATAGACACAAGTCAGCATTGGACCTGGGGAGGATAAGCAAAGAACCGTTTTTATCAGACTACAGCCTGTAGGACGGGGGTTTTCTGTAGCTGAATAACTCCTCGTGTCCTGCATCCCTTTTCTGTGCGATGTTGAGATTATGGCCACATGTGACTCTTAAAGGGATAAGATGAGCGATACATCACTAGGACGTGGCGTTCCCTTTGACTGTCAATGTCATGCTGGGAATTGTAGTTTTTATTAGATGGAGATGCAAGTTGGTGGCTGCTAAATGATTTGGAGCGCCCCCTCTGGCTGTCGGGGGAGATTCTGGGTTACATTATGTGAATACTTTTAACTTTTTTTTTCCCTTTCATGCTCAGATGCCCGGAGTCACCGTGAAAGACGTGAACCAGCAGGAGTTCGTCAGAGCCCTGGCTGCTTTCCTCAAGAAGTGAGTGGTGGTGGTGGTAGTAGTCGCTTATGTCTTCTTGTTCTCGGTGATTTTCATGTATTGTCTGTTTGTAGGTCTGGTAAACTCAAGGTTCCCGATTGGGTAGACACAGTAAAGCTGGCGAAACACAAGGAACTGGCACCGTACGATGAGAACTGGTTCTACACCCGTGCTGGTAAGTACATCCTGTGATGGTGCTCTGTGATCTCCAGGAATCAGGTGGCTATGTTCCCACCACAGCCGGTTACAGGGGGTAGAGGGCGGCTATGCTCCCGCCACAGCCGTTTACAGGGGAGAGGGGGCATCTATGCTCCCGCCACAGTAGATTACTGTGCAGAAAGGGCATCTAGGCTCCTGCCACAGCAGACTGCAGAGCAGGAAGGGTATGTACAGTGGTTATGGAAAGTATTCAGACCCCTTTAAATTTTTCACTTTCATTGCAGCCATTTGGTAAATTAAAAATAGTTCATTTTTTTCCCTTCATTAATGTACACACTGCACCCCATCTTGACAGAAAGAAAACAAATGTAGACATTTTTGCAAATTTATTAACAAAGGACAACTGAAATACCACATGGTCATAAGTATTCAGACCCTTTGCTCAGTATTGCGTAGAAGCACCCTTTTGAGCTAGTACAGCCATGGGAATGATGCATCAAGTTTTTCACACCTGGATTTTGGAATCCTCTGCCATTCTTCCTTGCAGATCCTCTCCAGATACTTTGGCGTATGTGATGTCAGGCATACTCCAAAGTGGTTGGTACTGGGTGCAACTGGGTATATACACACCTTGCGCCTGGCAGCGGCAGCATGTTGGCGTCTCTTCCTTACATTGGTCAGTGTCATCTCCTCCCCACTATATTCTCGTAAACTGACTGGTCAGGAGACTACCTCCTTAACCTCTTTACTACCTCTGATGTACGCTGCTGTTAAATATCGCTGTCAATCACTGACAATGGCATTGCATTTAACACGCGCTGAGCCGAGGCATGTCACAAATCCCACTGATGAGTTGATGTGACAGTTGGGGGTCTGCAGATGTGCCTGTCAATTTAACCCCTTTTGAACAGCTGACATGTGCCCGGAACAGCTGCGGGTGGAATCACGATCCACCAGTGTTAACCCGTTAAATGCCATTGTCAAACTGGCCATTGGGCTGGAAATCTTCCCAATGGTGACCCCCATCGCGTGATCTCTGGTCACTGGTGGATTGGCATGACAACCAGAGGTCTCCTGGAGGTCGGCGCTCATGGCAAGTGAGTAATTCTGTTACATAGAGGCGATCTGATCATCGCCTCTATATAGCCGAGCTAATCGGGTTATGGCAGCTTCTAGTTTCCAATGGAGACTATTGCAGCATGCCAAAAGTAAAAAAAGGTTTTTAAAAAAGTACAAAAGCTCAAATCGCCCCCCTTTCAAAAAACGATAAAAAAATCAAACATACACGTTTGGTACCGCCGCGTTCAGAATCGCCCTATCAATAATAAGATTCACCTGATCAGTAAATGGCGTAGCGAGAAAAAAGTCAAAATGCCAAAATTACGGGTTTTTTGTCGCAGTGAAATTGCATTAAAATGCAATAACGGGCGATCAAAAGATCGTATCTGCACAAAAATGGTATCCTTAAAAAGTCAGCTCAGTGCTCAAAATAAGCCCTCACCCAACTCGAGATCACGAAAAATGGAGACACTACAGGTATCGGAAAATGGGGCATTTTTTTATTTTTACGCAAACTTTGGAATTTTTTTTTCCCTACTTAGATAAGCAAGAACTTAATACATGTTTGGTGACTATGAACTCGTAATGACCTGGAGAATCATAGCAACAAGTCAGTTTTAGCATTCAGTGAGCATGGTGAAAAAGTGTGGGATTGCACTTTTTTGGAATTTCACCACACTTTATTTTTTTCCCCGTTTGAGTATACGATATGGTAAAACCAATTTTGATGTACAACTCAGCCTGCCAAAAACAAGCCCTCACATGGCCATGGGGACGGAAAAATAAGTTATGGCTTTGGGAAGAAGGGGAGCAAAAAACAAACGCAAAAACGAAAATGGGCTCCGGCCTGAAGGAGTTAATTCCTCCATGGCCGGTGTTCATAAAAAGTTGTGATTTCTGTTATGGATGGCAGGGCTGAAGCCCTTCGATGTGTTGCGACGGTGACCGGACGATCGCAGCGTCAACTCTCCTAAGGATGCTATTGAAGCCAGGAAAAAGTATGAGAAAGTGTTTTAAAATATAAAAAAAAGTTAAAAATCACCCCCTTTTTCCCCAATGGAAAAACAATTAAAAACGAAAAATACACAATTGGTATTGCTGCGTTCAGAAATGTACGATCTATCAAAATATAAAATAAATTAATCCAATTGGTAAATGGCGAAATGAGGAAAAAAACTGAAACTCCAAAATTACGTTTTTGTTTAATGCGAGGCAATGAAAACCTCATATCTACCCGCAAATGCTATCAATAAAAAGTCAGCTCAGGATGCAGATAAAAGCCATGACACCCCCATATACTGAAAAATGTAGAAGTTACGGGTCTTTGAAATTGGCAACAAAATTTACCTTTTTATACATTTTGGCATCTTTCCTCCTCACCTAAATAAAAAAATATACATGTTTAATATCTGTGCACGAATGGCGGCGGCCCCTGACGCTTGTATAATACGGGGACTCCTGATGCTTGTATCTTTCAGCCTCCACAGTCCGGCACTTGTACCTCCGTGGGGGTGCAGGCGTAGGCTCCATGACCAAGATCTATGGCGGGCGTCAGCGCAACGGTGTGATGCCAAGTCACTTCAGTCGTGGATCAAAGAGTGTCGCCAGGAGGGTTATGCAGGCACTGGAGGGCCTGAAAATGGTGGAGAAGGACCCCAATGGGTAAGTGTGGCTGCAATCGAGGTTCATGCCATGCATTAGCCCCTCTGGGCTGGAATCAATGCGGCAGGAGGAATGCATGAGCTGTCGAAGGGTCGTTGTCTGCGTTAAAGCTGTTGATCACCTTTATTTTACGCCGCATTCTGGAATTATTTACTTTGTTTTCTTTTCGGAGACTTTGCAGCATCATGTGTCCTTCTCTTGCCTTACAGAGGTCGCAGACTAACTCCCCAAGGACAGAGAGACTTGGACAGAATCGCTGGACAGGTGAGCCCACTGCAGCCTCCCCTCATCCTGCAGGGGTGAGACATGTATGATGGAATCTTGATCTGAAAAATACTTTACTGATCTTCCCAGATGGGATGTGATGCCATCTGTGGTGCTAAATATACGGCTCCTGCACGAAGTGCTATTAAGGCCGTGTGCATTATTATTTACTTAGAGCCATTGATTCCATGGTGCTGTACATGAGAAGGGGTTACATACAAATTACAGATATCACTTACAGTAAACAAACTAGCAATGACAGACTGATACAGAGGGGAGAGGACCCTGCCCTTTCGGGCTTACATGCTGCAGGGTGGTGGGGAAGGAGACAGTAGGTTGGTGGGTTGCAGCAGTTCAGGTGTTGGTTGAGGTGATATCTCTGGTAGTGGTGAGAGAGAAGGAGGTAGCGGGGTCATTGCAGGCTGTATGCTTTCTTGAAGAGGTGGGAGCCAGTGAAGAGATTTGCAGAGGGGAGATGCAGAGGAGTAGCAAGGAGAGAGATGAATTAGTCGGACAGCAGAGTTAAGGATGGACTGGAGAGATGCGATGGTGTTAGTAGGGAGACCCACAGAAAAGGATGTTGCAGTAGTTGAGGTGGGAGGTGAGGGCATGCACAAGCATTTTAGTAATAATCATTATTTCTTGTTCGCCTTATTGGGGGACACAGAGACCATGGGGTGTATGCTGCTGCCACTAGGAGGCTGACACTATGCACAAAAAAAGGTTAGCTCCTATTTTTATATAGCGCTAACCTATTCTGCAGCGCTTTACAGTTTGCACACATTATCATCACTGTCCCTGATGGGGCTCACAATGAAAGGATGGATTCTGGAAATATTTTTGAGCTGGAGGCGACTGGAGGTATAAAGAGCTTGGATGTGCGGTTTGAAGGACAGGGCAGAGTCAAAGGTTACTCCGAGGCAGCGGACTTCCGGTACTGGGGAAAGAGTGATGTCATTAATTGTTATAGCTAGGTCGGGTAAGGAAGGCTTGAGGAAGCGATAGGAGGAGGATATGGCTGATAGACACTCTGGGATTCTGGACAGCAGAGAGGTGACGTCTGGGCCAGAGAGGTTGATCTGAGTGTCATCAGCATAAAGGTGGTACTGGAATCCGTGGGACTTTGAGTTGCCCCAGACCAAGTGTGTAGAGTGAGAAGAGTAGGGGTCCTAAAACAGAGCTTTGGGGGACTCCAACAGAGGGTGGGATGAGGAGGTGGTGTGGGAGACGCTGAATGTGCGGTTGGAAAGGTATGAGGAGATACAGGATAGGGTGAGGTCATTGATGCCGAAGGAGGAGAGTGCATTAAAGGAGCTTTGCCTAAATACATCTATAAGATAAGTGATGGGTGGCTCATATCTGGGGGTCTCACCAGTGGACACTCCCAGTCATGGAGGGGTCATCAATTCCCCCCCCCCCCGATTGAATGGCGCTGTGCTGCCTTCCCATTCATAGTGTAGATGGCAGAGTAAACAACATCAATGACATTTGATCGGTAAGTACGGGTCCTTCCATCACCCATCTGTAGATATTGGGTCACATACTCAAGTAATCTGGGGGGGGGGGGAGGTTCTTGACAATCCTGTTAAAGGGAAATCTTTTCAGGACAGGATAACTGTTCAAACAAAGCACAAGCGCTTTTGGTGCACAATGGTGTGGCAAATCATTTATATAGACCTTGCCATCGCTACTCTATGGGTCTAGGATGTCAGAGCTGTCAATCAAATAAGGGGGGTGCAGATTGAGGGGAATCAGGTGGAAAGTGAAGGTGTACTTCGGGGATTGGCCGAGCCGTGAAGCACTGTGTGGTGGGACTTACCGGCAAAGCATGACTGTTCAAATTAAGTTCCTCTTAAAGAAGTTGTTCACTATCTGGACAACTTCTCATACCCCACACTTGTTCCCAACAACATAATAAAGCCTATACTTGTCGCCTGAGCTGGCACCGTTCCTGCAGTGTCGTCACTCGCTTTCCCTGGGGCTCCTGTGCTGTTATGACACGTGAGCCCGGTGCCCAATCGGCGCTGCTGTTGCTGTCTATGCCTCCCGTCGAGTTAAAGATTAAGTGAGAGCAGGTGCAGCGGTGACAGTGATGTAGGCGCCGGGATCACATGTCACCAGAGCCCTGGGACCACGAGTGCCGACACAGCTGAAACTGCTCTGGCAAGGGAGGGGGAGTGTAGGCTTTTTTTATTTTATCGGGGCCAAACATTTAGATCCAGAATGGATTGTCCAGGTAGTGCACAACCCCTTTAAGGTGACTCATTGTTCTCGGCAGCACGCTATGTAAACAGGACCTGTGCTGCAGAGCATCATGTCTGCCTAGGAGCTGTCTATTACGGATCGTTCTGTGCACGGTTGGCAAACGTGGCTTATTGCTGGCAGTTTTTGCCCTGCATTGTCCAGTGTGAGCACTCTCTCTTCTTTGGCTCCTTTTCCTAATGCTTGTTGGTAACTTTCTTTACATTGGCGATGACTTTCTATCCTTTCTGATTTCTGTATTTGTCTTCCCCCAGGTTGCAGCGGCCAACAAGAAACATTAAGTCAGTTTGTTAAAATAAAATTTTCTGTTTCAAAACTGAAGACAACGTAAAGTGTTTTTTTTGTTTAAATTTTTTATAACCTCAAATTCTCAAGAATTTTATTAGAAGCTGCTTGATGTGTTCACAGCTGGCTTGTGGGATCTGCGCTGGCCCGACACTCCAACTCTGCAGGTCACTGTCATTTTTTTTTTTTTTTGCAGCTGCCGCTATGGAGGTGTCAGTAACAGGTGTTAGATTTGGGTGACCTGTCATTTTAGTTGTCTGTTCACACACTGACACTGTGGTCAGTGACTACTGATTAAAAAAAAAAAAACACCTTCGTTAGGCTCCTGACTGCTTTAGTAAAGTAATGGTTCACAGAACCTCATAAAAATCACAGGAGTCCCTCTTGGATCAATGTAAAATCCACAGCATACAAAAGAACAACGCTCCAGATGTTAGTGAAAATAAATCTTCACATTTAATCTGCCTTCTGTGGCAACGGTTCAATCCAAATGATGTCTTTGTGTGGGGTCGTGGGCTTATAGATGAAGCGCACTCTGTCAAATGCTTGTGGTACATCATCCCATAACGACCGCACCAGAGACTAGATTAATCAAACCGATCGATACCTGATCAATGCCCAGAAATTAAAAATCTCTGGCACATTAGAATGAGTTCACTGACCGATTCTCAATTGACTCATTCTGCAGCCAGCAATTCAGTGGAGCCTATAGAAGGCAAGTGGTGTAACGTTTTTAATAAAAACCCAATTACAGTGCACAAAAAGTTATTTTTAGTCAAAAATACAAGTAAGAAAAAAAGTGTGTGTATTGACAATGTCATAATGGTTGCCATGGCGGCGATGTCATAATAGGTTGCCATGGTGACGGTGGTGTCTGATGTCATAATAGGTTCCCATTGCAACAATGATGTCATAAAGGTTGCCATGGCAAAGATGAGGTCATAATAGGTTGCCATGGCGACGATGTCAGAATGGTTGCAACCTATGAGAATCACCATGGCACAGGACTATGGGATGGAAGATATGTATGGTGGGTATATGGGCACGGGACTATGGGATGGAGGATATGGGATTAGAGGATATGTATGATGGGAATATGGGCATGAGGCTATGGGATAGAGGATATATATGATGGGTATATAGGCACAGGACTATGGGATGGAGGATATGTATGATGGGAATATGGGCGCGGGACTATGGGATGGAGGATAATTATAATTTGTTGTAACTAACCACAGTTAGTTACTATGCCTGGGCAACGCCAGGCTCTTCAGCTAGTAATAAATATAGAGGGGTTACTTGCAGTTCATCTCTATACACCCACGTGTCCTGTGTGCACAAGGAGTTAACCCCTCGCTATTCTCCGTACGACATGTTTTGGAACTGGAGCGCACAATGTCCTTGATTAAAATTACTGTCTATATAAGTTTTTTTTTGTTTCCCTCTCTGGTACATGTCAAGACAGCTCCGGCTCGCGTGCGTTTTGCAGGTGCAGGTAATTACCGTATAAGCAGAGATGACACATTGCCTATACAACCTTCGCTGCGTTTTTACTAATCTGATCGTCTCGCAGCACCTGCTGCAAAGACCCCCAGCGCATATTACAGGGAAAGTCTTTTCAAAGTGCAACTTCCACAGATGGGATGTAAGAGTATTTCCATATGAATTGCCAGGTCTCAATCCATATTTTAAGTTCCATCATTATGGCTTCTTAAAGGAAGCCTGTTCTCGCTCATAAATATATTGGTGGGGGGGGGTTGAGGGACAAATCTGTGGGTGCTGACCTTGTATTATGTGGATGAACACCCAAACCCAACACCCTCAGGCATATATGAAGCTCTGGAGAGCTGCACATGGCAATCTGTGAACGTCAAGACTTGTAGACTGAGGCTTTTGTGTCGATGTTGCGTGTAATTTGCCATACTAAGTTCTTACAGGGGGTTATGCCTAGCTTAATTTAAGGGTATTATCAGATAAAACAGAAACTCCCAAAATGATGCGAGGAGACTGTTTAGAAAACTATAGATATGGGTAAAGCAGCGCAGGGCCAGACTCTTGGTCCACATGTACTGTCAGTGCCCAGTTAGTGACTTCCTGCCTGGTTTCTGTTCCCAAGACTACTTTCCCAGCATACTTAACCCCTTCACCCCCAAGGGTGGTTTGCACGTTCATGACCGGGCCAATTTTTACAATTCTGACCACTGTACCTTTGAGGTCATAACTCTGGAACGCTTCCATGGATCCCGGTGATTCTGACACTGTTTTCTCGTGACATATTGTACTTCATGTTAGTGGTAAAATTTCATTCAAATAACTTGCGTTTATTTGTGAGAAAAACGGAAATTTGGCGAAAATTTTAAATTTCGCAATTTTCCAACTTTGAATTTTTATGCCCTTAAATCAAAGAGATACGGCACACAAAAAACTTGATAACTAACATTTCCCACATGTTTACTTTACATCAGCACAATTTTGGAACCAAAATTTTTTTTTGTTAGGAAGTTATAAGGGTTAAAAGTTGACCAGCGATTTCTCATTTTTACAACACCATTTTATTTTTAGGACCACATCACATTTGAAGCCACTTTGAGGGGTCTATATGATAGAAAATACCCAAAAGTGACACCATTCTAAAAACTGCACCCCTTAAGGTGCTCAAAACCACATTCAAGAAGTTTATTAACCCTTTAGGTGTCACAGGAATTTTTTTGAATATTTAAAAAAAATGAACATCTAACTTTTTTTCATAAAAAAAAATAATTCAGGTTCAATTTTTTTTTTTACCAAGGGTAACAGGAGAAATTGGACTGCAAAAGTTATTGTGCAATTTGTCCTGAGTACGCAGATACCTGATATGTGGGGGGGAACGACTGTTTCGGCGCATGGCAGAGCTCAGAATGGAAGGAGCGCCGTTTGACTTTTTCAATGCAAAATTGGCTGGAATTCAGATTGGACGCCATGTCACGTTTGGAGAGTCCCTGATGTACCTAAAAAGTAGAAACCCCCTACAAGTGACCCCATTTTGGAAACTAGACCCCCCAAGGAACTTATCTAGATATGTGGTGAGAACTTTGAACCCACAAGGGCTTTACAAAAGTTTATAACGTACAGCGGTACAATTAAAAAATCATATTTTTTCCATAAAAATGATCTTTTCACCCCAATTTTTATTTTCCCAAGGGTAACAGGACCCTAAAAGTTATTGTGCAATTTGTCCTGAGTACGCTGATACCCCACATGTGGGGGTAAACCACTATTTGGGCGCATGGCAGAGCTCGGAAGGGAAGCAGCGCCATTTGACGTTTTTGGCTGGAATTGAGATCGGACACCATGTCGCGTTTGGAAAACCCCTGATGTACCAAAACAGTGGAAACCCCCCACAAATGACACCATTTTGGAAACTAGACCCCCTAAGGAACTTATCTAGATGTGTGGTGAGAACTTTGAACCCCCATGGGCTTCACAGAAGTTTATAACATAAAGCCATACAATTAAAAAATCATATTTTTTCCACAAAATGATCTTTTCACCCTCAATTCTTATTTTTCCAAGGGTAACAGGACCCTAAAAATTATTGTGCAATTTGTCCTGAGTACGCTGATACCCCACATGTGGGGGTAAACCACTATTTGGGCGCATGGCAGAGCTCGGAAGGGAAGCAGCGCCATTTGACGTTTTTGGCTGGAATTGAGATCGGACACCATGTCGCGTTTGGAAAACTCCTGATGTACCAAAACAGTGGAAACCCCCCACAAATGACACCATTTTGGAAACTAGACCCCCTAAGGAACTTATCTAGATGTGTGGTGAGCACTTTGACCCCCCCCAGTGCTTCACAGAAGTTTATAACGCCCGGGCGTGGAAATAAAAAATTCATATTTTTTCCACAAACATGATCTTTTAGTCACCATTTTTTTATTTTCCCAAGGGTACCAGGAGAAATTGGACCCCAAAAGTTGTTGTCCAATTTGTCCTGAGTATGCTGATACCCCATATGTGGGAGAAAACTACTGTATGGTCACACGTCAGGGCTCGGAAGGGAAGTAGTGACGTTTTGGAATGCAGACTTTGATGGAATGGTCTGCGGGTGTCATGTGCGTTTGGAGAGCCCCTGATGTACCTAAACTATTGAAACTCCCCACAAGTGACCCCATTTTGGACACTAGACCCCCCACGGAACTTATCTAGATGTGTGCTGAGCACTTTGAACCCCCAAGTGCTTCACAGAAGTTTATAACACTCGGACGTGAAAATAAAAAAATCATTTTTTTCCACAAAAATGATATTTTTGCCCCCAATTTTTTATTTTCCTAAGAGTAACAGGAGAAATTGGACCCCAAAAATTGTTTTGCAATTTGTCCTGAGTAGGCTGATACCCTACATGTGGGGGTAAAACACTGTTTGGGCGCATGGCAGAGCTTGGAAGGGAAGGAGCACCATTTGACTTTTTCAACTCAGAATTGGCTGGAATTGAGATCAGACGCCATGTTGCATTTGGAGAGCCCCTGATGTGCCCAAACAGTGGAAACCCCCAATTCTAACTCCAACCCGAACCCCAACATGCCCCTAGCCCTAACCCTAATGGAAAAATGGAAATAAATACATTTTTTTTATTTTATTATTTTTCCCTAACTAGGGGTGATAACGGGGGGTTTGATTTACTATTTATGGCGGTTTTTATTTTTGGCAGCTGTCGCACGCTAAAAGACGCTTTTTATTGTAAAAATAGTTTTTGCATCACCACATATTGAGAGCTATAATTTTTCCGTATTTTGACCCACCGGGTCATGTGAGGTCTTATTTTTTGCGGGATGAGTTGACGTTTTTATTGGTACTATTTTCGGGCACGTGAAATTTTTTGATCGCTTTTTATTCCGATTTTTGGGACGCAGAATGAAGAAAAACCAGCGTTTCATGAATTTCTTTTGGGGGGGTGCGTTTACACCGTTCCGCGTGCGGTAAAATTGATAAAGCTGTTTTATTCTTCGGGTCAGTACGGTTACAGCGATACCTCATTTAGGTCGTTTTTTTATGTTTTTGTCGGTTTTATGCAATGAAAACTATTTTATATAAAAAATAATTATTTTTGCATCGCTTTATTCTGCGAGCTATAACTTTTTTATTTTTTCGCTGATGATGCTGTATGGCGGCTTGTTTTTTGCGGGACAAGATGACGTTTTCAGCGGTACCATGGATATTTATATGCGTCTTTTTGATCGCGCGTTATTACACTTTTTGTTTGGCGGTATGATAATAAATCATTATTTTTTGCTTCGTTTTTTATTTTTATTTTTTAAGGGGTTCGCTAAAGGGGTTAACTAATGGGACAGTTTTATAGGGCGGGTCGTTACGGACGCGGCGATACCTAATGTGTACTTTTATTGTTTTTTTTTATTTCCAAAAAATGGATTTATTGGGGGAATATTTTTTTTTTTTTTCTAATTTATTTGGCGATTTTTTTTTTTTTTTTTTTTTTTTTTTTTTTTAATTATTTTTACACTTTTTTTTTTTTTTTTTTTTTTTTTACTTTATTAAATAGTCCCAGGTGGGACATCACTGTCCTGTGACAGATCGCTGATCTGTCACATCACAGATCACTGTGACAGATCAGCGATCTGACACAGGCACTGCAGAAGGCTTCCTCATGCCTGCGCTTTGCAGGCACTGAGGAAGCCAGCTTCCTCAGGCCCCCGAAGGCCCCCGTTGCCATCTTTGATTCGGGGGCCTGGAGGAAAGGAGTCCCCCGCAGCAGCGCTGCACATTGCGCTGCCGTGGGGGGCTCAGGGAAGCACGGAGGGAGCCCCCTCCCTGCCGATGCTTCCCTTTAACTCCCGGTACACCGCGATCATGTTTGATCGCGGTGTGCAAGGGGTTAACGTGTTGGGGGCGGTCCGTGACCGCCCCTGACACATTGTGCCGGGTGTCAGCTGTGATAATCAGCTGACACCCGGCCGCGATCAGCGGCGCTCACCACGTGGGCGCCGCTGATCGCGCCCGACGTACTATCCCGTCCATGGGCATAGGGGCCCAGGTCCCATGGACGGGATATACCGTCGGATGTCAGGAAGGGGTTAAACGACATTACTTGAAGGTGAGGGCTTTTGCTGACCAAACCCCCCCCTACAGTTACATAGCTACATAGGTTGGATAAAGACCTAGGTCAATCAAGTTCAACCTTTCTCCACCAACTGTACATTTCGTCACTAATCTAACTATAACCCGCAATGTTGTGTATCAAGGAAATCGTCTAGCCCTTTTTTAAAAGCTTAGTGTCTGTTACTACCTCCTATGGTCAGCATTCCATAGTCTAACTGTTTTTTTAACCTTAAAGAACCCTTTCCTGTTTAGCTGTCGGAATCGCCTTTCTTCCACCCATGATGAGTGCCCCCATAGTCCAGAGCACAGTCCTTGGAAGGAACAAGTCATGTGCCAGTGTTTTGTACTGACACATATATTTATACGTGTAAACGAGATCTCCTCTAAGACGTCTTTTTTTTTTTTTTTTTTTTTTTTTTTTCTATGCTAAACAAGCCCAACTTTTCCAGCCTCTCATCATGAGTGGCCTACATCCCTTGTTGTAATCTAGTTGCTGTCTTTGAACTGACTCTAACTTCTGAATATCCTTTTTAAAATGTGGAGCTCAAAACTGGATCCCACATTCTAGATGTGGACTCACCAGTGATTTATAAAGGGGTAATAATACGTTGGGATCGTGGGATTTTCTTTTTATACATCCTAAAATCTTGTTTGCTTTTGCAGCTGCTGCCTGACATTGAGTACTGCTGCTCAGCTTACTTGTAACCAGAATCCCCCATCCATCTCTTGATCTGTAATCCCGAGTATATTCCCATTTAATGCATATGCAGCAATAGGATTACTCCATCCTAGGTGCATTCCTCTACATTTATCCATATTAAGGCTGTGTGCCCACGATGCGATTTTTAAGCGTATTTTCCGCGATTTTCGGCGCAAAAACGCTGCGAAAACGTTTACAAATCTTGTACAGAACGCACCCCATGCATTCCGCACATGCTGTGCTAATGCTGTGCTTTTTTCCGTGGCTGAATTGCATCACGGAAAAAATCGCAGCATGCTCATTCTTTTGTGCGGAATTGCAAAAAATTGCTGTCCTCCAGGCCCTGGGTACCATACCCCTGTAAAAAAAAAAAAAGAAAAAATCGGGGTATATTTACCTTCCGACGTCCCGCGCTGCATTCCCGGCCTAAGCGTTCCCAGTAATGCCTTGCGGCAAGGTCCTGTGATGACGTAGTCTCGCGTGACTCTAGCGGTCTCGCGAGATCGCTATAGTAACGCGATACCAATGTCATCACAGGTCTCGCAAGGCATTACTGGGAACGGGAGCGTCGCTGAGACAGCGTGGGACGTCGGAAGGTAAATACACCCCAATTTTTTTTTTTTATCATTTTTAACATTCTATCTTTTACTATTGATGCCGCATAGGCGGCCTCAATAGTAAAAATCTGGTCACACTCGTCAAACACTATGTTTGACGAGTGTGACCAACCTGTCAATCACTTTCCAAGCGATGCTTCAAATCGCTTGGAAAGTGCTTGAATATCGCACGTGAAAATCGCGAACATCGCGGAAAAAAAGTGCGATTTCTGGGAAGGAGTCCGGTTTTCAGTGTCCGGATTTAATTGCATCGTGGGCACATAGCCTCAATCTCATTTGCCAAGTGTTTACCCATTCAGACATCTTATTCAGATCGTTTTGCAATATTGTAATGTCAAGGTCAGATTTTAATATCCTGCATAGTTTGGTGTCGTCAGCATAGACTGACACTTCACTCTCAATCCCATCCATTAGGTCATTAATAAAGAGGTTAAAAAGAATCAGTCCTAGCACAGATCCCTTTGCTTACTCGAATAGATTGGGGGTGGACAATGCTGTTGTGTCTCTTGCTTACAGTATGTTCTGGTTTCAATAATGGTGGGACCACTACACTCGATGACTTCTCCATTGCCTCCCATACCTGGCAGCCACTCTTGCTATGCAGAATGAAGGAGGAGGATAATGGACCACCTGTCAGGACACAGTTTGTACAGATGGGGGGGTGGTTGTGTCTGGCATACTACTGAGCAGTGTAGGTACCACTCGGGGAACGGTGCTGTCGCCCTATTCATGCTGTATGCAGCAGATTTTCAATATAAATCTGATTTTTGCCACTTTCAAAAATCCTACGATGACTCCGTGGTAGTTGGATGTATCGGGGGGGGGGGGTATGTGGTGTCGGATTCTGTGGAGTGGTGCCAAGCTATTATGCTATGCTGCCGTTATACACTTTATTGACTTGGAGGGAAATTGTAAGATCAGAAAAACACACACTTCAGCAATTTACTGCTTTTCAAAATTTTCTGCCGGTCTCAGGATATTAAGGGTATGTGCACACGTAGTGAAATCTGCTGCGTTTCCGCAGCTGTTTTGGCTCTGCGGGTCCACAGCAGATTCTGCTACGTTGTACAGTACCTTTATTTTCAATGGGAAAAAAAACTGCAGTGCACATGCTGCGGATTTTTCCGCGTGGTTTTGCTGGGGTTTACAATCCGCAGCATGTCAATTGTTTGGTGCAGAAACGCTGCAGTTTTACACTCCTCCATTATGAGGTGTAAAACCGCAAATAAACCGCAGGACTTTTGTCCTGCGGATTTACCTGCGGTTTTCTCTCCAAAATCCGCACACCCAAAAAACTACGTGTGCACATAGCCTAACACTTTTATTTACAACTCTTATGACAGCAGAACATGTTCAGTGCTCACAGGCTCTCTTGGAGGTTCTAAGCACAGCCTTGAAGAAGAATTATTTTAGTGAGCTTTTGCTTCCTAAGCTTCTGCGCAATGCTTACAAACTAGCCAGCCAGTGGTGGCCGAGGCAACAAGCTGTAAAGTGTTAATAAACGCAACATGTTTGGCGGGCACGTCAAAACGACGCATCTGCATACATCCTCATGTCCTGCGTACCCAATGTTAAAGAGGTAAAGAAAGATAGGTACGCAGGACGCATGCAGAAGTATGCAGAGCTTAACAGAGGAGGTACGTAGCTCAGCCGAACGCTAATATGAACCTAGCCTTAGAGCAGAACTGCAGTGTAAAGCACAGTGAAGCGAATTAAGCCGCAGTTTTAACCTCTGATGTGGAAGTAGAGGGATTTCAGACTCCTGTTACATCGTATGGTGAATGCTGACGTGTTGAATGTGGCTATAGCCTAATGTAGCTGTACAAATGAGCAGTCAGGCCCAGGATGTACATAGAAATCTGGGGCACCCATAACCTACTTCTCAATTTTGCCTCCACCATTAAACTTGTGATGCAGTTCTCATGTTGGCCACTGTATCCCAGAGAATATCCATCTGATGAGCATAAATACTGCACTCAGTTTTTCAGCTGGAAGCTGCGTTATCCCAATTAATTTATTGCAGTAGTGAGGTTTAGTGAAGGTGGGGGTCCCACAGAGTTCGCATGGGTTGCTGCTATGTTATTTGGAAGCTTTCTTTTATTTTTTTGGGTCAGACTTTGGTGCAGTACTTCCTCGTGACCAGCAGGTGTCACTATATCACTTGTTTTTAGTGTTCTGTCTATGAATATTGCCACACTAATTGTTTATCTAGATTCTAGAAAACTGCACTACACCAGCGATCACATGAGCAGAGCTGAACTATTTCATTTTACTTAGAGGGAACACGTGGAGAATTAAGTGACCCCCATAACACCCTGATAATGGGACATTACATTATACAGGCACTATTATTTGAGAATAATATGGCGGTATTATGTAGTCACTATAACGAATAAAATGTCTGTTATAATAGTATTATTTAGAAATAGTATGGCGGTATTATACAAATTCTATCTGAGAATAGTGTGGTATTATATAGGCATTATTTTGGTATAATATGACATGGATACTATTTAGGTATACTATATAGATGGTGGTATTATAGTTACAGTTGTGGCCAAAAGTATTGACACCCCTGCAATTCTGTCAGATAATACTCAGTTTCTTCCTGAAAATGATTGCAATCACAAATTCTTGGTATTATCTTCATTTAATTTGTCTTAAATGAAAAAACACAAAAGAGAATGAAGCAAAACATTGATCATTTCACACACAACTCCAAAAATGGGCCAGACAAAAGTATTGGCACCCTCAGCCTAATACTTGGTTGCACAACCTTTAGCCAAAATAACTGCGACCAACCACTTCCGGTAACCATCAATGAGTTTCTTACAATGCTCTGCTGGAATTTTAGACCATTCTTCTTTGGCAAACTGCTCCAGGTCCCTGATATTTGAAGGATGCCTTCTCCAAACTGCCATTTTTAGATCTCTCCACAGGTGTTCTATGGGATTCAGGTCTGGACTCATTGCTGGCCACCTTTGAAGTCTCCAGTGCTTTCAAACCATTTTCTAGTGCTTTTTGAAGTGTTTTGGGTCATTGTACTGCTGGAAGACCCATGACCTCTGAGGGAGACCCAGCTTTCTCACACTGGGCCCTACATTATGCTGCAAAATTTGTTGGTAGTCTTCTCACTTCATAATGCCATGCACACGGTCAAGCAGTCCAGTGCCAGAGGTAGCAAAGCAACCCCAAAACATCGGAACCTCCGCCATGTTTGACTGTAGGGATCGTGTTTTTTTTCTTTTGAATGCCTCTTTTTTCTTTTCTCCTGTAAACTCAATGTTGATGCCTTTGCCCAAAAAGCTCTACTTTTGTCTCATCTGACCAGAGAACATTCTTCCAAAACGTTTTAGGCTTTTTCAGGAAAGTTTTGGCAAACTCCAGCCTGGCTTTTTTATGTCTCGGGGTAAGAAGTGGGGTCTTCCTGGGTCTCCTACCATACAGTCCCTTTTCATTCAGACGCCGATGGATAGTACGGGTTGACACTGTTGTACCCTCGGACTGCAGGGCAGCTTGAACTTGTTTGGATGTTAGTCGAGGTGCTTCCTCACAATTTGGTTTCTCAAGTCTTCAGACAGTTCTTTTGTCTTCTTTCTTTTCTCCATGCTCAATGTGGTACACACAAGGACACAGGACAGAGGTTGAGTCAACTTTAATCCATGTCAACTGGCTGCAAGTGTGATTTAGTTATTGCCAACACCTGTTAGGTGCCACAGGTAAGTTACAGGTGCTGTTAATTACACAAATTAGAGAAGCATCACATGATTTTTCTAACAGTGCCAATACTTTTGTCCACCCTCTTTTTTATGTTTGGTGTTGAATTATATCCAATTTGGCTTTAGGACAATTCTTTTTGTGTTTTTTCATTTAAGACAAATTAAATGAAGATAATACCAAAGAACTTGTGTTTGCAATCATTTTCAGGAAGAAACTGAGTATTATCTGACAGAATTGCAGGGGTGTCTATACTTTTGGCCACAACTGTAGAATATTCTTGTATAATATTTGCACTATTAGGCATAATATGGTAGAATTATATAGAAACTTTATCTCTCAATCACCCGTGACAGCACCATGGAGAGAGGGGATCCGCCCTTCAGGGACAGGAAACCTACAGATAAAAGGGCTGTATCTCCCCCTCGCATTAGTTGGTTTTCTGTCCCTGATGGGAAACCTTCAGTCTGCATACCTTGCAGTCCAGATGAAGATCCAGGCCTGGCCAGTCGGGGTTTCGGTAGCAGGGAGACCCCTGCCGCGGCTGGTCTGGTGCCTGAGGCTTCCACCGCTGGGACAGATGGGTTCTTCAGGGTGAGCAGGGCGGGTGCAGCCGCCGTTCCGGAGAGGAGTCGGGCTCCCCGGTCGACCGCGCACTGACAGCATGCACTATTAGGTGCACCAGGGGGCTATCATCGACCCTTGGGAGCTACCAGACATCCCGGACCTTCTGTCACAAGGACTGATGTTACATCCTCAAGCAGCGAACCTCCATTTAACAGCATGGAATTTGAAGGCGCTGCTAAGGGAAAGAGGGATCTGAGAACTTAGTTTCTACACTACTAAAAAGCAGAAAACCAATTACTACTAAGGCTTATGGCAAAACCTGGAGGAAGTTCCTGTCCACCTCCAAAGTAAAAATCCAGGATGGGACCTCAATTAGAGAAGTGCTTGAATTTCTACAAAAGGGTCTAGAAAAGGGCCTAGCAGTCAGTACTTTAAAGGTTCAAGTGGCAGCCTTAGGTGCACTCTATAATCAGGACATTGCAGGCAACCCATGTTTAGCACGGTTCATTAAAGCTGCAGCAAGAGTTGGACCACTAGTTAGCCAAAAGCTACCATCCTGGGACCTGAATCTGGTCCTATCCACTCTAACAGGTCCCCCATTTGAGCCTATAGACACAGTTCCCCTCAAAATCTTATCCTTAAAGACTCCTCCTGGTAGCTCTAACATCAGCCCATAGAGTAAGCAATATTCAAGCCCTATCTGCAGGACCCCTATTCACAAAGATCCTAGGTGATAGTTATCCTAAAACCTGACCCGACCTATTTACCCAAGGTAGCATCTCGTTTCCACAGGTCCCAAGAGGTAGTCCTTCCTTTTGTAATGTAAAGCAATAGGTGGAAAATAAAACATAACCTTTTAATCCGTCAATTAAAAATACTGATCATGTGTCACCCATGTGAAAATATAAAAAACAGCATACAACTGCTTATCCAGCAGGTGGGCCCTAAACAAGAGAAAGAGACCCCACCTAGATACAAGGATATAGATGGTCACCTAATGGTTTGTTACATAAGTAGACAAAACATCTGAAGGGTACAGCAATCGAGATAGGTTATGGCATTTATGAGTGGAACGTATCTCGATTGCTGTACCCTTCAGATGTTTTGTCTACCTTCAGATGTTTTGTCTACCTATGTAACAAACCATTAGGTGACCATCTATATCCTTGTATCTAGGTGGGGTCTCTTTTTCTCTTGTTTAGGGCCCTCCTGCTGGATAAGTAGTTGTATGCTGTTTTTTATACTTTCACATGGGTGACACATGATCATTATTTTTAATTGACGGATTAAAGGTTATGTTTTATTTTCCACCTATTGCTTTATATTATAGATCTTATTTTGGGTGAGATTTCATGCCAATTTCCAACAGAAATTGTCTTATGCTTTATTGATAAGTCCTTCCTTTTGCCCAAATTCTAGAAATAGTAAAGAGGAGGAATTTCACACTCTAGATGTTAAAAGATGTCTAGTTCAGTACCTGGAGTCCACCCAGAGGTGTAGGAAGGAAGGATCTCTTTGTGTGCTTTCAGGGGCCGAGGAAGGGACTCAAAGTATCCATGAGTAAGCTGGTAATTTTTATAAGAGATGTGATAGCCCTTGCTTATTCATCTACTGGGAACAACATTCCAAATGGGTTAAAAGCTTATTCCACAAGGGCCATAGTGACCTCATGGACGGAGAGGTCAGAGGTATCAATAGAACAAATCTGTAAGGGGGCCACCTGGTCATCACCTTCAACCTTTTTAAACACTTATCGATTTAGATCTAGCCTCTACATTTGATTTTACCTTTGGGAGAAGGGTCCTTCAGGCTGTGGTCCCTCCCTAAGCTTCTCTGTAATTCTCTCCGTGGTGCTGTCATGGATTGAGAATAATGCAGTTACTTACCGATAGCGGTGTTTCTCAGAGCCCATTATTATATATTTATATAGCGCTATTTATTCCATGGCGCTTTACAGGGAAAAGGGGAAATATAGACAAGTACAATAAACATGTACAAGACAAGGGACACACAAGTACAGAAGGAGAGGACCCTGCCCGCGAGGGCTCACAGTCTACAGGGATGGGTGAGGCTACACTAGGAGAAGGTAGAGCTGGTTGTGGGGTGGTTCAGTAGACCGAGGATCATTGCAGGCTGTACGCTTGGCGGAACAGGTGGGTCTTCAGGTTCTTCTTGAAGGTTTCCGTTGTTGGTGAGAGTCTGATGTGTTGCGGCAGAGAGTTTCAGATTATGGAGGAAGCACGGGAGAAGTCTTGTATGCGGTTGTGGGAAGAAAAGATAAGGGGGGAGTAGAGAAGGAGATCTTGAGAGGACTGAAGGCTGCGTGCGGGTAGGTACCGGGAGACCATGTCACAGATGTATGGAGGAGACAGGTTGTGGATGGCTTTGTATGTCATGGTTAAGGTTTTGAACTGGAGCCTCTGGACAATAGGAAGCCAGTGAAGGGCCTCGCATAAGTCGGACAGCAGAGTGTAGGGTAGACTGGAGTGGTGCCAGAGTGCTGGAGGGGAGGCCAGAGAGTAGGAGGTTGCAGTAGTCGAGGCGGGAGATGATAAGCCCATGACAGCACCTGCTTATACCCTCCCATCATGCGTGTGGTGAACATATTTTAATGTACGTAGCGTGTTTTTTGTATAGGCAAGTTGTTCTCTTCCTGATAAGCAATACTATAATGTGTATATATTTTCTCTAATCCCCTCCACGACAGCACACAGGAGGTTGCCTCCCAATCCTAATTAGGGACAGGAAACGAGGTTAAATAGCCCTCCCCTTCCTCTAATCCCCAGCGTTTTCCTGTCCCTAATCGGGATGAAGAGTTTCTGTGTGCCTCGTGGATGGGGCCGGAAAATCCCGGAGTCCTACCTGAAAGCCGGGCAGCCAGGGTCGATCGTCCCGGACCTTCCTACCCGGTCTCTGCTTCTGCCACTGGCGGGACCTGCACCATCCTCCAGCGCCTCAGCAATGCTGGATGGTGGGAAAAGGGCTGGGGGCCTCCCGTAGCTCCCCAGCCCAAGAATCGCTCCCCCCGCGCGCCGCAGGCTCGCTTACAGGCGGTATGCATCGGAAGTGACATACACCGCCGGGTCTGAAGGCGCGACGTCCCTTCCGCCTTGCGTTCCACAGTGGAACGCACCGCCATCTTGGTGGGAAATTCCCCCCCCCCCCAAAAAAAAAAAAAAAAAACAGGATGGTGTCAGGAACTGAGGGGGAGTGAGCTCATCCAATTAGATGAGGTAAAGAAACGCTGGATCTCGGTTCCTATTTAAGGACCCTGATGGAAGACTCCATAAGGTAGGACTAAGGTCTGCATGATGGATGCGTCTTCCCTGAAAGCTGCTTCTGCAGAGCCCAGCACAAACCCTGGCCCAGTGAGTACACTTGGAAAAGGGTATACCTTTTTAAGTCCAGGACCCATTCTTAGGGGCCCCCCTCCTTTTCTCTCTTTCAGGGAGACCAGGATCCTGCGACAAAAACGGAAGAAAAAGCTACAAGCCGCAAATGCGCCATCTGTAGGAAAAAAAACTCCCATCCAATTACAAAAAACCCTTTGCCATCAATGCATGGGAAAAATCGTCCGGGAGGAACAATCATCCCTGATGGATGAAGTAAGAGGGATGGTGCAGCAGGAGATCCAGTCATCTCTGGCTACCTTTTCCCAGTCATTTGGGGGGGGGAACCTCAAGGAAGAGGAAATATGCCCCTGAGGACATCTCAGATTCTGAACCCGAATCATCGGTTTCAGCGGATTGGAGGGAAAAGGGTGAATTAACCCCAAACCAGACAGAAGATGATAGGAAATGGTTCTTCAGATGATATGGAAGAACTTGGCGGTCAGGAATGCGATGGGAGTAGAAGAAGATAGACCACTCCACTCGGTGCAGGATGATCTATTTGGCGGCCTGAAGTCTAGGAAGAAAGTGGTTTTCCCTATCCATGATAATGTCCAGAATCTAATCTTGGAGGAATGGGAATTCCCGGAAAAGAAGCGAAGTATCCCAGGCGAGATGAAAGATCGGTTTCCCCTGGATGAAGAAGCCACGAAGCCTTGGACTGAGGTTCCTAAAGTAGATATCCAGGTAGCTAGAGTGTAGCTAAAAAATCTACGCTACCCTTCGAGGACTCCTCTCCGCTCAAGGACATGCTTGACCGGAAAAGGCATAGTCTACTGAGGAAGTCCTGGGAAGCTTCAGCGGCCTCCTTAAAAACAAATGTCGCATCAGCCTGTGTAACTAGAACATCTAGTGGAAAAAGTGGAACTCTGAGGGAAGATCTTCTATCCTCTCTACCGCTTCTACAGAAGGCAGCAGGCTTTTTAGCGGACTCCTCGGCAGAGCCGGTCTGTATTGTGGCAAGAACATCTGTACTTTCCAACACCACCCGAAGGGCCCTGTGGCTGAAAATGCAGAGTGGAGATATTCTATCAAAATTATGCCCGATTCCATTCAAGGGCGAATGTTTTTGGTCCAGCACTGGATGAACTACTAGAGAAAGTGACCGACAAGAAGAAGAATCTTCCCGAACCGAAACCGCCCAAGAAAAATAGAATTCTCTTCCAGCCCCCCTCAAAACCTGGAAGTAACACACCTTCCTTCAGCAAAACTGCAAAAAAAAATCTGCATTCGGAACTCCAAAAGATGCTATCATCTGCGGTAATCTCACCAGTTCCATAACCGGAGCAGGGTCAAGGCCAATACTCCCGGCTGTTCTTAGCAAAAAAGCCAAGTGGGACATACCGGGTCATCATCAACTTAAAGAAGCTGAACATGTCCAGTACCAACGCTTCAAGATGGAATCGATAAAGACCACAATACCATTGATCTGGGAAGATTTTGCCATGGCCACCATAGATCTCCAAGAGACCCATTACCATGTACCCATCCATCCGTCTCATTGGCGATATCTAAGGTTTGCAGTCACTCTAGACGAAATACACCACTTCCAGTTCAAGGTTCTGCCCTTCAGCATATCACCGGCACCTCGAACACTTACAAAAATGGCAGAAGTGGTCGCATTCTTCAGAGGAAAGGACATATGTGTCGTTCCCTACCTAGATGACCTGGTCATGGCTCCCTCAAACACCACTCTTAAGAGAGCACCTTCAATCAGTCCTGCAGACCCTGGCATCCCTAGGCTGGATGGTAAATTGGGAAAAATCAGACCTGAATCCCTCAAACAGGAAGGTCTTTCTAGGGGATCCTCCTAGATTTCCAGAACCAAATATAGTTTCTCCCACCCAACAAGCAGGTAGGCGTAAGATCAAAAGTTCGAACTCTAAAAAGTCAAAAAACGGTGACTATAAGGTTCGCCATGTCAACATTATGGTCAATGACTTTTTGCATCCAAGCGGTCCCCTGGGCTCAGGCCCACTCAAGAATACTTTAAAAATATATCCCATCCCGCTGGAACAAAGACCCAGAGACCCTCAATACGAGAATCTCCCTACCCCAACACGTAAAACTGTCTGTCAACTGGTGGCTCAACCAGGGAAACCTAGCAAAAGGGATACCCTGGATACAATACCCCATGACGTTAATCACAACAGACACCAGCAAACGCGGTTGGGGAGCAATATCATCTCATGGAGTCTTTCAGGGACTCTGGCCCAAAAGACATGGAAAAACAGTCAATTACAGAGAGCGGAGAGTGGTAGAAGAAGCCCTAAATGCAGCGGAACCATCAATCCAGGGAACCCATGTCCAGATTTACTCTGACAATGTGACCACCGTGGCCCATCTACGTCAGCAGGGCAGCACAAAATACGAAAGCCTGCAGCACGTTTTCAGCTCGAATATTTGGTTGGGCAAAACACCATCTCCAGTCCCTATCAGCTCTCCACCTGAAAGGATCCGACAATGTCGAGGCAGACTTCCTAAGCAGGACAGACTTAGATCCTGGAGGATGGAGCCTCAATGTTAGAGTATTCCACACCATAACCAAAAAATGAGGCCTCCCGGAGGTAGACCTATTCGCAAACTGAGAGAACGCCAAAAGAAAAGAGTACTTCTCCATAGGTCCAAACGAAAAACACTCAAGGGTGGATGCCTTCGCCCACCCGTGGAACTTCGGACTGGCATACGCCTTTCCACCAATGCCCCTAATACCAAAGACTGCAGAAAGTCAGGACAGATGGGGTCAATACTATCCTGATCGCCCCTCTCTGGCCAAAAAGGAGCTGGTTTGGAGCCCTAAGGCTAATGAACTCAGAGGGTCCTCTGATCCTACCTTTGAACCACGACCTACTACATCAAGGTCCCATCCTTCACCTGGCTTCTGAAACCACAATCCTGAAAGCCAGAGGCCTCTCAGATGTGGTGATATCCACCTTACAAAAGAGTAGGAAACCAATCACAAATGCCATATACTCCAAAATATGGAAGACTTTCTCAGCATGGTATGGATCCACTCCCATTGATCCCTTCCACCCAGACTTGGCAAAGATCCTAGATTTCCTACAGGACGGCTTATCCAAGGGACTAAAACCAAGTACCATGAAGGTCCAAGTATCAGCCCTGAGTTCCTACTTCAACCAAAACCTAGCAGAGCATCGATGGATCAGGAGATTCATGTCAGCAGCCTCCAGAATCCGCCCAAACAAATCCAGTATGGTCCCAACTTGGGACTTGAATGTAGTACTAAAGGGTCTAACGAGCCCTCCATTTGAACCTATCGACCAGACCCAGATAGATAAACTATCCTGGAAAGCAGCACTACTGGTAGCCCTTACAACAGCAAGAAGGGTGGGCGAAATTCAGGCTCTATCCATCAGAGAGCCTTATCTAAGAATTCTGGACGATAGATTAATTTTCCGGCTAGACCCATCCTTTGTGCCAGCACAAGGGCAGCACGGTGGCTCAGTGGCTAGCACTGCAGCGCTGGGGTCCTGGGTTCGAATCCCACCAAGGACAACATCTGCAAGAAGTTTGTATGTTCTCCCCGTGTTTGCGGGGGTTTCCTCCGGGTACTTCGGTTTCCTCCCACATTCCAAAGACAGGGAATTTAGATTGTGAGCCCCATTAGAGGGACAGTGATGACAATGTGTGGGCATTGTGAAATATGTTAGCGCTATATAAATAAATATTATTATTTTGTGCCAAAAGTGTCTTCTGATTTCCACAGGTCCCAGGAAATAATACTGCCCTCCTTCTGTGACAACCCGAAGGATGAGAGAGAAGTAGGATTCCATTCTCTGGACATCCGGCGAGCGGTCTTTTTCTATTTGGAAGAAACAAAACTCTGGAGGAAAGACCAGAATGTTTGTTCAGTATGGCGGACCAAACAAAGGGAAAAAAGCATCCAAAAGCTCCCTAGTTAATTGGATCAAGAAAGCAACCATGGCCACTTACAAAAATCAGGATCTACCTCCTGAATCCTTGAAGGCCCACTCCACTAGAGCTGTCTCCCTCTCCTGGGCAGAAAAGGCAAATGCGTCCATCGAGTAGATCTGCAAAGCTGCGACCTGGTCTTCAGTCCATACCTTCACTAGGCATTCTAGATTAGATCTTATGTCAGTATGAGATCTAGCCTTTGGCAGGAAAGTCCTGCAAGCCTGGGTCCTCCCTAAACCATTATTCTTTGGTATACCTCCTGTGTGCTGTCATGGAGGGGATTAGAGAAAATAGAAGTACACTTACCGGTAATTGGGTTTCTAAGACCCTCCACGACAGCATGGGTAATTTCCCCCCTAACAAATTTGTATGAATAAAAAATCAAGCATTCACTCTGTGGTCCTTGGAAAACCATGTGAATTAGAGGAAGGGGAGGGCTATTTAACCTCTTGTTTCCTGTACCTAGTTAGGATGGGGAGGCAACCTCCTGTGTGCTGTCGTGGAGGGTCTTAGAAACCCAGTTACAAGTAAGTGTAATTCTAATTTTTGTCGTCAATAACCTGGAGGTCCACCGATTGCTCTGTAAACCAACTGATGCAAGGGAGAGGTACCGTCCTTTTATCTGTAGGTTTCCTGTCCCTGAAGGGCGGATCCCCTTTCTCCGTGATGCTGTCATGGGCTCTGAGAAACACCGTTATCGGTAAGTAACTACGTTTTTTCCCATTATTGATGCAAATTCAGCACTTTGAACTTCACAATTTCCTTACATAACAGGCTATATGGCTCAGTGGGTTCAAATCCCACCAAGGACAACATCTGCAAGGAGTTTGCACGTTCTCCCCGTGTTTGCGTGGGTTTCCTCCGGGTACTCCGGTTTCCTCCCACACTCCAAAAACATACTGATAGGGAATCTAGATTGTGAGCCCCATCGGGGACAGCGATGATAATGTGTGCAAACTGTAAAGCGCTGCGATATATGTTAGCGCTATATAAAAATAGATTATTATTTAAGCATAGTATATAGTATTATTATTATTTATTTATATAGCAGCATTGATTCCATGGTGCTGTACATGGCGGTATTATATAGGTATAATATGGTGGGTATGTAAGCACTATTTATGTATAATATGGTAGAATTATATAGACATTTAGGCATAGTATAGTGGTATATGGTAGGTATGTAAGCAATATTATTTACAGTTAGGTCCATATATATTTGGACAGAGAACATTTTTCTAATTTTGGTTCTAGACATTACCACAATTAATTTTAAACAAAACAATTCAGATGCAGTTGACGTTCAGACTTTTAGCTTTCATTTGAGGGTATCCACATTAAAATTGGATGAAGGGTTTAGGAGTTTCAGGTCCTTAACATGTGCCACCCTGTTTTTAATGGGACCAAAAGTAATTGGACAGATTAAATAATTGTAAATAAAATGTTCATTTCTAGTACTTGGTTGAAAACCCTTTGTTGGCAATGACTGCCTGAAGTCTTGAACTCATGGACATCACCAGACGCTGTTTCCTCCTTTTTGATGCTCTGCCAGGCCTTCACTGCGGTGGTTTTCAGTTGCTGTTTGTTTGTGGGCCTTTCTGTCTGAAGTTTTAGTCTTTAACAAGTGAAATGCATGCTCAATTGGGTTGAGATCGGGTGACTTGACTTGGCCATTCAATAATATTCCACTTCTTTGCTTTAATAAACTCCTGGGTTGCTTTGGCTTTGTTTTGGGTCATTGTCCATCTGTAGTATGAAACGACGAACAATCAGTTTGGCTGCGTTTGGCTGGATCTGAGCACACAGTATGGCTCTGAATACCTCAGAATTCATTCGGCTGCTTCTGTCCTGTGTCACATCATCAATAAACACTAGTGACCCAGTGCCACTGGCAGCCATGCATGCCTCTGCCGTGTTTTACAGATGATGTGGTATGCTTTGGATCATGAGCTGTACCACGCCTGCGCCATATTTTTCTCTTTCCATCATTCTGGTAGACGTTGATCTTGGTTTCATCTGTCCAAAGAATGTTCTTCCAGAACTGTGCTGACTTTTTTAGATGTTTTTTAGCAAAGTCCAGTCTAGCCTTTTTATTCTTGATGCTTATGAGTGGCTTGCACCGTGCAGTGAACCCTCTGTATTTACTTTCATGCAGTCTTCTCTTTATGGTAGAGGTAGATTTGGATATTAATATGCCTACCTCCTGGAGAGTGTTGTTCACTTGGTTGGCTGTTGTGAAGGGGTTTTATCTCCACCATGGAGACTATTCTGCGATCATCCACCACTGTTGTCTTCCGTGGGCGCCCAGGTCTTTTTGCATTGATGAGTTCACCAGTGCTTTCTTTCTTTCTCAGGATGTACCAAACTGTAGATTTTGCCACTCCTAATGTTGTAGCAATTTCTCGGATGGGTTCATAGAATCATAGAATTGTAGAGTTGGAAGGGACCTCCTGGGCCATCTGGTCCAACCCCCTGCTCAAAGCAGGATTCGCTAAATCATCCCAGTCAGATGTCTGTCCAGCCTCTGTTTGAAGACTTCCATTGAAGGAGAACTCACAACTTCTCGTGGCAGCCTGTTCCACTCATTGATCACTCTAACTGTCAAAAAGTTTTTTCTAATATCTAATCTGTGTCTCCTCCCATTCAGTTTCATCCCATTGCTTCTAGTCTTTCCTTGTGCAAATGAGAATAAAGTTGATCCTTCTACAATGTGACAGCCCTTTAGATATTTGTAGACAGCTATTAAGTCTCCTCTCAGTCTTCTCTTTTGCAAACTAAACATTCCCAAATCCTGCAACCTTTCCTCATAAGACAGAGTTTGCAGACCGGTCACCATTCTGGTCGCTCTTTTCTGAACTTGCTCCAGTTTGTTGATGTCTTTTTTAAAATGTGGTGCCCAAAACTGGACACAATATTCCAGATGAGGTCTGACCAAAGAGGAGTAGAGGGAAATAATGACTTCACGTGATCTAGACTGTATGCTTCTGTTAATACATCCTAGAATTGCATTTGCCTTTTTTGCTGCTGCATCACACTGTTGACTCATATTCAGTCTGTGATCTATTAGTATACCCAAGTCTTTTTCACATGTGCTGTCACTTAGCCCTATTCCTCCCATTCTATATATGCTTTTTTCATTTTTATTGCCCAGATGTAGTACTTTGCATTTCTCCCTGTTAAAAACCATTCTGTTAGTTGCTGCCCACATCTCCAGTTTATTTAAATCTTTTTGAATCCTCTCTCTCTCTTCTCTAGTATTAACTATCCCTCCTAGCTTTGTGTCATCAGCAAATTTAATCAGTTTACCCTCAATTCCTTCATCTAAATCGTTAATAAAGATGTTGAACAATACAGGGCCCAGGACAGAGCCCTGTGGTACCCCACTTGAGACATTCTTCCAACTGGATGTGCAGCCATTTACGACCACTCTTTGGGTCCGATCACTAAGCCAGTTATGAATCCACCTAACAGTTGCCTTGTCCATTCCATACTTAGTCATTTTTTCAATAAGGATTGTATGAGAGACTTTGTCAAATGCTTTGCTGAAGTCAAGATATACTATATCTACAGCATTTCCTTGATCCACCCAATCAGTGATACCGTCATAGAAGGAAATTAAGTTAGTCTGACATGACTTATTAGTTACAAACCCATGCTGACTCTGTTTGATCACTTCATTCTTATCCAGGTATTGACATACATGTTGTTTAATAATTTGTTCAAAGATCTTTCCTGGTATAGAAGTCAGACTCACCGGCCTATAGTTGCCTGGGTCCACCTTCTTCCCCTTTTTGAAGATAGGAACAACATTTGCTCTTCTCCAGTCTTCTGGGACTTCTCCTGTTCTCCAAGAATTTTCAAAGATTATGGAGAGGGGTTCAAAAATTTCTTCTGCTATCTCCTTCAGTACTCTGGGGTGTAATTCATCTGTACCTGGAGACTTGAATTCATTTAAGTTAGCTAAGTGTTTCCTCACTATCTTTCTGTTTATAGATATCCTGGATTCTTCTATTCCCTTAATAGGACAGTGAATAACAGTTGGTGTTACATTTCCTTTCTGAGAGAAAACAGATGAAAAATAGGAATTTAAAAGTTCAGCCTTCTCAACATCCTGTCTTACCATTTCATCATTTTCATCCTGTAAAAATCCTATAGCATCTTTGACTTTTCTTTTACTTTTGACATATCCCCAAAATCCTTTATTATTGTTTTTGACATCTCTTGCAAGCCTCAATTCATTTTCAGCTTTAGATAATCTGATTTGTGCCCTGCAGGTTCTGCAGACAGCATTATATTCTTCTTTAGATATGCCTCCCTCTTTCCATTTTATAAACATTTTTTTCTTCCTTTTTAGCATGTGCTTAAGTTCTGTGTTCACCCATCCTGGTTTCCTTAAATGCTTCCTATTCTTCCCTCTTTTCGGAATTGTTAACAACTGTGCTTTGAGAATTTCATTTTTCAAGATTTCCCATCCTTCCTGGACATTTTTGCCTTTAAGGATATCCAGCCATTGGATCCCTCCAATTATCTTTCTGAATCCCTTAAAATCTGCCTTTCTGAAATCTAACCTTGACGTCTGAGTCTTCACAGGTCTTCCGCCTCTAGTTATCCAAAATTCTAAAATAGCATGGTCGCTACCTCCTAGGGTCCCAGCCACTTTTACCTCCTCAACCATTTCCTCCCTGTTTATAAGGATTAGATCCAAGGTAGCAGTTCCCCTTGTTTTCTCCCCTACCTTTTGGAAGATAAAGTTGTCAGCAAGAGAGGATAAGAATTTCCTTGACCTGTTAGTTTTGCCTGAGAGAGATTCCCAACAAATGTCTGGATAGTTGAAATCTCCCATGACAACTATCTCATATTTTTTGGAGAACTTGGCCATTTGATGCATAAAGAGTTCATCCATATCTTCAGCTTGCACAGGCGGCCTGTAGTAAATGCCTACAATGGTGTCCTTTCCATTGTTCTGTCCTTGTATTCTTACCCAAACAGCTTCCACAGAACTCCCAGTCTCTGAAGCTTCAATCTCTGTGCAGATATATGCGTTTCTAACATACAATGCGACACCCCCTCCTCGTTTATCAAGTCTGTTTCTTGCAAATAAGTTGTATCCTTCTAGTCTTCTATTCCAATCATGTGTATTGTCCCACCAAGTTTCAGTGATTCCAATGACATCATATTTCTTTTCCTGTGTTAGTAGTTCCAATTCTCCTTGTTTGTTGCCCATGCTTTGTGCATTAGTATAGAAACATTTTAGTTTGTGATTGGTTTCTCTTTCTCCAATATTTTTATTAATTAGATTCTTTTGTCTTTGTTCTTCCTTTCCACTTCTAATAGCAGAGTTCTCAATAGCATTTGTCAGGTGTAAGGCTTTTTCTGGTCTTTTGCTTCCCTTCCCATGTTGTTCTAGTTTAAAGCTCTCCTTACAAGTGTAGCAAGGCGACTTCCAAATACATGCTTTCCAGTCTTCGTAAGGTGCACCCCATCTCTAGCAAGTAGTCCATCGTATAAGTAGTTCACTCCGTGATCCAGAAATCCAAATTGTTGCTGACGGCACCATCGACGTAGCCAGTTGTTCACCTGCAGAATCTTATTCCACCTCTTTGTTCCATGGCCATCCACTGGGAGGATGGAAGAGAAGACCACCTGCGCTCCCAGTTCTTTCACTTTCTTGCCTAAGTCTTCAAAGTCTCTGCAGATGGTTTCCAGGTCGTTTCTTGCAGTGTCATTTGTCCCCACATGTAGTAGCAGGAATGGGTAGTCATCTGTAGGTCTGAAGAGTCCTGATATCCTGTCAGACACATCTTTAATTTTTGCACCTGGAAGACAGCACATTTCTCTTGAAGTTATATCCGGTCTGCAGATAGCGGCCTCTGTTCCTCTCAGCAGGGAATCCCCCATGACCACCACTCTCCGTTTCTTCTTCACAACATTTTTCTTTCTCCATCCAGGAGGACTCTGAAGGTGTACAAGGTTGCTGTTTGTTGGCAAAGTCTTATCCTGATGTATTTCTTCATCGTTTTCCTGCGTGAGAGCCTGGTACTGGTTTCTGAGCAGTATGGGTGCTGACTGCCTCCTGATCCTCCTGCTTCCCTGGGTCACATGTCTCCATTCCTCTGTTTCTTCAGGTGCACTTCGAATTTCTTCTCTTTCTGTAACATGAAGAGATAATTCTGCTCTGTCCAAGAACTCTTCACCTTCCTTAATGATCTTCAACGTAGCTAACCTCTCTTCGAGATTTTGCAACTTTTCCTCCAACAGGGACACAAGCTTGCATTTGTGGCATGTGAAGTTTGGCTTTTCCACTGGTAAATAGTGTTGAGCATTCCGATACCGCAAGTATCGGGTATCGGCCGATATCAGCGGTATCGGAATTCCGATACTTAATTCCGATACTTTTTTCATATCGGATTCCGGGATCGGAATCGGAATAGGAAGTTCCCATCATGCTATGAGCCTGCTTGCTTTGATTAAGCCAATGGGAATCCTCCGAAGTGTGGGCACATCCTGTTAGGCATGTAGGCATGTTAACTATTGGCATGGCTGTGATTGGCTGCCGAAATGATGTCATGATGCACTATAAAAGCCACCGCAGCCGCCATTTCTGGTCACTCTGCTGTGAATTCAGTTAGGGACAGGCTGCTGTAGAAGACTGTGAGGGACAGTTAGAAATAGCGATTCTAAAAACAATATTGTGCTTTATCCAGGCTACATAAACCACCACTGTAGCTTGCTTTTCCCTAGCAGCGCTGTTTTCACAGCTGTCTGCAAGGGCTGTGTGAGTGCAGCTCACGCTGTGGAGTGGGTCCTGCAGCCACGTCAGGCTGTAGGCCACCCAGTGTGATCACTGCTGCCTCATACATCTTTTATTTTTTGAGCTGCATTTTTTAAATAATTTCAATCTAGTGTGCTTCCATCCGTATCCATATACGTTGGTTGCAAACACTAGTAGTAGACAGCGGAGCCTTTCTGCAGCCTTTCAGTGCTAGTGTCCACTTTGCTGCACTGTTCACGGCTGTCTGAGAGGTCTCTGACTGTGTGTGAGTGCAGCTCATGCTGAGTAGTGTGTCCTGCAGCTACGTCTGGCTGTAGGACGCTCAGCGTGCGTCACTGCCTCACACATATTTTTATTTGAGTGCAGCTCATTTTTTCTTCTATTAGTGTGCATCCATCCGTCTCCATCTACGGTGGTTGCAAACACTATATAGGAGTACACAGCGGAGCCTTTCTGCAGCCTGTCAGTGCCAGTGCCCACTTAGCTGCACTGTTGACGGCTGTCTGAGAGGTCTCTGACTGTGTGTGAGTGCAGCTCACGCTGAGTAGAGTGTCCTGCAGCTACGTCTGGTTGTAGGACGCTCAACGTGCGTCACTGCCTCACACATATTTGTCTCTGAGTGCAGCTCATTTTTTCTTCTCCTATTAGTGTGCATCCATCCGTATCCATCAACATTGGTTGGTTGCAAACACTATATAGGAGTAGATAGAGGAGCCTTTTTTTCTGGCTTGTGCCCTGCCGGCGCAGCCAGATTAGTATTACCCAATTTTTTTGGAGCCTCATCTTTTGCATTGTAGGTTACCTGCCTGCATTGTAATAGCTCCAAAAAGTTGGTGATACTATCAGTTTCAATTCTTTGTTCTCATACTTTGAGTTTGTTTCAAACAAAGAAACCACATAAAAAGTTCACCAAACACTACATTTTGAACTTGTGTAGGCCACATCAGCTCCTATTAAAGTCTAGTCCACACACACACAGCTTTGTAGGACCTCAACGTACCCCACTGCTGCGGGAGGAACAAATTGAAGCCGTTGTCGGATGGATGGCAGCTAACGCATCGACTTCAATTACTTCCGCATCCTCTCAGGGTCAGAGCACCGAAGAGCAACCATCTGTCTCTTCACCACCTGCCAAAGTGCCCAGGCAGTCAGAGAGACATGGACAGGAGCCATCACAATCTCTACTTCTGTTCTCGGAATCTGTTGGCTTGGAAAGAGGGGGCCAGCCAAGCAGCATTCCTGAATGTGAAGAAGAGGGAGTATGCAGTGATGCGCAACTTCTTTGTCCCTCTGAATCTGAAGAGGCGAGTGGGCCAGTGCCTATGGTCAGCACACCTCAGTACGCATCAGATGATGACGAGACTCAGTTGCCACTTTCTGGTGCGTACGGTGCTGGCGAGACAACCCCGGAGAAGCAGCTGTTTGAAGAGGGGAGGGAAGATGATGAGGTCCTTGACCCATCATGGCGTGAGCAACAGGAAGGTGGTGGGAGCAGCTCGGAGGAAGAGATTCCCCTACCGGCCAAAACAGGAGGCAGAGGGAGGGGGAAGACTTGGTTGCCTGTACCCTCCACTTCGGCACCCGTTAGGAGCATTCCTCCTTCCAAAGGCAAACCGGGCGCTCACAAGAGTTGCAGTGCGTGGTCCTTTTTTGACACAGTTGCAGATGACATTTGCTTTGTCAAATGCAAGCTGTGTCATCAGAGAGTCAAAAGAGGGAGAAATGTCAGCAACCTCAATACCACAAATATGTGGAAACATGTGCGCACCAAGCACGAGTTGGAGTTGCATAGACACCCTCAAGACGTAGGCCAACGTACAGCACCACCTACCACCTCTTCAGTTCGTGTTGGGCCCTCTTCCTCCAGCTCACACACTGCTGGTTCGGCTTCCTCACAGGATCGCCAAGGAAGAACCTCTGCCACTGTTGTCCGGAGACCCTGTCAGATTCCACCCATAACAGCACGTTCCCATCCATCACAGCCATCGGTAGCACAGGCATGGGATAAAAGGCGCCCTTACTCGGCAAACCATCCCCGAGCACAGTCTCTGAATGCTGGCATTGCCAAACTTCTGGCAGTTGAAATGCTGTCATTCAGGCTGGTGGACACTGACACCTTCCAGGACTTAATGGCATTGGCAGTCCCCCAATACAACGTGCCCAGCCGCTTTTATTTCAGCAGGCGAGCCGTCCCTGCCCTGCAGAAACATGTTGAGGGCAAAATAAAACATGCGCTACTAAACGCCGTTAGTAGCAAGGTCCACCTGACCACCGATGCGTGGACCAGTAACCATGGACAGGGACGATACCTTTCCCTCACTGCCCACTGGGTCAATGTTGTGGAGCCGGGTACGGATCTGGAGAGTGGCGCTGTACGTGTTCTTCCAACGCCACGGATTGCAGGACTCCAGTCTGTACACATAGACTCCTCCTCCTACTCAAGTTCCTCAGAAACAGCAGAGCAGGAGCCTGTTACGACCGATATGAGCACAGCCGTGGCCAAACGTCAACAGGCTGTACTCAAATTAATTTCTTTGGGGAATCGAAGCCACACAGCGCAGGAGCTCTGGAATGCTATCAAGCTGGAGAGCGATGTGTGGTTTGGGCCAGCGAATCTCCAGCCGGGCTTGGTAGTGTGTGACAATGGCCGAAATCTGGTGGCAGCTCTTGGCCTAGGCAACCTCACACACATCCCATGTCTGGCACATGTTCTTAACTTGGTCGTGCAGAGCTTTCTGAGGGACTATCCGGATCTTGATGCACTGTTGCACAAGGTCCACATAGAGTGCGCTCACTTGCGACGTTCCAGCACGGCAAGATCGCGCCTCGCTGCTCTGCAGCGACGATTTGGCCTTCCAGAACATCGCATCATATGTGACCTACCCACCCGGTGGAATTCAACGTTACATATGTTGGAGCGGTTGTGTGAGCAGCAGGCAGCAGTCATGGAGTACCAGCTGCATCAGGCGCAAACAAGTCGCACTGTGCGCCGTTCACACTTCAGCACCATTGAGTGGGCCTCTATGAAGGACATCTGCCTCGTTTTGCGTGCCTTCGATGAATCCACGCGGATGGCGAGTGCAGATGATGCACTAGTCAGCATGACTGTCCCCCTTATCTGCCTGCTTCAACAAACACTGCAAGCACTAAGGGATGAGGTTTCAGAAGAGGTGGAGGATGAGGAGTCCCAAATGCCATCTGCTTCTGGACAGTCTGCGCTACGTGTTTCCTCACAAAGGCCTAGGCAGGGGACACTTTGTGAGGAGGATGAGGAGGAGTCGATGGAGGAGGAAGACATCTCTCCAGAGGAGGGAGGTACACAAACCTCTACTCAGTATGTACAGCGAGGGTGGGGTGATGCAGAGCAGGTCGAGGTCACGCCTCAAACAGGGGACAGCGGTTCTTTGGCAGTTGGGAGTCTGCAGCACATGGTTGATTTCATGCTGCAGTGCCTGAGAAACGACCGCCGCATCGCCCACATTCTCGTCTCGGCTGATTATTGGGTGTACACCCTCCTAGATCCTCGCTACCGGGACAGCGTACAAAGGCTCATACCAACGTTGAACCGGGAGCGTAAAATGCGGGAGTACGAAGAGTCACTGGTGCAGTCCATAATGTTTTCCATTCCACCCGACAGCATTGTTGCAAGTGCTTTACAAAGCAGCTCTGTGCGTCGAGGCAGTGGAGGAAACTCTGCACAAAGAGGGAGCAGAGGCAGTGCCGCAGCACAAGGCAAGACCACTATGGCCCAAATGTGGCAAAGTTTTGTGTGTCCACCACAATTGTCTACACCATCAGCGACGCCTCGAGTCAGCAGGAGGCAACGCTTCCGTCAGATGGTGTCAGACTACATGTCTTGCCCTGTCGCTGTACTCCCAGATGGCTCTTCCCCCTTCAAGTTTTGGGTCTCTAAGCTGGATACATGGCCAGAGCTTAGCCAGTATGCATTGGAGGTGCTGGCTTGCCCTGCTGCCAGTGTATTATCGGAACGTGTCTTTAGTGCCGCAGGTGGTGTACTAACAGACCGTCGCACGCGACTATCTTCCGATAATGTTGACCGGCTGACTTTTCTGAAAATGAACAAGGCCTGGATCTCCAAAGACTTTGCCATTCCTCTTACAGACTAAATTAGTGGTTGGCAACTGTATCCAGGTCTGCTGGTGTGTTCATTTTTCTACCACCTGAACTATAATCCCTGTGCTTCAACACAGCCAGTTGTCGCTCAGATGTGTCGTCTGCACAGAGAAACACACTAGCTCCTGTGTTACTGGGGTTCAGTAATGCCAGCTGATCCCCTGCTGTGTGGACGGCAGAGTCACCAGCTCCATCAACATTCAAACCACTACTGATTTTTAACCGTGCCCAACTTAGGTCTCTGGCTCCACTGTCTCTACTATTTCCCCTGACCTCCAACCCCGCCATCTACATCTCTGAAGTGGCGTCAGCACAATCTACACTTGTTCCTGTGTTCCTGTGGCTCAGTCCCATCAGTTTATCCCCTGATGTGTGTCCGGCAAGGTCTCCTGCTCTGTCCACATTCCCATAACCAGTAGTGGGAATGAGGACAGAGCTGGCGAACTTGCCGGACAAACATCAGGGGATCAACTGATGGGACTGAGCACCAGTAACACAGGAACAAGTGTAGATTGTGCTGACGCCACTTCAGAGATGTAGCTGGCGGGGTTGGAGGCCAGGGTAAATAGTAGAGACAGTGGAGCCAGAGGCCTAAGTGGAGCATGGTTAGAATCAGTAGTAGTCCACAACCTCCATAAAAACCGCTGCCCATTGGCCTCTGCATGCGGCATGCGTAATCCTGGGCACCAACAGCGTCAGTTGGTGTTCAGAAGTGTCGTCTCCACAGAGCCAAACACATTCGTTCAAGTGTTAGTGGGGTTCAGCACTGCCAGCTGTTCCCCTGCTGTGGAGATGGCAAGTCTCCTGCTGCCTTCACCTGCCCAAATCCAGTAGGCCCCAGCCTGCTCCTCGCCTAATCCTGGGCTCCAACAGCGTCAGTTGGTGTTCAGAAGTGTCGTCTCCACAGAGCCAAACACATTCGTTCAAGTGTTAGTGGGGTTCAGCACTGCCAGCTGTTCCCCTGCTGTGGAGATGGCAAGTCTCCTGCTGCATTCACCTGCCAAAATCCAGTAGGCCCCAGCCTGCTCCTCGCCTAATCCTGGGCTCCAACAGCGTCAGTTGGTGTTCAGAAGTGTCGTCTCCACAGAACCAAACACATTCGTTCAAGTGTTAGTGGGGTTCAGCACTGCCAGCTGTTCCCCTGCTGTGGAGATGGCAAGTCTCCTGCTGCCTTCACCTGCCAAAATCCAGTAGGCCCCAGCCTGCTCCTCGCCTAATCCTGGGCTCCAACAGCGTCAGTTGGTGTTCAGAAGTGTCGTCTCCACAGAGCCAAACACATTCGTTCAAGTGTTAGTGGGGTTCAGCACTGCCAGCTGTTCCCCTGCTGTGGAGATGGCAGTCTCTCCTGCTGTCTCCGCATTACAAAGACAGTAGGCCTCTGCCTACACCCTCCTATTTCCTGGGCTTCAACACAGCCAGTTGTAGTTCGGAAGTGCCGTCCACACGGAAAGAGATACTTGCTCCCGTGTCTCAGTGGGGTTCAGTAACGTCAGCTGATCCCCTGCTGTGTGGATGGCAGTCTCTCCTGCTGTAAACTCATTCAAAATACAGTAGGCCTCTGCCTACACCCTCCTATTTCCTGGGCTTCAACACAGCCAGTTGTAGTTCGGAAGTGCCGTCCACACGGAAAGAGACACTTGCTCCCGTGTCTCAGTGGGGTTCAGTAACGTTATCGGAATGTGGACAGAGCAGGCGACATTGCCGGACACACATCAGGGGATTAACTGACCGGACTGAACACCTGTAACACAGGAACAAGTGTGGATTGTGCAGACGCCACTTCGGAGCTGTAACTGGCGGGGTTGGAGGACAGGGGAAATACGAAAATCAGTGAATCCACAGGCCTAAGTGGAGCTTGGTTCAAATTAGTAGTCTACAACCGATCTTAAAATTTCTTCAATGCAGCCTAAGCCTGCTCCGTGCTTGTCCCTGGGCTTCAACACAGCCAGTTGTTGCTCGGAAGTGCCGTCTTCACAGAGTAAAACACTAGCTCCTGTGTTTGTGGGGTTCAGTAACGTCAGCTGTTCCCCTGCTGTTTTGATGGCAATCTGTCCTGCTGCCTCCCAATTGACAGCACATCAGGCCTCAGCCTGCTAAGTGCTTGTCCTGGGCTCCAACATCGCCAGTTGCTGCTCATAACTGACTTTGGCACGGGTACTCCCTCCTGCCCAGCTTGGTTCCAGCCCTGCCTGCTGTTTCCGGGAAGTGTCAATGTCAGTTTGCCACCCCAAGTTGCCATGTCGTGTTGCGGTTGGGTTAGCCGAGGCTAGGGTGCCAGCAGTTTAGGTGCTTCCTATGTGGACTGCGGGTTCTGGTAAGAAAGGTTTGTTCCATAGTGCCAGTAGGACAAGCACCCCCTGTAGGACTGTGTGATTCGGTAACTGCGGCCAGCTTGCGGCATGCCAACTTTGCTTTTCAGGGGTAACTTCTGATACCCCTCCGGGTTCCAGCACCGTCAGCTGGTTCTCATCAGAGCCTTTGGCCTAGGTGCCTCCATCTCGGTATCCGAGTTCCAGCAACGTCTGCTGGTCCTTGGTAGTGCTTTGTAGCACAGGTACCTCCTGCTTAGTAACCGGGTTCCAGCACCGTCAGCTGGTCCTCGGTTGTGCCATTGGCTCTTATTCCTTCTGCTGCCCCTCCGGGTGCCAGCACTGTCAGCTGGTCCTCGCTATTTCCATTTGCTCTTGCAGCTTATGCTACCCCTCCGGGTTCCAGCACCGTCAGCTGGTTCTCGTCAGAGCCTTTGGCCTAGGTGCCTCCATCTCGGTATCCGAGTTCCGGCAACGTCTGCTGGTCCTTGGTAGTGCTTTGTAGCACAGGTACCTCCTGCTTAGTAACCGGGTTCCAGCACCGTCAGCTGGTCCTCGGTTGTGCCATTGGCTCTTATTCCTTCTGCTGCCCCTCCGGGTGCCAGCACTGTCAGCTGGTCCTCGCTATTTCCATTTGCTCTTGCAGCTTATGCTACCCCTCCGGGTTCCAGCACCGTCAGCTGGTTCTCGTCAGAGCGTTTGGCCTAGGTGCCTCCATCTCGGTATCCGAGTTCCGGCAACGTCTGCTGGTCCTTGGTAGTGCTTTGTAGCACAGGTACCTCCTGCTTAGTAACCGGGTTCCAGCACCGTCAGCTGGTCCTCGGTAGTGCCATTGGCTCTTGTTCCTTCTGCTGCCCCTCCGGGTGCCAGTACCGTCAGCTGGTTCAAGAGGACAAAGAACAGGAAGACAACCACCAAGATGCAGAACAACAAGAGAGAGAAGACAAAGAAGCATAAAAAAAACAAAGCAGAAGAACATTAAGCATAAGACTAATACTCTGAGCAAATGATATTATCTTATTTATAAGCAGAAGAAGACTAAGCAGTGTATGGGGGTGAGTCCGTTCCTCCTCGTGGTGCCCCTGGAAAAGGCCTGCTTCTGCAGGCCAAACTGAACGCGGACAAATCCTGTTGTAAATCTTTTGTGACAGGCAGAACGGAAGGTGTAAACTTCTAACTTTTCTAGATAACAACTACAGGAATGCCTGACACAAACAAGAATATGATGAAGAAGAATAGGAAGAAGATGAAGAAGCTGAATATGTAGAATAATAATTGTTGAATAAGAAGAATATGAAGAATGTAAGAAAAGGAAGAAGAAGAAGAAGAAGAAGAAGAAGAAGAAGAAGAAGAAGAAGAAGAAGAAGAATGTAAAAAAAGGAAGTAGAAGAAGAAGAAGAAGAAGAATGTAAAAAAAGGAAGTAGAAGAAGAAGAATGTAAAAAAAGGAAGTAGAAGAAGAAGAAGAAGAATGTAAAAAAAGGAAGTAGAAGAAGAAGACATACATGTCTGGCAAAATATAAATGAGGCTAACATAGTCAATATCTTTGTAACTCCTAACATCTTTAAAAAAAAAAGTTTAATTCCTGCTATTCCATTTGATTGGGCTAAACCTCTATGGCTTTAATGTCTCCTCCACCTCCCACAATACATTCTACATTATTCTTAGTTGTTTTTCTTCATGTAGAATTAACCTACAAGGAAAGAAAGGTTTTTTTTTAATTCCGATATTTTGGCCCCATTGACTTGCATTGGTTCCCGGTATCGGAATCGGCGATACCGATACTTTTTTTTAAGATCGGCCGATCCATTCCGATCCGATATTTTCAAGTATCGGCTGGTATCGCTCAACTCTACTGGTAAATCTGTGAACATGTAGCAAGAAATGCAGCTCACCAAATGGCTCCTGGCCTCTTCCATCTTGAGATTTCTTAAAAACGATGAAAGATGAGCCAAAATTCGCGCGCCGATAGGTTTTTTCTGTTTTTGCAGCTTAGGGATGGCTTGTTTCACCTGCATGGAGAGCTCCTTTGACCGCTGGTTTCCTTCACAGCAAAACCTTCCAAATGCAAGCACCACACCTCAAATCAACTCCAGGCCTTTTTTCTGCTTAATTGAGAATGACATAACGAAGGGATTGCCCACACCTGTCCATGAACTAGCCTTGGAGTCAATTGTCCAATTACTTTTGGTCCCTTTAAAAACAGGGTGGCACATGTTATGGAGCTGAAACTCCTAAACCCTTTATCCAGTTTTAATGTGGATACCCTCAAATGAAAGCTGAAAGTCTGAACTTCAAATGCATCTGAATTGTTTTGCTTAAAATTCATTGTGGTATTGTCTAGAACCGAAATTAGAAAAATGTTGTCTCTGTCCAAGTATATATGGACCTAACTGTATGATATTATATAGATTCTTTTATTTGAGATTAATTTGGCGGTATTATATAGGCAGTATTATTTTGTATAGTATGGCAGTATTACATAGACACGATTTAGGCATTCTAGACAGTCTGGCAGTATTATAAAAGCACTATTAGTTTAGTGGTGTATATATAGCCACAATTTAAGTATTGTGATATTATATGGACACAATTATTTGAGAATAGTACAGCAGTATTATGTAAGCTCTATTATTTAGGTATATAGGTATAGCATGGTGGTATTTAGATACTATTATTTCAAAATGGTATGGTGATATTATATGGACATAATTATTTGAGAATAGTACAGCAGTATTGTATAAGCTTAGGTATAGTATGGTGGAATTATATAGACATTTGAAAATAGTACAGCGATCTTGTATAAGCTCTGTTACTTAGGTATAGTATGGTGGTACTATTAAATATGGTATGGTGACATACAGTTGTGGCCAAAAGTATTGACACCCCTGCAATTCTGTCAGATAATACTCAGTTTCTTCCTGAAAATGATTGCAAAACACAAATTCTTTGGTATTATCTTCATTTAATCTGTCTTAAATGAAAAAACACAAAAGAGAATGAAATGAATGAATGAAGCAAAACATTGATCATTTCACACAAAACTCCAAAAATGGGCCAGACAAAAGTATTGGCACCCTCAGCCTAATACTTGGTTGCACAATCTTTAGCCAAAATAACTTCCGGTAACCATCAATGAGTTTCTTACAATGCTCTGCTGGAATTTTAGACCATTCTTCTTTGGCAAACTGCTCCAGGTCCCTGATATTTGAAGGGTGCCTTCTCCAAACTGCCATTTTTAGATCTCTCCACAGGTGTTCTATGGGATTCAGGTCTGGACTCATTGCTGGCCACCTTAGAAGTCTCCAGTGCTTTCTCCTCTCAAACCATTTTCTAGTGCTTTTTGAAGTGTGTTTTGGGTCATTGTCCTGCTGGAAGACCCATGACCTCTGAGGGAGACCCAGCTTTCTCACACTGGGCCCTACATTATGCTGCAAAATTTGTTTGTAGTCTTCTGACTTCATAACGCCATGCACACGGTCAAGCAGTCCAGTGCCAGAGGCAGCAAAGCAACCCCAAAACATCAGGGAACCTCTGCCATGTTTGACTGTAGGGACCGTGTTCTTTTCTTTGAATGCCTCTTTTTTTCTCCTGTAAACTCAATGTTGATGCCTTTGCCCAAAAAGCTCTACTTTTGTCTCCTCTGACCGGAGAACATTCTTCCAAAACGTTTTAGGCTTTTTCAGGAAAGTTTTGGCAAACTCCAGCCTGGCTTTTTTATGTCTCGGGGTAAGAAGTGGGGTCTTCCTGGGTCTCCTACCATACAGTCCCTTTTCATTCAGGCGCCGACGGATAGTACGGGTTGACACTGTTGTACCCTCGGACTGCAGGGCAGCTTGAACTTGTTTGGATGTTAGTCGAGGTTCTTTATCCAACATCCGCACAATCTTGCGTTGAAATCTCTTGTCAATTTTTCTTTTTTGTCCACATCTAGGGAGGTTAGCCACAGTGCCATGGGCTTTAAACTTCTTGATGACACTGCGCACGGCAGACACAGGAACATTCAGGTCTTTGGAGATGGACTTGTAGCCTTGAGATTGTTCATGCTTCCTCACAATTTGGTTTCTCAAGTCCTCAGACAGTTCTTTGGTCTACTTTCTTTTCTCCATGCTTAATGTGGTCCACACAAGGACACAGGACAGAGGTTGAGTCAACTTTAATCCATGTCAACTGGCTGCAAGTGTGATTTAGTTATTGCCAACACCAGTTAGGTGCCAAAGGTAAGTTACAGGTGCTGTTAATTACACAAATTAGAGAAGCATCACATGATTTTTCGAACAGTGCCAATACTTTTGTCCACCCTCTTTTTTATGTTTGGTGTGGAATTAGATCCAATTTGGCTTTAGGACAATTATTTTTGTGTTTTTTCATTTAAGACAAATTAAATGAAGATAATAATACCAAAGAATTTGTGTTTGCAATCATTTTCAGGAAGAAACAGTATTATCTGACAGAATTGCAGGGGTGTCAATAGTTTTGGCCACAACTGTATGGATACTATTTGAGAATAGTACAGCAGTATTATATAAGCTCTGTTAAGTAGATATAGTATGGCGGTCGTATTTGGACACTTAATTGAGAATAGTATGGCGGTATTTTATAGGTACTATTATTTAGGTATGGTGATATTATGTGGACACTATTTGCGAATAGTACTGCAATATTATATAAGCTTTGTTTTTTTAGGTATAATATGGTGGTATTAAATCAACACTTATTTGAGAATAGTCTGGCGGTATTATATAGGTAATTATTTAAAAAAATTAGCATGTCATTTTACATAGGCACTTATTTAGGCATAGTATTGCGCTATTTCATAGGCTCCTGTTACCGACTGTCCCATACAGTTGAAAAATAGTATGCAAATTCATAGCACCCTGCCTCCGTGCAGCGGTCCTGAGCATGCTCAGTCTCTGCTCTAGACGGGGTTCTGCTGGGCTGCCATGTCAAGATTGTGAGTGGTCACCGCAGGCGAACCCCCAGAGATTAGTCAGTTCTCCTCTAGGGGATAACTTTTAATGTTTTTCTCCAAGATGCCCAGTGTTTTGGCTGCGCCTTTCCCTTTAATACAATGCACAGCCGTGGCGGTCTCATCCTTACAATGGTCCCATAAGACGTCTCGAGCTTTCTTTCCACTTCACTTCCACTTTTTCTGCAGACACAATTCCTTGAAGAAGCACATTCAGCAGAAACGACTGTAGGCTATGGGCACCCCCTGAACCGGGACCACCGCACCTGTTATATGTGACCACTGGAGTGGGGGGTAATTATGTCTGCTCCAGATACTTAATGGGTTCGCTCCTCACCGAGGTGGAAATATGCCTCACTACATGACTTTCTTAATTATCAAGGTTTTATTTTCATCGTCATTATGATTAAAACCTTGAATGTTACGTTTCCTAATTAAAGCCATTACACCTGACCGACAGAAAGTTCTGAAATACAAGAAAGACTTTTGCTTAAAGGGGAAGTTAAAACGGGCACAAAAGTTTCCCCATGTCTTTGGGGCTCAGATACAGGGCAGACCATGAAAAAGAGACTCCTTCACTCTCTTCTCTTTGGTGTTTTCTTCACTCTGGAATCTTCTGTTGCAGAAGATGCTCCTAGCAGTCACATGCCGCACAACATGCGTCGGTGACCTATGTCGCAACCTACGTGAATATGGGGGTCTAATCCGTCATGGAGGATAGTAGACCAAAAAGGAGAGGGGGGGGGCATTGATGGAATAGGTTAGGGGAAAGTCGAGGTGAGGTTAGGTATAGTATGGCAGTATTATAAAGGTAAATTCATTTGAAAATAGTTTGGTTGTATTATGTAATCATTAGGTGTAGAATGGCAGTATTATTTATGCAACATTTGAGAATAGTATGGTGGTATTATATAAGCACAACAGTATTTAGGTACAGAATGGCAATATTTGAAAATAGTATGGTGGTATATAGGCACTGTTATTTAGGTATTATATTATGGCACCATTTGAGAATAGTATGGCAGTATTATATAGGCACTATTATTTGAAAATAGTTTGGTTGTAGTATATACCGTAGTCGCTATTTAGGTGTAGCATGGCAGGGTTATATAGACAATATTTGCGAATAGTATGGCTGAATTATATAGGCATTATCATTTAAAAATAATATAGTGGTATTATATAGACCCTATTATTTACGTATTGTATTGTGGTATTATATAGGCAATATTATTTGATAATTGGCAGTATTATATAGGCACGATCAATATTTGAGAATTATATGGCAGTATTATATTGGCACTATTTGAAGATAGCATTACGAAACAATCACTGACCTCAGGGTGACCAGTCAAAGAAAACACTGCGGCAGCTGGCAAAGGCGCTCAATCAGTGAAATCCTAGGTGCAATGCTCCCTGGGAAATACGAATATGCAAATAAAGTCCGTGGAGCCTCATTTAAGAGTCTCAAACATGGGACTAGCCAGATCTTCCTCCAGGGAAGGACCCAGCCAAGGGGTGGCTCCTTTCGGAAACCACCATTACCACCATATTAAGTGGCCCTTTAAGTCAATATCCAGCTCTTTACGAGTTTACAGATATGACAAGGGAAGTACCAAGGCCAGGTATCCATCCACAGACAGCTGTCGTATTTCCCAGGGAGCATTGCACCTAGGATTTCACTTATTGAGCGCCTTTGCCGGCTGTCGCAGTGTTTTCTTTGACTGGTCTCCCTGAGGTCAGTGATTGTTTCATGATGTTGGTCTACTAGGCATTGCTCCCACCTAGCCAGAATCCTACTCCACACTAATGAGGGGCAACACCCTGAAACAGCTGTCTGTGGATGGATACCTGGCCTTGGTACTTCCCTTGTCATATCTGTAAACTCGTAAAGAGCTGGATATTGACTTAAAGGGCCACTTAATATGGTGGTAATGTTGGTTTCCGAAAGAAGCCACCCCTTGGCTGGGTCCTTCCCTGGTGGAAGATCTGGCTAGTCCCGTGTTTGAGACTCTTAAATGAGACTCCACGGACTTTATTTGCATATTTGTATTTCCCAGGGAGCATTGCACCTAGGATTTCACTGATTGAGCGCCTTTGCCGGCTGCCGCAGTGTTTTCTTTGACTGGTCTCCCTGAGGTCAGTGATTGTTTCGTGATGTTGGTCTACTAGGCATTGCTCCCACCTAGCCAGAATCCTGCTCCACACTAATGAGGGGCAACACCCTGAAACAGCTGTCTGTGGATGGATACCTGGCCTTTGTACATCCCTTGTCATATCTGTAAACTCGTAAAGAGCTGGATATTGACTTAAAGGGCCACTTAATATGGTGGTTTCCGAAAGGAGCCACCCCTTGGCTGGGTCCTTCCCTGGAGGAAGATCTGGCTAGTCCCGTGTTTGAGACTCTTAAATGAGGCTCCACGGACTTTATTTGAAAATAACATTGTAGCATTATATAGGCACTATTTAATAAAAATTTGGCTGTATTAGGCACTATCATTTGAAAATGGTACGGTAGTATATAGGCACTCTTCTTTAGGTATAGTATGGTGGTATTATTTAGGCACTGTAAAACACTCATTTCTAGGCATTGTATGGCTCTCTTCTGTCTGTCATCATTGGAAAGATCCATGATGTAGGCGTGGTTTTACAAATTTATAAGTTACTTATGCCACTGTTACATACATGGGCAATGCGGGTCACTATCTATAATATAACGCTGTAAGCGTCTCACTGTCCAAAGCCTTTATAGACTGCGCAAGCGCGACGTGCCTGTTCAGTCTGACTCCAGACAGAATGAGACAGCCAGCGGTGAGGAGTTTGTATGACGCCGGAGATGGCGGTACCGTACACACTGCATACCACCATCTCCGACGCCATACTTACCTGACCGGGAGGAGCGTTGCCGCGGCGCTTCTCTTCGGCCGGAGACCGGGGCGGGAGTACGGTCGGAATCGCGCATGTGCATAGTGCGATCTGGCGCCATTTTACTGAAGACACATTTGCAGTGTGTCTTCAGCAATATGGCGCCGGACAGCGCTATAGGCATGCGCGTACTCCGGTGCCAGACTCCTCCCCCGGCCTCCAGCAGAACGTGGTGACAGCACTGGAGCACAGGAAAGAAGGGTGAATATAAATGTTTTTTTTTCTCTCTATGTGTGTAGTTTTAATAGGAGTGAGGGGACCATGCATACCAGGATAAGGGAGGTGAGAGGACCATGCTTACCAGGATGAGGGGTACCATGCATACCAGGATAGGGGGGGTGAGAGGACCATGCATATCAGAATTGGGGGATGACAGGACCATGCATACCAGGATTGGGGGATGAGGGGTACCATGCATACCAGGATAGAGGGGGTGAGAGGACCATGCATACCAGGATTGGGGGATGAGGGAGTACCATGCATACACAGATGCTGCTGCCACTTTTTATAACACCACAATAACAGCAACACTTGATTCAGCTGACCCCCTCATGCAGATTAAAACTCGTACAATCAACAGGCAACCCTGGCTGACCAGCCTGACCAAAGAACTGAGACGGGTTTCCAGGGCCGCTGAGCAGAGATGGAAGAGAACCCATTCTACTGAGCACTTCAGCGCATACAAGCAGTCCCTTGCCAGCTTTAAGTCCACGCTCTCTGCCGCTAAACAAACTTACTTCGCATCTCTCATACCCTCCCTGTCTCACAACCCTAAACAACTCTTCAACACTTTCAATTCTCTACTCCGTCCCACAGCACCTCCTCCCCCTCCTCTCATTTCTGCTGAAGACTTTGCCTCCTTTAAGCAGAAGATTGACAAGATCAGACAAAACTTTGGCCTGCAGCCCCCAATGTCCTCTTAGGCCTCTTTCACACATCAGGTTTTCGGCGTCAGGCGCGATCCGGCGCTTTTGACTAAAACCGGATCCGGCGAAATGCAATGCCGGATCCGGTTTTCCCCCCCATTGACTTGCATTAGAGCCGGATCGAGCCGGATGGCCATGCGTTTCATCCGATTTTCGCCAGATCCGGCAATGTGACGCGATCCGGCGTCTGGAAAAAACGGCTACTGTAATGTTTTTTGTCTCCGGCGAAAAAGCCGGACACGCTGGATCCGGCGTGTCCGGCTTTTTCATACAATGAAAGCCTATGAGCGCCGCAATGCGCCGGATCCGGCGAGAGCCGGATCCGGCCGCCGGATCCGGTTTCTTTGGTCTGAGCATGCTCAGTAGCTCTGCCCACAGGACATATATAAAAGCAAGACAATGGGACCCTCAGCCACACCCAACATGCCACCCAAGCCAAGGAGCAGGAGAAGGCAGCAGACATCTGCAGCAGCAGCACCATCAGCACCACCCCAAATGGAGCAGCATGCTGAACAACGGGAGGGGAGTCCAGCAGCAGATGAGAGACGGTAATTATCAAATCCCCCATTCCTCCAAACTAGGGCTATGGAATATCAAGATATTCATTGGCCCTTTGTTTCTCTTTATTCAACAGCCGCCCAATAGATGCAGCAGCAGCAGCAATGGCAGCAGCAGAAACACCACCCACAGCCATGGAGTCTGGCCATGAGGAAGACAGCACATCTTCTGGGAGCCCTCCCTCGCATCGTCAGCGTTTGACGGTAAGTTTTTATTTCCAAAATCCATCATCTCTGTAATATATGTGTATTCATTGCCTTTTATTTCAAAACAGGAATCACAAGATGAAGAGGAGCTCCCAGAAGAAGAAGGAAGGGGTGGACAGACACTTGGAGTGGGCTCACAATTGGTAAGTTTTTTGCATCAAACGCAGAAACACAACATCACACTACACACAACACATAGAAAACAATGTTCTGCAGACCACACACAGCAAACAAATGCCTACATCCAAAGACATAACATTTTTTGTTCTCTTCTCTAGTCTTCCGAATCTGGTGCTCGGCCAAGAGGTCCTCGCAGTGCCTCCCAGGGTCGTCGGCGACAGCAACGCGGCGGTCACCAGCGTGTAAGTATAAATATTTTTGCTTTGGTTTTTTTGCACTTTTTATTTCATTTCTTTTGTGGAGGCTAATTATGTTATTTTTGTCTTTTTCTTTAACAGCCTTCACAGCGTGCTCCCGACTCTGACGGTGAGGATGGAGGGATTGATGTGGACCGCCTCATCGATCTCGTCAGAGAAAGGGAGCCGCTCTGGAATATGGCTGACCGCCGCCACGCTGACCTGATCGTTACCCGACGACTCTGGGAGGAAATCTGTTCGCTCCTTGTGGACCGCTGGGAGGACCTCGAAGCTCGGGCCCAGATTAAAGAGCGTAAGTATATACAGTACCGGTTGCTTGATTTAAACCAGTGTTTCCCGAACTCCAGTCCTCGTGGTCCCCACGGATCATGTGTTCAGGATTTCTATTTACTTTGGAAATCCTGAAAACATGACCCCTGGGGACCATGAGGACTGGAGTTTGGGAAACACTGATGTTGTATACTAACCACTTTGTCCTTTCTCGTTTCAGGGGAGAGAATTGTGAAGCGGTGGCGGTCTGTGAGGGATCGTTTCAAGAAGGAGTTCAATAAAGAGATGCGGGCCCCGAGTGGATCTGGAGGATGCAGGAGCAAGTACAAGTACGCACGAGCCCTGTCGTTCCTCCGGGAGACAATGCTCACCAGAAGGTAAATATTACACACCACATGTGACAAAAAAATGTTTAGATGTAACTTTTTTTTTCAGCCAGGGCCATACCATGTCACTATTTTAATTGTTTTTTTTTTCTCTTTATTCCACAGCACGGTGAGCAGCACTCGGGAGCCTGCACGATTGGACCCTTCTGAGGCGATCCCTGAGGAGACCGGCACCGAGGGACACTTCGACCGCCCCGGTACATCTGCACCTTCCCAGCCTTCCCACACATTCGACCCATCTGTCCCATCCACCAGCACAGGAGCATCGTGGCCGCCTACATTACATGAAGCTGCTGGTGAGGAGATCGCTTTCCCTTTACCCCACCCTTCTGCCCCTGCCACCTCTAGTACACCTGCGGGTACTGGGCGGCAGCGGCAGAGGGGTCAGGAAAAGAGTTATGCGCAAGAGTTCTTGCATCTGAATGCATCTTTCCAGAACTGTCTAAAAGTCTTGTCAGAGCAAATCTCCGCAGGCTTTCAGCAGATCAACTCCAGCATTCTGGAGGTGAAGACACTTCTGCAAACCATGCATTCAGAAGCAAGTTCTTCGCCAAACCACACCTTTTTCAGGTCTGTTGTGGAGCGCATGGCAACACTATCTCCTACCCAGCAGATGCATGTAATGCATTCGTGCCACGGTGCTCTACAGCAGGTTACCTCCCAACCTCCACCTCCCACCACTGTAGTTCCTCCACCTGCACCCCCTCCAGCCACTTTCCATCCTCCCCCTCCTATTACATCTGCACCCCCTCCAGCCACTTTCCATCCTCCCCCTCCTATTACATCTGCACCCCCTCCAGCCACTTTCCATTCTCCCCCTCCTATTACATACCAGCAACCTCCCCAGTACCAGCAACCTCCCCAGTACCAGCAACCTCCCCAGTACCAGTCATCTCCCCACTTCCAGCAACCTGCCCCGTACCAAACTCCTTCTCTGTACCAAACTCCTTCCCCATACAACTTTCCATCAACATCATCTGCTCCTACAGTCCCTGCCCAACCCTCCACTCCACCGCCCACCACCTCTTCTGCCTCCCAGATGTCCACCCATTCTGTAGCTTTTTCCACACCATCACCTCTAACTGTTCCTTCCCCACCACGATCCCAATCCTCTCTCCACACTCCCAGTGTCGAAGTGTCCCGCAGCCCCTCCAGCAGTATTTCCACCCCACACTACACAGATTTATGATGTGTTTTGTAATAAAAATGCCCATGTTTTTTTCAAACCTTTATTAAAAAAGTTTTTTTAACTTTAAAAACAGTTTACAAACAAAAAAATATTTTAAATAAAAGTTAAATTATTGTTTACACTGGTTGTCTGTCATTTCTTTCTGCGGCGAAATATGTTTAAAAAAAAGGTTAAATAAAGGGTATTTAAAAGGTAAAAAGGTATTCAAAACCAGGTATATAACTGTGGGTAAATTTTAGCTTTTTGCCACAGTTGTGTTCCTGGTTGTGTTTGAAGCAAAGTATTTCACCTAAAAAGTTGTGTTTATTGTTGGTGATTTCATAACAATGTACACAACTTTTGTTAAAAGGTGAAATACTTTGCATAAAACACAACCAGGTACACACCTGTGGCCTAAAGCTAAAAATAGAGACCATGACAAGATAGCCAACTTTGGTTGGCAAAGGTATATACTGTTGGTACAGAAGGTACACAAGTTTGGTTAGGGCACAAATCTTTCACACTCTGTCATCCTGCCAGTGTACTCTGCCTTGAGGTGACATAAAGTATAGTGCAAAATTGTCCCTCATTACTGAAACCGTCACAGAACTTCTAGTGGTAATGTCATGGTAATCTTGCAAGGTGGTTTCTTCAGAGGTGTCCTCAATGGAAATGGGTTCCTTGCAGATAACAAAATTGTGGAGTACCACGCAAGCTTTGATCACCTCGTCAACAGTTTCTGTCTTGAGGTTGATCGCAGTCAATAGGACCCGCCATTTGGCTGTCAGAATACCAAAGGTACATTCAACCATTCTTCTTGCTCTTGTGAGGCGGTAATTAAAAATGCGTTTTGGTCTTGTCAATCCTCTGCTAGAGTATGGTTTCAAAAGGTGTTCTGACAGCTGGAAGGCTTCATCCCCTACACAGACAAATGGCATAGGTGGACCAGATGTTTGCGGCAGCGGTCTAGGTGGTGGGAACTGGAAGGTGTTTCCATACAGTTTACGCCCCATGGCAGACAGTTTGAAAACTTGAGAGTCATTGGAGCGGCCATAGGCCCCAATATCCACAGCAATAAATTTGTATTCCGCATCAGCGATGGCCATGAGGACAATTGAAAAATATTTCTTGTAATTGAAATATTCCGATCCCGATCCGGCTGGCTTTACAATGCGGATATGTTTCCCGTCCACAGCGCCCAAGCAGTTGGGAAACTGACATATCTGTTGAAACTTGTCAGCAATTTCAATCCACCTCTCTGTTGTGGGCTCTGGTAAAAACTCTTCAGCTAAGGAGTCCCACAGTGCACGGCATGTGTACTTCACTATTCCTGATATGGTGGAAATCCCGAGTCTGTACTGGAAATGCAGTGACGAAAGGGATTCTCCAGTTGCAAGAAATCTGTGGGGAATTAAAAAACAAATCAATTAGTTTAAAATCACAGCATTACATACCAAAACTCAGCTATAACACTTGGAGATACAAACTACCACCAACAAGATTGCAGTGAAAGTGTGCTCTGATGCGAGCATATCCAATAAATGTGGCTTACCTTAAAGTCACCATCAGACGCTCTGCGGGTGAAACAGAGAAGCGGCAATAGGTGTCTGCTTTTCTTATGAGGTGTGCAATGCGCTCCACCAAGTAATCAAAATTCTCCATTTTCATCCGAACATATCCAAAAAATTTATCCGGGTTTCGTCGAAGGTCCATGCAGAGTGTAGAATAGACCCCACGCGTCATTCTCTTGGCTGTGATGGGGTGGATCCACAAACGTCGTCTACGATGCCTGATGCGCTGCTGTCTCGCTCTCTCCTTCTCCAGAACAATCACCCTCAAACGATTCACCTCCGCTATAACATCCGCCAAATTCTTCAAAATATTTCCAATGACAACATCCATCTTCGCCAGTAACTTGCTCTTCTCTCCAACCTGCACTTTCTCCTCGACAACCTGTCAAAGAAGGGCTGTAGGAACACTCTATATATAGTTTTCCAGTAGCCAATCCCGTTCGGAAGGCCACAAGGGTCAATTTTAAAAACCGGATCCGGCGTAATCCGTCGAAAAACGGATAGAAAAACGGATGAACCGGATCCGGTTTTGTCTGTCAAGAAAAAGACGGATCCGGCAGAAAACCGGATCCGTCACATCCGGTTTTACTAAACATTTGCCGGATCCGGCGTTCCGGCACGACGCCGGATCGCGCCTGACGCCGAAAACCTGATGTGTGAAAGTAGCCTTAGCTAGCTTCTCCATCATGACAGAAGATCAGCTCTCCACCCTTCTGTCAAGATCACACCTCACCACTTGTACCCTCGACCCACTCCCGTCTCACCTCATCCCTAAACTGGCCACAGTCTTCATCCCATCTCTAACACTTCTTCAACCTTTCACTTACCAATGGTGTCTTTCCCTCATCTTTCAAACATGCCTCAATCACGCCCATCCTCTGTGTCTAACTATCGCCCGATATATCTTCTCCCTTACGCCTCAAAACTACTGGAACAGCATGTATATCTTGAACTGTCATCCCACCTTTCCTCCTGTTCCCTCTTTGACCGGTTACAATCTGGCTTCCAACCGCATCACTCAACTGAAACTGCCCTAACTAAAGTCACTAACAACTTACTAACTGCCAAGAGCAAGCGACACTACTCTGTCCTCCTTCTCCTCGACCTGTCCTCTGCCTTCGACACCGTAGACCATTCCCTCCTGCTACAGACTCTCTCATCTCTTGGCATCACAGACTTGGCCCTATCCTGGATCTCATCATGCCTAACAGACCGAACATTTAGTGTCTCCCTCTCACACACCACCTCCTCACCTCTCCCCCTGTCTGTTGGTGTTCCTCAAGGCTCTGTCCTAGGACCCCTACTCTTCTCCATCTACACCTTTGGCTTGGGACAGCTCATAGTATCCCACGGTTTGCAGTATCACCTCTATGCCGATGACACGCAGATCTACCTATCTGGACCCAACCTCGCCTCCTTACTGACTGAAATCCCACAATGTCTGTCTGCTATCTCAGCCTCCTTCTCTGCTCGCTTTCTCAAACTGAACATGGACAAAACAGAATTCATCATCTTTCCCCCCATCTCACTCTACCCCTCCACCAGACCTATCCATCAATGTCAATGGCTGCTTTCTTTCCCCAGTCTCGCACGCTCGGTGCCTTGGGGTGATCCTCGACTCTGCGCTCTCTTTCAAACCACATATCCAAGCCCTCCTCCTGCTGCCTCAAGCTCAAAAATATTTCCCGGATCCGCTCATTCCTCAACCACAAAAACACTAGTGCATGCTCTTATCATCGCCCGCCTCCACTACTGCAACCTCCTACTCTCTGGCTCCGCTCCAGTCCATCCTACACTCTCCTGTCCGACTAATCCACCTGTCTTCCCGCTATTCCCCAACCTCCCGCCTAGGCCAGGCCCTTCACTGGCTTCCTATTGCCCAGAGGCTCCAATTCAAAACCCTAACCATGACATACAAAGCCATCTACAGCCTGTCTCTTCCATACATCTGTGACATGGTCTCTAGGTACCTACCTGCACGCAACCTTCGATCATCTCAAGATATCCTTCTCTACTCCCCCTCATCTCTTCTTCCCATAACCGCATACAAGACTTCTCCCGTGCTTCCACCATACTCTGGAACTCTCTGCCGCAACACATCAGACTCTCACCATCAACGGAAACCTTCAAGAAGAACCTGAAGACACACCTGTTCTGCCAAGCGTACAGCCTGCAATGATCCTCGGTCTACTGAACCACCGCACGACCTGCTCTACCCTCTCCTACTGTATCCTCACCCATCCCTGTAGACTGTGAGCCCTTGCGGGCAGGGTCCCCTCTCCTTATGTACTTGTGTGTCCCTTGTCTTACACATGTTTATTATACTTGTCTGTATTTCCCCTTTTCCACATGTAAAGCACCATGGAATAAATGGCGCTATATAAATGCATAATAATAATACCAGGTTTGGGGATGAGGGGTACCATGCCTACCAGGATTGGGGGATGAGGGGTACCATGCATACCAGGATAGGGGGTGAGGGGACCATACATACCAGGATTCGGGGATGAGGGGTACCATGCATACCAGGATTGGGGGATGAGGGGTAACATGCATACCAGGATTGGGGGATGAGGGGTACCATGCATACCAGCATAGGGATGAGGGAGTACCATGCATACCAGGATTGGGGGATGAGGGGTACCATGCATACCAGGATTAGGGGATGAGGGGTACCATGCATATCAGGATAGGGGGTGAGGGGACAATGCATACCAGGATAGGGATGAGGGAGTATCATGCATACCAGGATTGGGGGGTGAGAGGACCATGCATACCAGGATTGGGGGATGAGGGGTACCGTGCATCACAGGATTGGGGGATGAGGGGTGCCATGCATCACATGATAGGGGGATGAGAGGACCATGCATACCAGGATAGGGGGTGAGGGGACCATACATACCAGGATAGGGGGTGAGGGGACCATGCATACCAGGATAGGGATGAGGGAGTACCATGCATACCAGGATTGAGGGGTGAGGGGACCATGCATACCAGGATTGGGGGGGTGAGGGTACCATGCATACCAGGATAGGAATGAGGGGTGCCATGCGTACCAGGATAGGAGGGTGGCAGCACATACCAGGATGGGAGACCATATACCAATTAAAATGCTCGCCACCCGGGCGTAGAACGGGTTCATAGCTAGTTATTTATGTTCAGAATTGTGCGTACCTGCAGTATGTTATATTTCTAAGAAAACACACTTTTACGTAAGCACTACTTAACTATTTTATTGGTTGGTTAACCTTGCCCATCTTGCAGGATTTGTGATAAACAAATCCCCCCTCCAAAAAGAAAATTCAAATTTTTTGTGAAATTGGTAGTCAAATTGCATTTTTTAAAATCACTTATAACGAGTCTAAATGACCGTCTACAATCTATTTCCATTTGCCGCTTGTTTCTGTTAATATCCTTCTGTTAACTGTTGCACTGTTGACACTCTGAAGCGATTTCAGCACACGGCGAAATGACGTTCTGATGACGTACATCTGCTGGAATCATTTTCACACTGATTTCAAAGAGCTTCTCATAATCCTCTTCTGGACGTCAACAATTCGGACAGATGGCCAAACACGTGAGATGATTGAAAGGATTCGCAAGACCCTGGTCTGGTCAATGCGTTAAGTAGTTCGTAGCAGAAGAATGTCCTCCTACTTACCGGCATCTGACACCTCTTCTGACCAGCAAGCCCAACACGTCGTCATATGTGCAATGTAACCACAGCGATGACGTCAAATTTGAAGAATTTTCAATGCTTAGTTAAGATATTCTTTAAGAAAAAAAATGTATGTGCCCCTGTAATTTCCCAATTGTAGTCCCGTTTTCATGAGGACGGATACTCGGACCTTACAGACTTATCGTATCATGAATTAATGAATCACTGACAATGTTTCTTCCCTTTCCTGTGGCTGAAGACTGACAGTAATGGCAATGAGAAATGTATTGATGTACTACAGGAAGATGTAATATGTGTGTGGTTTGGATGAGGATGGCATTCACTCACTGCTCTGCGGGCACCGTAGGGTGACGGGTGCTTGGGATCCGGCCAGATACTGATCTTAGTCGGAGGGGGAGCAGTCCTCCGCCAAATGTTAATCCTAAGACACTTTGACAGGTGAAGAATATGCGTATTTCATCTGCCAAAGTGAGGCGTGAGCGATGGTGGGACGAGGCCAAAAAGTTTCAGGCTCTGGAAGAACCTTAAATAACTACGTGTTTTTGGACATCCGACAGGGCGGTATATAGTCCTTTATTGTAGAGGGTGAAAACGAGACCCCACCAACAAATTACCTTAAAGGGTTCATCCAGTATAGTTTGTGCTTCCATTAGTGACTACTACCAATATCCCTGCTTTCTGCTGGTGAATAGGAGTAGAAGTTTCTCTTCATGTCTAAATAAATAGTACATACAGTGTACACATGATGCCATGCACTGCCTAGATGAATAGTACATACAGTGCTGAGATAAATAGTACATACAGTACATAGCTGATACCATACACTGCCTTGATAAATAGTATACAGTGCACAGATGAAACCATATGCTGCCTAGATAAATAGTACATACAGTGCACATATGATATCATAAATTGCCTAGATAAATAGTACATACAGTGCATAGATGATACATATACTGCCTAGATAAATAGTACATACGGTGCACAGATGATTCCATAGGCTGCCAAGATAAATAGTACACACAGTGCACATATGATATCATAAATTGCCTAGATAAATAGTACAGTGCATAGATGATACATATACTGCCTAGATAAATAGTACATACAATGCACATATGATATCATAAATTGCCTAGATAAATAGTACATACGGTGCACAGATGATACATATACTTCCTAGATAAATAGTACATACGGTGCACAGATGATTCCATAGGCTGCCAAGATAAATAGTACATACAGTGCACAGCTGATACCAAATTCTGCATAGAGGAATAGTACATACAAAGCACAGATGATACCATACACTGCCTAAATAAATAGTACATACAGTGCACATATGATACTATACACTGCCTAGTTAAATAGTACATACAGTGCACTGATGATACCATACACTGCCTAACTGCACAAATACTTTGCACAACTGGCATCATACAGTGTTTAAAAAAGTAGGGAATACAATGCATAAACGATATCATACAGAGTCGGAATAAATAGTAAATACATTGCACAGAAAGCACCTTACACTGCTTAAATAGATAGGTAATATAGTGCACAGATGACATCATACAGAACCAGGATAAATACCACAGATTACATCATTCAGTGCCTAAAAAAATAGTTCATATACTATGCAAAAAAGGCACCATACACTGCCAAGTTAAACAACTCATACTGTGCTTATCCATGTAATGTTGGTTCTGGTGCTGTATTCATGTACTAATGAAGATTTTGGTACTGTATTAATCTACTAATGATAGTTTTTATGCTGTATTAACCCCTTAGTGACAGTCAATTTGCAGCTTAATGAACAGGCCAATTTTTACAATTCTGACCACTGTCACTTTATGAGGTTATAACTCTGGAACACTTTAACGGGTCCTGATGATTCTGAGATTTGTTTTTTCGTGACATATTGTACTTCATGTTAGTGGTAAAATTTCTTTGATATGACTTGCGTTTATTTATAAAAAAGCGGAAATATGGCGAAAATGTTTAAAATTTTGCACGTTTCAAACTTTTAATTTTTATGCCCTTAAATCATAGAGATATATCACACAAATTACTTAATAACATTTTCCACATGTCTACTTTACATCAGCACAATATTGGAAACAATTTTTTTTTATGAGGAAGTTATAAGGGCTAAAAGTTGACCAGCGATTTCTCATGCTTACAGCACAATTTACAAAACCATTTTTTAGGGACCACATCACATTTAACGTCACTTTGAGGGGTGTACATGACAGAAAATACCCAAAAGTGACACCATTCTAAAAACTGCACCCCTCAAGGTGCGCAAAACCTCATTCAAAAAGTTTTATTAACCCTTTACGTGCTTCAGGAACTGAAGCAATGTGGAAGGAAAATATTAACATTTAACTTTTTTTTTTTACAAACCTTTTACATCAGAACCAATTCTTTTTTATTTTGACAAGTGTAAAAAGAATAAATGAACCACAAAATGTATTGTGCAATTTCTCCTGAATACGCTGATACCCCATATGTGGGGTTAAACCACTGGGCGCACAGCAGAGCTTGGAAGGGAAGGAGCACAGTTTGACGTTTTCAATGCAGAATTGGCTGGAATTGAGATCGGAACGCCATGTCGCGTTTGGAGAGCCCCTGAAGTGCCTAAACAATGGAAATCCCCCACAAGTGACACCGTTTTGGAAACTAGACCCCTTAAGGAACTTATCTAGATGTGTGCTGAGCACTTTGAACCCCCCAAGTGCTTCACAGAAGTTTATAACGCAGAGCCGTGAAAATAAAAAATCTTTTTTTTCCACAAAAATGATTTTTTTAGCCCCCAATTTTTATTTTCACAAGGGTAATAGGAGAAATTGGACCCCAAAAGTTGTCCAGTTTGTCCTGAGTACGCTGGTACCCCATATGTGGGGGGAACCACTGTTTAGGCACACTTTGGGACTTAGACGGGAAGTAGTGACGTTTTGAAATGCAGACTTTGATGGAATGGTCTGTGGCGTCATGTTGCGTTTGCAAAGCTCCTGGTGTGCCTATACAGTAGAAACCCCCACAAGTGACCCCATTTTGGAAACTAGACCCCCCAAGGAGCTTATCTAGATGTGTGGTGAGCACTTTGAACTCCCAAATGCTTCACAGAAGTTTATAATGCAGAGCCATGAAAATAAAAAATCTTTTTTTTCCACAAAAATGATTTTTTTAGCCCCCAATTTTTTCTTTTCCCAAGGGTAACAAGAGAAATTACACCACCAAAGTTGTTGTTCAATTTTTCCTGAGTACGCTGATGCCCAATATGTGGGGGTAATCCACTGTTTGGGCGCACGGCAGAGCTCAGAATGGAGGGAGCAACATTTGACTTTTCGAACGCAAAATTGACTGGAATCAATGGTGGTGCCGTGTCGCGTTTGGAGACCCCTAATGTAACTAAACAGTGGAAACTCCCCAATTCTAACTCCAACCCTAACCCCAACACACCCCTAACCATAACCCTAATCACAACCCTAACCCCAAACACACCCCTAATCCGAATCCTAACCATAACCCTAACCACAAACCTAACCCCAACACACCCCTAACCCTAATCCCAACCCTAACCCCAACACACCCCTAACCCTAATCCCAACCCTAATCGCAACCCTAAGCGCAACCCTAAGCCTCATCGTAACCCTAATCCCAACCCTAACTTTAGCCCCAACCCTAACCCTATCTTTAGCCCAACTCTAACCCTAATGGGAAAATGGAAATAAATACATTTTCTTTATTTATTATTTTTCCCTAACTAAGGAAGTAATAAAGGGGGGGTTTGATTTACTATTTTTTTATTTAGATCACTGTGATAGGGCCGGCTGGCAGATCTCGGTGGACTCGCTGCGCCTGCACCACCATTTTCTTTCCAGAAGAAGATGCTGGCGGCTGTTTGGGGGAAGCAGGTGGACCCAGGGACACCGGGAGTTATTGGGGGGATTGAGGATCCTATTTCTCTCTCCTCTGATGTGCAATTAATAACGGCGATCGCAACAGCGGGGTCGGTAAAAACCGATCCGAATCATGTTCTCTGGGGTCTCGGCTATCCCTGGCAGCTGAGAGCCCAGAGAAATTCTGACTCTGGGGGGGGGTGCTATATACTTTTTCCACAGCGCCTTGAATTCACGGTGCTGTGGTTTAAGTACGCTTAACTGCCACCTTTAAAAGGCAGTCGTTTAGGGGTTAAAGGAAATCTGTCAGCAAGTTTATGTTATCTGAGGATAGCTTTAGGTAGGAGTTAAAATGCTGAATTCAACAATGTGCACTTATCAGGCTGATGATAGTGTAGAAACACAGGAAAATAGGTAACACACTAAGAACTGCAACTGACCCTGCTGGATCCTGTACAGACTTGAGAATCTGACCCGGCAGTCCCTAGTGGTTACTGTGTGAGCTGAGATAGCCCTAACCACAGACTAGACAATGGCAACTCGGACCTTTGCTGCTTGAAAGGCCATTGAGCACTTACCATTTCTCCTAAAGAGCCAAAGGGCAGAGCAAACTACAATTGCCTACAGATAAAAATAAGTATGCTGAAACAGCCAGACATCCCAGAAACCATGAAATATAAAATAGAGGATTAGGTACGTACTTTTAGAGAATACGTCGCTTACTTCCTAAAAAGAAACAGAAGATAGGTGGTGCAGAGAAAGTATCAAACAGCAGAGAGCTAGCTGGTCTTTCAGTGACTGATTTAAACTACAGCGGTATGGCTGTACATCCAAAAGAGACTAAAACCAGCAGGAAATATCAGTAAGGGGAAAGTATATAAAGCTGCACACAAAAGGTGATGTTAGACTAGTGAGTAAATGAAAACACCTGTTACTCTAAAAAAGACTGAAGCACGGATAACAGAAACTAAACACCTGGAGAAAAGGTGTATATGCTGTGGCTCAGCATATAGAGAGGCTAACCACAAAGCACAGACTCCAGGGTTTGAACCCAGACACGTGATGTTTTGTTTAATTACAATGAAGGTTTTATCACTAAGACATTATAATTGATCTAAGTAGCAGGCTCGTGCTAAGTCATCTGACTCTGCCTCCTCCTAGTCACATGTCACATCACAGATCACTGTGACAGATCACAGATCACAGACACTGTGACAGATGACACAGATCACAGACACTGTGACAGATGACAGATCACAGACACTGTGACAGGCTTCCTCATGCCTGCGCTTTGCAGGCACTGAGGAAGCCAGCTTCCTGCAGGCCCCCGGAGGTCCCCGTCGCCATATTGGATCCGGGGACCTGCAGGAAAGGAGCCCCTCGCTGCAGCACTGCACATTGCGCTGCCGTGGGGGCTCAGGGAAGCACGGAGGGAGCCCCCTCCCTGCCGATGCTTCCCTTTAACCCCCGGTACACCGCGATCGTGTTTGATCGCGGTGTGCAAGGGGTTAACGTGTCGGGGGCGGTCCGTGACCGCCCCTGACACATTGTGCCGGGTGTCAGCTATGATAATTAGCTGACACTCGGCCGCGATCAGCGGCGCTCACCACGTGGGCGCCGCTGATCGCGATGACGTAATATTCCGTCCATGGTAATTAGGTCCATGGTCACATGGACGGAATATTACGTCAATTGTAGGTAAGGGGTTAAAGTCGGTTACTTCCTACCTCTTTTAATTTTTCTTTCCTAACTTTTGGATTTACAACCCTAGCATGCTCTGATGGTTCATCTGTGCTACTGAGCAATTTATTAGCCATTAACAACTTTTCATTGTCTGTAATGGTGGGATCAAAAAACGATAATCCCACCAACTCTGCATTCAAATACCACAAATGGTTCGAAAATTTGGTCAGGGCTATTTCTGCAATGTTGTTGTCACATTCTTTATAGTCTAACAGACTATGCAAAATACCTAAATCTTAAAATACCTCAATTTGGATTTTTTCAAACTTTGAGCGACGAGCGGCACGGGTTAACGTTAGTGTTGAGCATTCCGATACCGCAAGTATCGGGTATCGGCCGATACTTGCTGTATCGGAATTCCGATACCGACTTCCGATATTTTTTCAATATCGGAATTCGGCATCGGAATCGGAAGTTCAAAGTTGATTGACAGACTGACGTCATCATGATGCGCGGTGTGTGCGCATCATGATGCGCCGTCATTTCGGGCCTTCCGGGGGTCTCTGCCGGCCTGCCGGGGGGCTGTGCCGGCCTGCCGGGGGGCTGTGTGGACTGCCCGGGGTCTGTACCGGCCTGCCGGGGGGCTGTGCCGGCCTGCCGGTGGTCTGTGCACCCTGTGGGGGTCTGTACCGGCCTGCCGGGGGGCTGTGCCGGCCTGCCGGTGGTCTGTGCACCCTGTGGGGGTCTGTACCGGCCTGCCGGGGGGCTGTGCCGGCCTGCCGGGGGGCTGTGCACCCTGTGGGGGTCTGTACCGGCCTGCCGGGGGGCTGTGCTGATGTCCGGGGGTCTGTGCAAGCATCGTCCGATGGGACTACAAGTCCCATCGGGCGATGCCTGCTACCATGACAGTGATTGACACATTAGCCAATGATGGGACAGTAGTAGTCCCATCATCCGGCTAATGTGTTAAATGTTAAAAAAAAAAAAAAAAAAAATACTACATACATACTACATGCATACTACATACATGCTACATACATACTACATACATACTACATGCATGCTACATACATACTACATGCATGCTACATACATGCTACATACATACTACATGCTACATACATACCACATACATACTACATACATACTACATATATACTACATGCATGCTACATACATACTACATGCTACATACATACCACATACATACTACATACATGCTACATACTACATACATACTACATACATACTACATACATACTACATGCATGCTACATACATACTACATACATACTACATGCATACTACATGCATGCTACATACATACTACATGCATGCTACATACATACTACATGCTACATACATACCACATACATACTACATACATACTACATGCTACATACATACTACATATATACTACATGCATGCTACATACATACTACATGCTACATACATACCACATACATACTACATACATGCTACATACATACTACATATATACTACATGCATGCTACATACATACTACATATATACTACATGCATGCTACATACATACTACATGCTACATGCATGCTACATACATACTACATACATACTACATACATACCACATATATACTACATACATACAATACATTCATACAATACATACATAGACATACAGTACATATAACATAGAGTAACATACTTACCAATACTTGTCACATTGTTCCCCGAAGCCATTGTCTTTTCCGGAATAAATATTAACATAACAAACCACAAAAATACTCACCCACGATCCGAAGCAGTCCACGAGTGTGTCCCACGACGATCTTGGGTAGAGAACTGCAGCATCAGATGATGCTGCCGTTCTCTACGGGCTGCAGGAATCCAATGACGGAAGGTAGGTATCCTTCCGCACTGTATTCCTCCGCCACTTAAAAAAAAAAAAGTCCCTAGTCTCACTTTATGCCATTGCTGCGTGGGAAATTCCCACACAGCAATGGCATAAAGTGAGACTAGGGACTTTTTTTTTTTTTAAGTGGCGGAGGAATACAGTGCGGAAGGATACCTACCTTCCGTCATTGGATTCCTGCAGCCCGTAGAGAACGGCAGCATCAGCTGATGCTGCAGTTCTCTACCCAAGATCGTCGTGGGACACACTCGTGGACTGCTTCGGATCGTGGGTGAGTATTTTTGTGGTTTGTTATGTTAATATTTATTCCGGAAAAGACAATGGCTTCGGGGAACAATGTGACAAGTATTGGTAAGTATGTTACTCTATGTTATATGTACTGTATGTCTATGTATGTATTGTATGAATGTATTGTATGTATGTAGTATATATGTGGTATGTATGTAGTATGTATGTAGTATGTATGTAGCATGCATGTAGCATGTAGTATGTATGTAGCATGCATGTAGTATATATGTAGTATGTATGTAGCATGCATGTAGTATATATGTAGTATGTATGTAGCATGTATGTAGTATGTATGTGGTATGTATGTAGCATGTAGTATGTATGTAGCATGCATGTAGTATATATGTAGTATGTATGTAGCATGTAGTATGTATGTAGCATGCATGTAGTATGTATGTAGTATGTATGTAGCATGCATGTAGTATGTATGTAGTATGTATGTAGTATGTATGTAGTATGTAGCATGTATGTAGTATGTATGTGGTATGTATGTAGCATGTAGTATGTATGTAGCATGCATGTAGTATATATGTAGTATGTATGTAGTATGTATGTGGTATGTATGTAGCATGTAGTATGTATGTAGCATGTATGTAGCATGCATGTAGTATGTATGTAGCATGCATGTAGTATGTATGTAGCATGTATGTAGTATGCATGTAGTATGTATGTAGTATTTTTTTTTTTTTTTTTAACATTTAACACATTAGCCGGATGATGGGACTACTACTGTCCCATCATTGGCTAATGTGTCAATCACTGTCATGGTAGCAGGCATCGCCCGATGGGACTTGTAGTCCCATCGGACGATGCCTGCACAGCCCCCCGGCAGGCCGGCACAGCCCCCCGGCAGGCCGGCACAGCCCCCCGGAGCCTGCACAGCCCCCCGGCAGGCCGGCACAGCCCCCCGGCAGGCCGGCACAGCCCACCGGAGCCTGCACAGACCACCGGCAGGCCGGCACAGCCCCCCGGCAGGCCGGCACAGACCACCGGAGCCTGCACAGACCCCCTGGCAGGCCGGCACAGCCCCCCGAAAGGCCCGTACAGACCCCAGAGAGGCTGTACAAGGGCAGGAAAGGGTTTTTCTTATTCCGATACCGGAAGTCCCATAGACTTGAATGGGACTTCCGGTATCGGAATCGGCGATACCGATACTTTTTTTAAAGATCGGCCGATACCATCCGATACGATACTTTGAAGTATCGGACGGTATCGCTCAACTCTAGTTAACGTCGTTTGATCGAGCTCAAATTTTGGCTCTCTCAATATCTGGAAAGGGGAATCGTTTTGTGGGGTCCAGACGAACAAGATTCTGACATTTTTTCCCCCCCATATGAGATCCGGTCACCCTAATGTACATAGAAAGCCTGGTGTGGTTGATGGCAGATTTCTCAGTTCTGCTTCATGCTGCATCTAAGAACTCTGATTGTGTCACAACTGCTGCACCTTGTCAACTAAGTGAAAAATTGTTGGATTCGGCGACTCTTTGCCTACATCATGTTGTTCTCAGATGAGGTAGCAAAGCCCTGCTAAAAGATTCTCTTTATTGATGGGTCTGGTGTATTTATAAATTAACAAAAATTCTGGTGCAGTATTCATGTATTGATGATGGTACTCATTTTGTTTTCATGTACTAATGAGGGCTGTCTTGCTATATTCATGCATTGATGATAGTTCTTGTGGCATATTCATGTAATAATGTTGGTTATAGTACTGTATTCATGTACAGATTATGGTGTTTTAATGTACCGATGATGGTTCTGGTTCTGTATTTAGGTAATGATAGTTCTGTTATTTTATTTGTGAAGTGATGATTTTTTTTACTGTATTCCTGTACTCATGATGATTTGGATGTTGTATATTTGTGCTTGTAATGGTTCTGGCCCTCTATTCATTTTGGTTCCAGAGCTGCATTCATGTTCTGATGATCGTTCTACTATGTAGTTGTATAGATGACGGTTTTGGTTAGGTATACATGTTGTGAAATTGATTGTAGTGTATTCATGTACTGATGATGGTTCTGATGTTGTACTTATGTAATAATGATGGTTTTGATGTTGTATTCATTTACAAATGATGGTTCTGTATTCATCTACTAATGATAGTTCTCATGCTATATTTATATACTGATAATGGTTTTACTGATATTCATGTGCTGATGGTGGTTCAGGTGATGGTTTTGGTTTTATTTTTATGTACAGATTGTGTTTCTGTATTCATGTATTGATGATGTTTCTGGTTCTGTATTCAGACATTGATGAATTATTATGCATTCAGGTACTGTATTTATGTACTGATGGTAGTTCTAGTGCTTTATTCATGTACTGATGTTGGTTCTGACCGTGTACATATGTAGCAATAACCTGTCAGGTGACGTGCTACATAGCTATAGCTAAGAGCCCTTCCCTGGTGTGCTGTGTATTCTGTGCAGATTCAGTGCACATGAATTCTGTGCAAATTCAGTAATCTGATTACATAATTTTTTAATATCTACTACATTTTTGTGAGCTATCACTGTTATCTTTGGTGTTACATAGGGCTGCAGAAAATATCTATCACATTATCTTCAGGAAAATGTGTCTTTTATTTTGGTTGCCATTACTTTTATTTACTGCTCTGTAGAAAGGGATGTGGCCTGAAAAGGAGCACATGCAAATAGGGAACCTGATGTTAAAAATTTGAATCACACCCCTGATGTGTGTGTGTAAGAAGTTGAGCCGAGACAGAGTCAGCGGTTTCCGGTGCACTTTGGGGCCAGAACTATCGGTACTGTCACCACTGTTGCCGGGGGAAGGTTCTTCTGAGAGGAGAGGACCTTCGCATTGAACAGCAGGGAGTGTGTAGGTGATAAAAGGGACTGAGCGCGGGAATGAGGGAAACTTGACGGGAAAGCGATAGAAGAACAAGGATAAGGTTGACTCCCTCCCCACTGCTCCGAATGCTAACTCCACATCATCCATTCCCCAGCATTCTGACTTCAAAGTTGACTGTGTCACTACCGAGCTGTCTTCGAACCCTTCTTTGCTGGACATCTCCTTCCCGCCTGCAGTTGCAGATAAGCTGACTTGTTCAGTTCATAGAGACTACTCCAGAGGACCGCTAGCTGCCGCAGTCTGCGAGTATGCTCACGGTTCGTGTTCGGCGCCATTCCAGAGGAATCTACATAAAGGACTGTTTCCACGCTCCAGCGCACCCAAGCCAAGCGAGACCGGATACATCGGCACCGTCGAGAGATGGTGTTTTTCATTCCTCCGTAACAGAACCAGAGACATTGTTCATGATCTGCAACGCCGTCAGGAGATATTCTAGCCTTTACCCAACAAGAACTGCAAGCGATAAGTTACCTTTTTTTTCATATTGCTTTTTGTCAAGCATTGTGTTTGTGTGCAATTCATGTTGTTGCCGTTACTGATCTCGTCTCCCTGCGTGGAGTATTCCTTGTATAATAACCTGTTCTAGTAAATTCTGTTAACTCCTTATCTGCCTCCAACTCTTCACTGCATCCACCGAATCTCACCCTTTACATTTTGGCATAGTTGACAGGATGCAGTCTAATAGCACGGAGGCGGCAGAACAGGCAGCTGGGCCCAGAACCAGTATCTCCCAGGGGACCATGCTGAGTAACTTGCCTAAATTTACGGGGTCCAATACTATGTTGTGGAGTTGGATGGAACGCATGAGGGGTATGATGAGAATGCACCTTATGACCCGCCTGTTTAGCCAAATGCAAAGAGCGGGGGAGACAGCAATATATGAATGCTCTGCAAGAGTTACACACCGCCATTATTAGAAAGGATGGGAATGGGATAGGCTCGACAGATGTCATGTTGCGTGACTTGTTCGTTACTGGCCTGCGGGATGCTCTGACCAAGCAGATCCTGAGAGAGCGGGTGCGGGCAGGCCCTCGTATCACTTTTGCTGACATAGGGAGAGAGGCATGTGAACAGGAGCAGGGGGTGACGGTCCCGGTAGGGAAGGTCCAGAGTGGTGAAGCAGCAGTGCAGTTAGTTGCTGAACCCCAATGGGATGAAGAGATGAGAAAAGAGCTGTTGAATATTCAAGGGGAACTGGCTCAGGTCAAGGAGAAAGCTGAAGCCGGACAGTGCACCGCCAGGAGCCAAGGTGAAGCAGATGTCCGTAACGAGGTCAGAAGGTTCCGCCACCAGAGGTCCTTCGCTTGTTATAACTGCGGAGAAGTAGGACATATGGCTAGGGAATGTCCACGACGGGCCAGGCCTCGGCTGCGCTGCCCGTTAAACTAGAGGGCTCTGAACTTGGGGGATGTCGCCTGGAGCCAGAATGGAAAGGAAGGAGTAGTGAAAGTCTCACGAATCTGGTGTCTACATGCCCGTTGGTCTAGACTGAGTTCCATGGTCGGGCCATGCGTTGCCTGGTGGATACTGGGTCTCAAGTGACCACGATGCCTGAAGCATATTTCCGCTGACACTTCCTAGAGACTCACAGGCCTGAGTGAGGTCCGGTAGTAAAACTGATGGCGACAAATCACCTACCCATCCTGGTCGCAGGGGTGGTGTGGACGCAGGTCTCCTTGTGTGGGAAGGATCTTGGAAGGAGGGGTATCATGCTGACCCTGGGGGAAGCCGGCCACGGTCATATCATCACCCTGGGGATGAATATCCTAAAAGAGTTTGGAAAACTGCTGAGCGATAAACCTTTTCACTTGTCTTTAAAACAGTGGAGTCCGCACACCCCTCAGCGACAGGTGTTTCAACAGTTAATCCGTACATCCCAGGTGCAGGAGGTCTCCAGTCAAGGGCAAACGTTAGGAAAAGTGGTTGTGCCGGCCTCCACTCATCTCACCCTACCACCAGGCCAGACCATACTGACCCTGCCCATCCGAGCACATGCCCCGCTGGAAGGGGTGGAAGTAAATTGAAACCCTTGGTAACGGAACAACTGCCTGCAGGACTCTTAGTGGCCCGAACACTGGCCGTGGTACGAGAAGGGATGGTGTTTGTACGCTGCGTAAATTTGACAGACCAAGAGATTGTCATTTCACACGGGTGAAGTGGCACGGGTAGTGGGCATGCCCGAAGAAGGTATACCGCCCCAGGTCATATAGTTGGCGGTGAATCCAGAAGACCCGTGGTCGGTAAAAGTCACCGCTTCTCCAACAGCCAAACCTCAATACATCCAAGAGGGTCGGCGCATACAGGAACAGATGCACGCTGGACTGTCTGAACTCACGCCCACCCAGGTACAACAAGTGGAAGCATTGCTGGGGGGGCAATACCAATCCGTTTTTACGAATCATGAGGATGACTTCAGCTGCACCACGGCGCTCACCCATGAGATACCAACGAGGGATACAGCACCCATTCAAGACCATTACCAGCAGATTCCCCCTCAGTTATATCAGGAGGTGAGAGAGCTGCTCGGTCAGATGCTACAGTTGGGGGGGTCATTAGGGAAAGCCCCAGAGCCCATGGGCAGCTCCCATTGTGCTGGTTCGGAAGAAGGATGGGACACTGAGGTTCTGTGTGGATTACCTCAAACTCAACGCCTGCACTGTGAGGGACTCATATCCTCTACCCCAGATTGCGGAATATCTATCTGCGTTGGGGAAAGCCAAATTCTTCTCGACGCTGGATCTCGCCAGTGGCTACTGGCAGGTGCCTATGTCAGAAAAGGACTGGGCAAAGATGGCCTTTATACTTCCTATGGGCCTCTTTGAATTCAACAGGATGCCATTTGGCCTGGCCAATGTCCCCAGTGCATTCCAACAGCTGATGGAGAGGTGCCTAGGTGATTTGAACTTTGAGCCCACACTCATCTACCTGGATGACATCATAGTATACGCTGCCTCGTTTGAAGACCATCTGCAGAGACTAGAGCAAGTGCTGAGCCGTTTGCAGAAGTATGGGTTAAAGGTGAAACCCCAGAATTATCACTTGTTTATGACCCAGATCGAGTCCCTAGGTCATGTCGTTTCCGCCGAGGGAGTGAAATCGTCACAGGAGAAAATTGAGGTGATTCAAGATTGGCTGTCCCCGGAGACTGTAAAAGATGTCCGAGCGTTCCTGGGACTGACGGGGTTCTTTCGTCGCTTCGTGAAGAACTTTGCCCGGGTGGTGCAACCTTTACTCGTACTCCTGAAGGGGGTGACCCCAAATGCCAAGGGTCGATCCATCCGGTGGGAGGAAAGGCAGGAAAAGGTATTCTGTGACTTAAAGAAGGCACTGACCGAAGCTCCGGTATTGGCTTATGCGGACTTCTCTATACCATTAATTCTCCACACCGACGGAAGCTTGCACGGACTTGGGGCTGTGTTGTCTCAGGTGCAGGATGGGAAAGAGAGGGTGATTGCCTATGCTAGTCGGTCCCTTCAAGATTCTGAGCGCAACCCGGACAACTACAGTTCTTTCAAGCTGTTTTGAAAGACCATCTGCAGAGACTAGAGCAAGTGCTGAGCCGTTTGCAGAAGTATGGGTTAAAGGTGAAACCCCAGAATTATCACTTGTTTATGACCCAGATCGAGTCCCTAGGTCATGTCGTTTCCGCCGAGGGAGTGAAATCGTCACAGGAGAAAATTGAGGTGATTCAAGATTGGCTGTCCCCGGAGACTGTAAAAGATGTCCGAGCGTTCCTGGGACTGACGGGGTTCTTTCGTCGCTTCGTGAAGAACTTTGCCCGGGTGGTGCAACCTTTACTCGTACTCCTGAAGGGGGTGACCCCAAATGCCAAGGGTCGATCCATCCGGTGGGAGGAAAGGCAGGAAAAGGTATTCTGTGACTTAAAGAAGGCACTGACCGAAGCTCCGGTATTGGCTTATGCGGACTTCTCTATACCATTAATTCTCCACACCGACGGAAGCTTGCACGGACTTGGGGCTGTGTTGTCGCAGGTGCAGGATGGGAAAGAGAGGGTGATTGCCTATGCTAGTCGGTCCCTTCAAGATTCTGAGCGCAACCCGGACAACTACAGTTCTTTCAAGCTGGAGTTGCTGGCGTTGGAGTGGGCCATGATGGAGAGATTTGCAGAATACCTATCCGGCTCAGAGGTGCTGGTGCGCACTGATAACAATCCGTTAACACATCTGGAGAATGCCAAACTATGGGCCCTGGAACAACGCTGGGTGGCCCGGATGGCGAAGTTGCGATACAGAATCGCTTACAAAAGGGGGGCAGAGAACACCCACGCCAACGCCCTATCCAGAGCAAGATGTGCGCCACCTGGCCACCTGGAAGGAGTAAAGATGAGATGCTGGAGGGGGAGGTGGTTCCCCTGTTTCGAAAGACCACTGGGCCGGTGGCGGCAATGCTGGACCAAGTACGGACTCCCCCATCATGAAGGTGCGTTGGAAAGATCTCGAGATGATTGGGTCTGCTTGCAGCAGGAAGATCGTGAACTTGCGCTGTTTAGACAATGGGTGACACTGAAGAAGCTGCCTAGTTAGGAACAGTGGAGTGCTCTGACTCCAGAAGCATTGAAAATACTCCGGCAGTGGGATGCCTCCAGATGAGAAACAGGCTGTTACATCGGAAGGTTCAACTACAGAAGGAGTTGGGAGCCTCCTGACAGGTGGTGATTCCAGAGACAGTGATGTCTACCGTGGCCACTGAAGCTCACAAAAAGGGGGCTCACTTCAGTCTTGAAAAAACTTTCCAGTGGCTACAGTGGTTTGTCTACCACCCTTGGCTAAGAGCAGCGGTTGAGTAGGCTTGTAGGCTCTGTCGGGCCAGTGAGTTGGCCAAATCCCCGGAAAAAAGAGTTCCTACCCAAACGATAGTGACCTCATTCCCCCCTGGAGCTGTTGACCATCAACTATTTGACCATTGGGCCAGCACACTAAGGATACGACCATTGTCTAGTGATGGTAGATCATTTCACGAAGTTTGCGGTGGTGATGCCCGCCCGGGACCAAACGGCTGAGTCCGCTGCATATGCTATCTGTAAAAATTTCATTCAAGTATATGGATGCCCGCAGCGGATCCATTCTGATCAAGGGGCCTCTTTCTTGGGAAGAGTAATGGATGAGTTACAGCGGATCTCTCAGTTCGATCGCTCGCACACCACACCATACCACCCTCAGTGAAACGGGGCCTGTGAGTGGTTTAACCATACTCTAATCCAGATATTAAGGACCCTGGAAGAGGATAGGAAGGCTAGGTGGCCGGAGTATATCTCTGAATTTGTGTGGATATATAACAATCGAGTCCATCAAACCACTGGTTACACACCTTACTCCCCACTGCTCGGGCGAATGGGGAAAGAAGTCACAGAGATGGAGTTGGATCCAGGGAAGGACTACCCATGGACGGGGGTGTCTAACCTGGGTCCGAGAACATCGCCACCGTCTGCAGACCTTACATTGTCTAGTATAGACCCGGCTCCAGGAGCTGGAACACCCTGAGAAGCTTCCTTTGCAGGGGACAGATCTTCAGGTTGGTGATCGAGTATTGGTACGGGAAAAACATCCACATGACAAGCTAGAAAATCGGTGGGAGAGTAGGCCATACAGAGTGAAGCGTCGGGTTGATACGGAGGGAGATGAGATTTATCTGGAAGAAGAATGCTCCCACTAGAGTGGTACATAGAAATATGCATCGGCCATGCCTCTCAGAGGCCCTCATGCAAAGGGAAGAAACACCTTAGGTTCTTGAAGCGGTGCCTCCCATGACTGTAGAGGATGAAGAGGAAGAAAGTCCTGAGCAGCCAGACGAGAATACATCTATCATGGTCACGCGTGGATGGACACAGCGCCTCCAGCAGGGTGGATTTAGATGACACGTGTGACCCTGGATACACCGCACCCAGTTGGGCGAATTTAAATAATAAAACGTGCAGCTGGATACGCCGCCTCCAGCGGGCAAATTTCGGAAATACACGTATGTCTGGAAACCCCACCTCCAGTAAGGCGAATTTAAACATAAAAGGGAAAACCTGGGTAACAATAACAATGGTGGCCCTGCGATAGGGAACGGGGACGTGGAGACCTCCTGCACTCCCCTGAGTCAGTGTCTCTACACTCCTAACGTTCCCTAGGCCGGTTCCGCACCGGGCGCTGCTCAGGATACCTATAAACCCTAGCTCGCCCTCCACCTACCCCTTTCTAGTATAATGGCCAGTGCGGAAACTAATCCCACCACTGCACTAAAACACACATAAGGAAAAGAGACAAAACAGGGAAACACTACTTAGCTTTGCTCTGTTGCTTACACTCCCAGCAACAGAGCCCACCACCTGCATGCATCTTTTCCTCTGACCGGATCCAACACCATAGTGCAGCCTTGGAGCAAACAGAGTCCACACCTGCGTGCAGCTGTCCAGAAACAGAGTCCAGCAAATGAGTCCAGCTTTCCAGCAAAAGAGTCCAGCATCTTGAGTCCAGCTTTCCAGCAACCGAGTCCAGCATCATGAGTGGAGCTCTACACCATAGCTGCAACTCCACCAAGCCATGCAAGAACTCCTTGCTGACTCCATAGCTGCAACTCCACCAAGCCATGCCAGCCCTCCTCGCAGACACCATAGCTGCCACTCCAGGACTCTCACTGAGCTGCCCGGGACTCTCCTTCAGCTCCATCCTTCACCCAGGCTTGCATGTAACTGAGGACTATCACCACCAGTGATTACCTCACCTGACACTTTTTTATAGAGCAATCACACCTGTTTTATAACTACGTGCACAAAACTAAAGTAACCAAAGTTCAATGACCCTAATGGCCACCAGGGGGAAACTAGAACTGAAACCACCACAGTGCAATGACCCTAATGGCCACCGGGGGGGAAACTAGAACTGAAACCAAACTTTAGCACACAGCTTAAGGAAAAAAAGGTTACTTGTGCATTTTCTCTGTCATATCCAACCTGGATCATGACAACATCTGTTGGTAAGGGCCCTGGGACCCTGGAAGAAAACATCACGGCAGGTACAAAAACAACTTTGCCCCCACTAGAAGTCTCCACTAATCCTCCCAATCTACGTCGCTCTGAACGCACAACGGCTGGAAAACCCCCTCATCGTTACAACCAAAATCAGTTTATTTGGCAACAAATCGCTAAGATAGACAAGCAGCTCCCTAACTGTTCTCAGGATGCCTCGCCCATGGAATGGCGAGTGAAAAGAGAGGGGGGGTGTAAAAAGATGAGCCAAGACAGAGTCAGCGATTTCAGGTGCATTTTGGGTCCGGAACTATCGGGACTGTCACCACTGTTGCCGGGGGAAGGTTCTTCTGGGAGGGGAGGATCTTCACATTGGACAGCAGGAGGCGCGGAGGAGATAAAAGGGACTGAGTGCAGAAACGAGGGAGACTTGATGGGAAAGCGACAGGAGAACAAGGAGAAGGTTGACTCTCTCCCCACTGCTTCGACTGCTAACTCCATGTCATCCATTCCCCAGCGTTCTGACTTCAAAGTTGACAGTGTCACTACCGAGCTGTCTTCGAACCCTTCCCACCTGCAGTTGCAGATAAGCTGACTTGTTCTGTTCCTAGAGACTACTACAGAGGACCGCACGCTACCGCGGTCTGCGAGCATGCCCACGGTTCGTGTTTGGTGCCATTCCAGAGGAATCTATATAAATAACTCTTTCCAGGCTCCAGCGCACCCAAGCCAAGCGAGACCGGATACATTGGCACCGTCGGGAAACGGTGTTTTCATTCCTCCGTAACAGAGCCAGAGACATTGTTCACGATCTGCAATGCCGTCAGGAGATATTCTAGCCTTTCCCCAACAAGACCTGCAAGCGATCAGTTACTTTATTTTCATATTCCTTTTTCTCAAGCATTATGTTTTGTGTGCAATTCTTGTTGTTGCCGTTACTGATCTTGTTTCCCTGCGTGGAGTATTCCTTGTATAATAACCTAGTCTAGTAAATTCTGTTAACCCCTTCTCTGCCTCTGACTCTTCACTGCATCCAAAGAATCTCACCCTGTACATGTGGATGTACCCTAAATGTGTACACTGCCTTCATCAGGCCGTGCTGTATGTATGCAGCAGGTGCGCTTCACACCAAGGCTTTATGTAGATATAATTTACAGCTGGCAGCTGAAGAACCTTGATTGAGACCTTTGGTGCCGTGCGGTGGAATAATGATTTTTTCCTGAAAACCTTTTATCTGTGATATTATTAATAATCTGAAGCTGGTAACAGAGTGAATCAAAACAGAGGGAGATGAGAAGACGGTGGGATTTATTACACAACCGTCATCAGGATGTAATGAACTGAAATCTGCCGCTATCCCATAGTGCTGACCACATAGAGGGGCAAGAAGGAAGGGCAGCTGGGGCATCTATCTGGCTATCTGTCTATTGTCTATCTTTTATCTATTATCTGTCTATCTATTATCTATCATTTATCTATTTATTATCTATCTATCTATCATCTATCTATTATCTATCTTCTATCTATTATATATCTACTGTATGTATGTATTAGGGATGAGTGAGCATGCTCGGTGCTCGCCCAAACATCGCAGTGCTCGCAATGCTCAGTGAACGGCGAGCATTTCCGGGGTTGCTTGGTGGGAGCTTGGGTCCCCGCCTGCATGTTTGGCACTCTTTAGAGCGCCAATCAACATGAAGGGATTGTCTGCCATACACTGTGATGCCGCAGCCATGTTGGTTGTGGCATTACAGTATTTGACTTGCTGCAGAGCATCATCAGGTCTACAGTATATCAGACCTGGCACTGCCCTGCTCGTCACAGTCTGCTTTGGCATCTCCAGTGTAGGGAAAGTTGCTGCATAGGGACAGAATAGGTGGTGTATAAGTTAGTGTGAGTATACAATTATTGAATACACAAATCCAGCTAAACCAACAGTCCTTCAAAGGACTAATTATGGGGTATATAGATATCAGTGCTAGGTAGGCAGGCAGTGTATGTGGCTATATATACAGTATATATCAGTACTAGGCAGCAGGCAGTGTATGTGGGTCTATAGATATCAGTGCTAGGCAGGCAGGCACTGTATGTGGCATACAGCAAGAAGGTCCATTCTAATACTGCCTGTTGCTGCCTATTACAGATATTGACCGTAATTGTTTTTTGCATCTTAATCCTGATGATTATTTTATTGAAAAGCAATCCAGAGCAAATTCGGGTATCAACATCACATGCCTCATCTACGAGCGTATCTGTGGGCTAAAAATTGTGGCATTTGAGGGCTCCAGTGAACTGTCTTTGCTTTGTCTTAGCCTAGTTATTGACACTATTTTGTTGTGAAAAAAAAATACAGGCCAGATATTTTAAAGTCTGGCATCTCCGTCACACGCCTCACCTATCTGTGGGCTAAAAATTGTGACATTTTAGGGCTCTATTGAATTGTTTTTGCAGTGCCTTAGCCTAGTTATTGACACCAGTTTGCTGAAAAAAAAATTGTTACCTACAGGCCAGATATTTTAAACTGTGGTTTTCCCACACACAATTCACATATAAGTTTGCTCCAAATTCAGCCATTTGTAGTGAACGTGGAAAATATTGTACTCCATTTAAAATGGCCAAGACGCGTGGCAAGGGACGGGGAAGTGGACGTGGTGGTGATGGTGCAGGCCGAGGCCGTGGGCAAGCTGAAATTGGACCACAACAAACACCCACATCTTCTCGCTCGACCTTCCTGTCCCAATTACTAGGGGACCGCAGAAGCACACCACTATTGAGCCCAGAGCAGTGTCAAAAGGTTGTTGGTTGGATAGCGGAAAATGCTTCCAGTCACTTTGCCACCACCACCACCCTGTCTTCCACATGGTCAGGTCTGAGTAGCCATGAGTCTGGATCACATATTCTTCACCCTAAAGGGCCCGTTACACATAGCGATATCGCTAGCAATATCGCTATAACGTCACTGGTTTTGTGACGTTATAGCGATATTGCTAGCGGTATCTCTATGTCTGATACATACCTCAGACCGGCTCCCCCGCTGTCCATCGCTGATCGCGCGAGAATGTCCTGTGCCGTTTCTCGTCGGCCACTTCCTGCTGGGCTTCTTGTGGCCGACGAGCGACGCGTGGATGCGGGCGGGAGGACGTCAGGATCGCAGCGTCTGACAGGTAAGTAGCGACCCCCGACCGCTGCTATGTCGCTGGTGAGATCAGCCTGTGTGGCAGCTCACTAGCGACCACTTAGCGATGCACCAGCGATCCATATAGTTGTCGGGATCGCTGGTGCATCGCTAAGTGTAACGGTTCCCTAATCCTCCTTCCTCCCACCATGCCAAGAGCCTGGAGACAACTGATCCCACACTTGGACACTCCGAAGAGCTGTTCACTTTTCCATTAATAGATTCGGGCCTCTCACCCGGTCCACTTGAAGCGTGGCAAGAGGAGAGCACATGTAGTGATGTCAAAATATTTGAGCATCCACGGCCACACGAAGGTGACGGTGGGAACATGTCACAAGAGGTGGACGATGATGAGACACAATTGCCAGAAACTCAGGAGGAGGTCCAGCGTGCAGAAGTGGAAGACGAGGTGGTGGATGATATAGTAACTGACCCAACCTGGCAGGAGGACATGTAGAGCGAGGACAGCAGCACAAAGGGGGAAGGAGGCATAGTACCACAACAGGCAGGAAGAAGCAGTGGGGTGGCCACAGACAGAAAGCAGGCAACGGTTTCTCGTAACACCACCATGACGGATGTTTCCAGTCCAACTGTTAGGTCTTCTCGAGACTGGTTGTTTTTTTTAAAGACTGCAGATAACCCCAAACAGGCCATTTGCACCACCTGCCATGCCTGCATCAGCAGGGGTAGCAAAACTACTAGCCTGATCACCACCAGCATGATCAGGCAAATGACAGCAAAGCACCCGACTTTGTGGGCCGAACACCAGGGTCCAGGAACAGTGTCTGCGGGTGACACCACTGCTTCCACAGTTGTGCGTGTAAGCCAACCCCCTGTCCATGGTGCATGCGAAGATGCCTCCTGCCCTGCACCTGTCGTTGCACACACTCAACTAGCACCATCATCCAGCACATCCACGTCCTTGTCCCAGCAACAGCGTTCAATTGTCCATACCCCAGTCCTTGGAACGCAAGCGCAAATACGCATCCAACGCCCCACAGGCCACACTACTAAATTCACACATTTCTCCTCTGCTTGCACTCAAAATGTTGCCTTTTAGGCTCAAGGAGACGGAAGCTTTCCACAACCTGATGGCGTCGAGCGTCCCTTGGTACCTTGGTCCCCATCCACCACTTTTTCTCCCGGTGTGCCGTCCCTGCATTACACAAGCACGTTTTCCCACAACATTAGCCGTTCCCTCAACATTGCAGTTAATGGGAAAGTCCACCTAACCACAAACACGTGGACAAGTGCTTGTGGGCAGGGACGGTACATCTCGCTGACGGCACACTGGGTTAACATAGTGGTAGCCGGGACCCAGTCGGATCTTGGGATGGAACACGTCCTCTCAATGCCGAGGATTGCCGGCCCTACCTTAATCAGGGTTGCTCTCACAGTCTACAGCTCCTGCACCTTCTCCTCCTCCTCTTCAGCCTTCATCTCTGAAATGACCGCATCAGTCACAAGCTGGAAGCACTGCAGCAATCTACTTGTCAAAGTACACTGCCTGTGTGCCCATTTTAGAAAGTCAGCTACAGCTTCAGCCGCCCTTGCCATGCTTCAGCAGCATTTGCAGCTTCTGGCTCACCGACTATTGTGTAATGTCCCCACGCGTTGGAATTCTACACTGCAGATTTTGGAAAAGATTTGTGAGCAGAAGAGGGCTGTTGCTGACTACCAGCATCAACAAGGCTGTTGATATTTAGTTCAGACTCCACACATAAGACCTCAGAACTGGACATGGATGTCAGACATATGTACCATCCTCCAAAACTTTGAGGACTCCACCAATATGGTGAGCGGCGATGACGCCATAATTAACGTCACCATCCCACTTCTCTGTGTTCTGAAATGCTCTCTGCTCACAATCAAAGAGGATGCATTGCATTCGGAGCATGATGAGATGGAGTAAGGAAATTTACAGGGTGATTACACACAGCCCAGCCTCATCTCATCCCAACGTGGATTGGGTGACAATGAGGAGGAAGAACAGGAGCTAATTTCATGCACTATAGACTGTACCACAAGCACAACTGTCATACCGTCTATTCAATGAGGTTGGCCTGAGGACAGGGAGGTGGATGAGGAGAGCATGGTCAGTCGTCCCCTTGGTGATGACATGGAAGTCTTGCCTGCACACATGGCTGAGTTTATGCTGCGCTGCCTTTCCCGTGATCCTCGCGTTCTCCAAATTTTGGTTGAGAGTCATTACTGGTTGGTGACACTTCTAGACCCACGCTACAAGGAGAACTTTATATCTCTTATTCCAGAGGCAGACAGGTGTACTAATATGATGCAGTACCAGAGGGCCCTTGTTGCGGAATTATTAAAAAAATTCCCTTTAGAAAACGGTGGCCGCAGAGGTCACAATTTTTTGGAAAAGCAAGGAGTACAGGCGAGAGAGACACAACTCCAATCCAGCAGAGGCAGGGGAACACTGGCAACGTTCTGGGAGAGTTTTATCAGACCCTCCCATCACACTGGCCCTGAGGTGGGGGGTATTCTCACAAGGAGTGGAATGTTTTGGAAGACGCTGAGGGAGTACCTTGCTGACCGTACCAACGTCCTCCGTGATTCATCTGTGCCTTATTATTTTTTGGGTATGCAAGCTGGACACGTGGCATGAACTGGCTCTCTACGCCTTGGAATGCCTGGCCTGGCCTGCCCTGCTGCTAGCGTTTTGTCAGAGCGGGTATTTAGTGCAGCTGGTGTAATTATAACTGATAAGCGCATCCGCCTGTCAAATGAAAATGCTGCCAGGTTGACTTTTATAAAAGTGAACAAGGTCTGGATTGGGCCAGACTTCTCTACACCACCGATTGATAGCAGCATAACATAAAGTCCAAACCAGTATCTTTTATCTTTTTTTGGGAGGTCTATTCCCGTGTACCGTGGTCCGTGATCAGGGCTGCCATCACGGCATTACTGCCCTGACTGGTATATGGGGCTCAATGAACAGAGGGGGCCCGCATTGGGTCCCCTCTCCTCTACTAATCGGGCCTTAGTGGCAAGCTTCTGCCGATGCAGTAACTGAACCTGCATCCGAGAAGCAGGTTCAGTTAAACCAGGGGTGGTGACTTTTCATGCAGCTCACGGGCAGTTCCCCGGAGTCCGCAATCCTCGTGCGACAGCCATTTCCTGCCAACTGCTGGCCCTTTAACTCCCAAGTACATGGTACGCAGCGTTCATTACAGAACGCTGCCTGCCTACACATGAATGGCGACATCACCAGGGTGGGCGGGGTTAGCGCCCAATGCGCTCCTGTTCTCAACTCCTCCTGTCCCAGATGAGGAGCTGCTGCCATAATATAGTCCAGAGCGATCTCTGTGCGTGCTAGCAGCTCTGTGCCTGTCTGCTCGTGATTTCTGTGCCTGCAGCTCTGTCTTTCTGCAGGTGATATGTGCCCCCCCAGCTATATGCCCCCTGTGATCTCTGTGCCTCCCAGCTATGTGCCCCCATGTGATCTCTGTGCCCCCTATGTGATCTTTGTGGTCCCAGCTATGTGCCCCCCTGTGATCTCTGTGCCCCCCAACTATATGCCCCCCTGTGATCTCTGTGCCTCCCAGCTATATACCCCCTTTGATCTCTGTGCCTCCCAGCTATGTGCCCCCTGTGATCTCTTTGCCCCCCCAGCTATGTGCTCCCTGTGATTTCTGTGCCCCCAGCTATGTGCCCCATGTGATTTCTGTACCCCCAGCTATCTGCCCCCCTGTGATCTCTGTTCCCCCTGTGATCTCTCTACCCTCCAGCTATATATCCCCCTGTGATTTCTGTGCCCTCTAGCTATATGTCCCCCTGTGATGTCTGTGCCCCCCTGTGATCTGTGGCTCCCAGCTTTGTTCCCCCCTGTGATCTATGTACCCCCCTGCCCCTGAGATCCCTGTGTCCCCCTGCTGTGTGCCTCCCTGTGATATTTGTGCTCCCATGTGATTTCTGTGCCCCTTGTGATCTCTGTCCCCTCCAGTCTTGTGCCCTCCTGTGATCTTCGTGCCACCCTCCCGGTGATCTTTGTGCCCCCCTTTGATCTTTATGCCACCACGTAATCTGTGTGCCCCCTGTGATCTTTGTGTCCCCCCACAGTGCTGTATATCCCCCACCTGTGATTTATATAGCCCCCAGTGATGTATGTGACCCCACCAGTATTGTATATACCCCAGGGACATATATAGCCCCAGTGCTGTCTATGCTTTCTAGTGTTGTACATAGCCCCTCAGTGATGTATATTCCCTCAGCCTCCCTGTGATGTCTATGCCCTCCCAGCCCCTCCTATAATTTATATGACCCCAGAGTCTCCTGTTATGCGTATACAGCAGTCTCAGTGTTTCCTATGTTATGTATGTACAGCAGTCCCAGCATCTCCTGTGTGATGCATGTAGTGCAGTCCCTGTGTCTCTTATGTGATGTATATTCAGCAGTCCCAGCTTCTCCTGTGTGATGTATATACAGCAGTCTCTGTGTTTCCTATGTGATGTATATACAGCAGTCCCTGTGTTTCCTATGTGATGTATATTCAGCAGTCGGGCTAACACAAAAAACCCTATTAAAAATAACTTTTATTAAGTGCAATAAAATAGATAGTAGATAACCCCTAACTGGAATGCCTGGATGCAAAAGAACTATATATAATATGGCTGTAAAAAATTCTGGCTAGGGGTAAAGACACCCACAAGCCTAATATAGTTGCTAGCACAAAAAAACAACTGGTCAAATACCTCTGCTGCAATACCAAAACTGCAGAGGTGAGCCGTCCAGAAAAAAAGGCCTCAAAACAAAAAATCCCTAAGCAAAAAGTGTAATATGGAGTGCTAAGGAGAACATCATTCACATTCAGCCGAGGTGTAGGAAAGGTGATCTGTCCCTGAATAAAAAAACTGTCTGATGGCCTACCTAGATGCGGAGGATGGAGACATGGTGCAGGATGGAGACAGATGGGGCAGGATGGCGACAGATGGTGCAGTCAGGTAAGGAGAAAGTTTTTTTTAACTTTATTGAAAGCGGCAAGCCGCAATATGTTTCGCTGGCAGGATGGAGACACATGGACCATGTGTCTCCCATCCTGCTCGGGGCAGAATGGAGACATGGTGCAGGATGGAGACAGATGGGGCAGGATCATGAGGCAGGATGGAGACAGATGGTTGAGGTGTAGTGTTAGGCACAGAGATGTAGCAGTGCTTAGTAGGTTGGCGCAGGAAGAAGGCAATGACACAGCTGAATGCAGTTTCAATGCTTTACTCACGTTTCTGGCATAGACAGGTGCCCGCTTCAGTGCCGTGTCCTTCAGGTCAGGGGCTCAGCCAACTCCCAGGCAGATGGAATACACCCTTCTAGCACTCCCTTTCGTGTGCCTTTTCTGAATGTCTCCTTACTAGCTCTAATCTGAAGTACTTATAGTTATGAATTACACTCAAGTTCCTCTTTCTTGCTGTTACTTAGAACTCCACTCGCATGACAGGCAGCTGTAGCCTACTTCGGGGACTCATTACAATCATGTCCTGGCTCACACATGTTGCTGCTGTGTCGTTGAGTCTTAGGTAGGAATAAAGTGGTCACAATTTCTATTCCTCTGGTTTCTGCTGTAGGATCTTTAGTATCACACACAGCCTCGGATACCGGCGCCCGGCCATTGGCGCATTAAACTTAGGGAAGGGCTCTGCTCTAGCCCTAGTCCCCAGCTCTCTCCTCCTCACGTTCCGTCCTTTTCTATCTTTCTTCTCAAGAACTGATCTTTCTCTTTCTCTCTTTCCTTGCTAGCAGCTCCAGCTCACAGGAGGCTGCTGCATATACGTCCTTTCACTCTATCCCTCTCTGGGGATCTCCTCTAACTTCCTGTCAGCTTTCCCTTTTTAGTGCAAACTAAGCTTCACCCACCTCCCAGCACCCTTCATGAACAAAGTAGGGGCCATAGAGGGTGCTCTGCTGTTCTACGGTTTCTGGGTGCAGGTGCTGGAGTCTGGTCAGGTGTCACCATCTTACCTGAGGAGTGGGATACTACACCTCAGGAGGAGGTGCAGTACCTCTTTGGTGACTGAACCCTCAGGGGCGCCACAGGATCATGAGCAGGATGGAGACAGATGGGGCAGGATCATGGGGCAAGATTGAGACACATGGTGCAGGATCACGGGGCAGGATGGATGATACAATGGAGACAGATGGGGCAGGATCACGGGACAGATGGGGCAGGATCACGGGAAAGATGGGGAAGGATGGGACATCACATGGGGGTAGAATGGATACTCATGAGGGCAGGATGGGAGGACATATGGGACCAGGATGGGAGAACATATAGCTGGAGCCAGGAATGAGACACACGGGGGGCCAGGATGAGGGATATTATTACCATAAGGGCTAATTAAGGGATATTATTACTGCAGTGATGTATTTTTATTTTATTTTTTGAGGATACTGTTTTAAATGGGGGAGGCGGTCCTGTTACTGTGCAGAGCGACACTCTGTCGCCTTTTTTTCTTCATCTGGTGTAGTTTAGAAGTTGGGAAAAAATTAAGTAATGTGTTCTGCAAGTGGTGCTCTAGATCAGTGGTCACCTACCTTTTTTGCACCAGGGACCGGCTTCAAGCAAGACCATTTTTCCATGGCCCAGTGGGATGGAGGTGGGGCAGGGGCAGGGCTTTGGTCATATGAGGGCGGGGTATATATAGTACGATGGCCCCACACCTGTAATCCCCCATATTTATTATGATGACTCCACACCTGTAATCCACCAATGCGATATTACGGGAAACAACGGTGGGATGTGGATTGTGAACAAAGAGGTGGGAGGTATAGAAGGTAGGATTTGTGACATGGATGTTGATTGGTGGTACTGGGCAGTAAATAGACCACCACTGTTCCATTGTCCAGAATGAGGGACACATTACCTGAGTATATCACTTCAAGGTAGAGTACTATAGCCATCCTGTCTAAATTGTGCCTTTAAAAAAGGGGGAGACAGAAGCGCACAATAGGGTCTTATCCAATGATATAAACGTTTCAACAGATATGGATCCACTCACCTGGTTCAGTTGTGTGGAACACAACAACCATAAGCACAAATGGGTAGGATCCGATGAACTGCAGCAATCAGCCGGTCACTAGAATTGCATATATAGGAAGGAGAGAAGTCCGGCTTTCAGGATCGCGCTGTTCCAGTCCAAAGTTCACAAGGAGTTAATCCAAGGACCAAGCAGTGATTATAACTTTCTTTTTATTCCAAAAACTCTACGCGTTTCGTGTACACACTGTACACTTCCTCAGGAAGGGGAGTTAGTATATAAGGAGAATGGAATGTGATGCCAGTGTAACTTTGCTCCTGAGGAAGTGTACAGTGTGTACACGAAACGCGTAGAGTTTTTGGAATAAAAAGAAAGTTATAATCACTGCTTGGTCCTTGGATTAACTCCTTGTGAACTTTGGACTGGAACAGCGCGATCCTGAAAGCCGGACTTCTCTCCTTTCTAAATTGTGCCTTTGACCATTATTGCCCTTTTTTTTTTTCATTTTTGGCCCTTTTTCAAGCCAGTATGGGCCATTTTTTGGAACAAGTATTGCACCTTTTTTTTACCTGTATTGGCCCTTTTTGTGAACCAAGTATTTTCCCTTTTTTTTTTTTTTTTTTTTTTTTTTAACAGTTATTACATAGTACTGACCGGAAGTACGCCGACCGCCATATTGAAATACCCCAGTGATGGGTATTCCAATATGGCACTCGCTGGTGGTACCAGGCCCTTCCACAGTACTTCCAGCGGGACACCGTCAGCCCCCCCACCGCCACACACACACGTACGTACACAGACACACTCATGTACTCACACACGTACTCTTACACACACACTCACATACGTACTCTTACACACACTCACGTACTTACACACGTACTCTTACACACACACGTACTCACACACACACTCACACATTCACTCTTACACACACTCACACACGTACTCATGCACACACTCACGTACTCACACACGTACTCATACACACACTCACGTACTCACACACGTACTCATACACGCACTCATGTACTCACACACTTTCTCATACACACACTCATGTACTCACACACACCCCACACACCCACACTTCCCTCCCGATGTGATAGCGCTGAGTGGAAAGGTTCTAACTTCCATAGCAATGATCACTTAGGGAAGATGGGCCTATAGAATGGAGAATGTGTGATGTGTATATGGGCACGGATGTGTTGATTCATTTCTGTCATATGCTCTCTGCTTCTTTTTGTGCGGCAGACAATGTCTGGGAGCTTATATTTATGGGAATGCTACATTTCTCCCACCTTGTCAGTGTCTGCTCCGGGTTTTCTGGAGAGGGAAAACTGTTGATCCTAGCAACCAATCACAGCTCACCTTTTTTTTTTTACACAGCTCTGGTGAAATAAAAGATGGTTCGTGATTGGTTGGTGACACACACACACCCACATCCTCATTCAGTTTTATACATAGACATTTAATATTCTACAGTAAATGAAACACAATAGATTTTATTGACTCCAAAAAAATATTTATTTATTAACAACTTTTGCATAAAGTTTTTAGTCATGAAAAATTTTTGGGGAAAACTTTTTGGTGAATGCAACCCATCAAAGATTGGTGTAATGTGGAGCGGAAATAGTATTGGAGGGGCTCTCAGTTTGGACCACTTTGACAGCGGAGTTATTGAGGGAGGATGGAGTTGGTGAGGGCTCAGAGACAAAAGGAGAAGGTGAAGGGGTGGATAAAGCAGGTAAAGGGGTGGAGAAAACAATAGACTGGGGGAAACAAAACTGTGGGTGTTGATGACGGAAGGTTGAATTTGGGATGTGGAAGGAGACTGGATGTATTGGGCAGGAAGTGTAGGTTGGGAAGGGAGTGTAGGTTGCACAGGGAGTGGAGGCATGGATGTGGTTGCAAATTGCCTCTTCAGAAAGAAAGAGGACTTTTACTCTACAGCGCCACCTATTGGTAGTAGCGATCCTACAAGTCACAATCAACCCTTTTGGATGTGGTTGGGAACTGGTACGGGGAAGGAGACTGGAAAGGGGCAGGAGGTTGGTACTGGGTAAAATGGTATGGTACAGGAGGGGTAGGAAGGACAGGGCCTGGATGGGGGACCGGTGCAGAAGCAACTACTGGGCCGGTTGGAGGGGCTAGGGATGCTACCTGTGCTAAGGCCACCTGGCAGGCTTGCATTACATGCATCTGCTAGTCAGGAGTTAGGTTGTCAAGGCGCTCAAGTACAGCCTTGAAAAAAGAATGATGCGGTGCTTTACTTGCATCTAGATGCATCCTTTCAACACGCGTGCTTAAATCAAGCACCTCTCGACTAACAAGATTGAACCCAGCAGTAATTTGCTGGGACACGACTTTCATAGCGTTTTGAAATGATGCATGTAGATGCAAGAACTCGTTCACATATTGACTTTCCTGACCCTGCTGACGCAGCCGCCCGGAACTCAAAGGTGTTCTATAGAGGGCAGCAGTGTTAGAGAGGTGGGGTAAAGGAAACACTACCTCATCAACAGCAGCTTCATGTAATGAAGCCTGCAAAGATGCTCCAGCGGAGGTGGATGTGGCTGACGGATCAGACACAAGGGAAGGCAGGGAAGGTGCAGAGGGGTCGGGTCTGTCTAAGTGGTCCCCGGTGACAGCCTCCTGTGGGATCGCTCCAGAAAGGTTCAATGCAGGCTCCCAAGTGCTGGTGAAGGTACTGTTGAAAAAATGGGGAAAAAATTTGACATTAATATCATGTTATTGATTAGCCCTGGCTGAAAAAAAAAAGGGTACACATTTTAACATTTTTACTTAGTAACTTCTGGTAGGAATGTTTAACTTGTTGTCACCATTGTCGATCGGAGGAACGCCAGGGCTCGTGCATATTTGTAGCGGCTCCTGCGTCCTCCTGATCCACTGGGAGCCTGCATCTCCTTGTTAACCCCTTTACTCCCAAGGGTGGTTTGCACGTTAATTCCCGGGCCAATTTTTACAATTCCGACCACTGTCCCTTTATGAGGTAATAACTCTGGAACGCTTTCATGGACTCTGACATTGTTTTCTCGTGACATATTGTACTTCATGTTAGTTGTAAAATTTAATTCATATAACTTGCGTTTATTTGTGAAAAAAATGGAAATTTGGCGAAAATTTTGAAAATTTCACAATTTTCCAACTTTGAATTTTTATGCTCTTAAATCACAGAGATATGGCACTCAAAAAACTTAATAAATAACATTTCCCACATGTTTACTTTACATCAGCACAATTTGGGAAGCAAAATTTTTTTTTGTTAGGACGTTATAAGGGTTAAAAGTTGACCAGCGATTTCTCATTTTTACAACACCATTTTATTTTTACGGACCACATCACATTTGAAGTCACTTTGAGGGGTCTATATGATAGAAAATACCCAAAAGTGATATTCTAGAAACTGCACCCCTCAAGGTACTCAAGACCACATTCAAGAAGTTTATTAACCCTTCAGGTTCTTCACAAGAATTTTTTTGAATGTTTAAAAAAAAAAAATGAACATTTAACTTTTTTTCACAAAAAAAATTACTTCAGGTTCAATTTTTTTATTTTACCAAGGGTAACAGGAGAAATTGGACTGGAAAAGTTATTGTGCAATTTGTCCTGAGTACGCCGATACCTGATATGTTGGGGGAACCACTGTTTGGGCGCATGGCAGAGCTCGGAAGGGAAGGAGCTCCGTTTGACTTTTTCACTGCAGAATTGGCTGGAATTCAGATTGGACCCCATGCCACGTTTGGAGAACCCCTGATGTGCCTAAACAGTGGAAACCCCCCACAAGTGACCCCATTTTGGAAACTAGACCCCCCAAGGAACTTATATAGATATGTGGTGAGCACTTTGAAGCCCCAAGGGCTTCACAGAAGTTTATAACGTACAGCCGTACAATTAAAAAACTCATATTTTTTCAACATAAATGATCTTTTCACCCCCAATTTTTATTTTCCCAAGAGTAACAGGACCCCAAAAGTTATTGTGCAATTTGTCCTGTTTACGCTGATACCCCATATATGGGGGTAAACCACTATTTGGGCACATGGCAGAGCTCGGAAGGGGAAGCAGCGCCATTTAACTTTTTTGGATGGAATTGAGATCGGACGCGATTGGAAAGCCCCTGATGTGCCAAAACAGTGGAAACCCCCCAATTCTAACTCCAACCCTAACCCTAGCCCTAACCCTAGCTCTGACCCTAGCCCTAACCCTAACCCTAATGGGAAAATGGAAATAAATAAAAAAAAATTAATTTTATTATTTTTCCCTAACTAAGGGGGTGATAAAGGGGGTTTTGATTTACTATATATGGCGGATTTTTATTTTTGGCAGCTGTCATACACTAAAAGACGCTTTTTATTGTAAAAATAGTTTATGCATCACCACATTTTGAGAGCTATAATTTTCCATATTTTGACCCACCGAGTCATGTGAGGTCTTATTTTTTGTGGGACGATTTGACGTTTTTTATTGGTACCATTTTCAGCCACGTGACATTTTTTGATCGCTTTTTATTCCTATTTTTGGGACCCAGAATGAACAAAAACCAGCGTTTCATGAATTTCTTTTGGGTGGTGCGTTTACACCGTTCCGCATGCGATAAAATTGATAAAGCGGTTTTATTCTTTGGGTCAGTACGGTTACAGCGATACCTCATTTAGATCATTTTTCTATGCTTTGGCGGTTTTATGCAATGAAAACAATTTTATATAAAAAATAATTTTTGCATCGCTTTATTCTGCGAGCTATAACTTTTTATTTTTTTGCTGATGACGCTGTGTGGCGGCTTGTTTTTTGCGGGACAAAATGACGTTTTCAGCGGTACCATGGATATTTATATGCGTCTTTTTGATTGCGCGTTATTGCACTTTTTGTTCGGCGGTATGATAATAAATCATAATTTTTTGCTTCGTTTTTTATTTTTATTTTTTAAGGGGTTCGCTAAAGGGGTTAACTAATTGGACAGTTTTATAGGGTGGGTCATTACGGACACCGTGATGCCAAATATGTGTACTTTTATTGTTTTTTTATTTTCAAAAAATGAATTTATTAGGGAATATTTATTTATTTTTTTAATTTATTTAGCGATTTTTTTAAAATTATTTTTACACTTTTTTTTAACTTTATTATAATGTCCCATGGGGGACATCACTGGCCTGTGACAGATCGCTGATCTGTCACATCACAGATCGCTGTGACAGATCAGCGCTCTGTCACAGGCACTGCTGCAGGCTTCCTCATGCCTGCACTTTGCAGGCAGTGAGGAAGCCAGCTCCCTGCAGGCCCCCGAAGGTCCCCGCCGCCATATTGGATCCGGGGACCTGCAGGGAAGGCGACCCCCGCAGCGGCGCTGTACATCGCGCTGCTGTGGGGGTCGCAGGGAAGCACGGAGGGAGCCCCCTCCCTGCCGATGCTTCCTTTAACCACCGGTACACCGCGATCATGTTTGATCGTGGTGTGCCAGGGGTTAACGTGTCGGGGGCGGTCCGCCGCTGACACATTGTGTCGGGTGTCAGCTGTGATAATCAGCTGACACCCGGCCGCGATCAGCTGCACTCCCCCCGTGAGCGCAGCTGATCGCATTAGACGTACTATTCCGTCCTTGGGACTTAGGTCCCAGGTCACATGGACGGAATAGTACGTCTAATGTAGGAAAGGGATTAAACTCCTTGAAGCGATCCCGAATTGACCGCCACCGCAACTGAACTCTTTCCCCTGAAAAGCGAAAGCACAAAATGGTTAGCATCTAACACAATACATCCGGAAACATTACTGAAATGTGAATACTCACGCTTTTCTGTCTGGGCCCGAGGATGGAGTTCCTCCCAATTATGTACCACTGCCTGGCAAACTTCCTCCCAGAGTCGTCGAGTTACACTGGCATCAGCATGGAAGCGGTCAGCCATATTCCATAGCGGCTCACGATCTCGCACCTGATCGATGAGGAGGTCTACATCGATAGCCACCTCCTCACCGTCGGAATCGTGAGCACGCTGTGAAGCCTGTTTAAAGACAAAAAAGTAAAACATAACACTCAAAGCATTAACATAATGCTGGGAAGGCCGCAAGCCACAGTCTTTTCTGCCGGCTGTGACGGGGATGAGTGGGCAGGCATTGGCGGATCCGGCGGGGGAGGGGAATCAACGGCAGCATGTCCAGCAGCAGCGGTGGGGGGGGTTCGGTGGCAGTGGGGGGGTCCCAGCGATGTCCCGCTGGTGGTACTGTGGAAGGGCATGGTACCAGCAGCAGGTGCCATATTAAAATACTCATCACTTGGATATTTCAATTTGGCGGTCGGCGTTCTTCCGGTCGCCGCGGTGGTTTATGGGATTCGGGGACATCCAGACGGAAGTGTATGACGGACAATTTAAGGCAATTATATATATAGACTATAACAAAATGAAAACCAAAAAAAATAATGCTTGCATGGAAATGCTGAAACTCACACTCAAACTTCTGCTGGATGGATGTCCAATACAGTGGATGGCTGGCAAATCCAGTGGGTTGGTGGGTGGGTGGCTGGCTGGCAAATCCAGTGGCTGTGTGGATGAAATCCAGTCAGTAGCTCTTGCGCCTCTGCTGTCTTCAGTGTGATTGGATGAATGCCCTATACCTTTCCTACCTTCCCCTATCTTTATCACTGGGGACGTAGGCCATGCGCAGTATGCATTTGGCGGCGCATGCGTCCTTTTGACGGTGCACCAACCAGCGCCAAACGCAACCTGTTGCAATTTGGTTGCGCTCGGCGCACCGTCAAAAGGACGCATGCGCCGCCAAACGCATACTGCGCACGGCCTGCGTCCCCAGTGATAAAGATAAGGGACGCAGGACGCATGCAGCGTCATGCGCCCGTAGGCGGAGCTACCGGAGGAGGCGCGGCAGGGGGCGGGGCTTAGCGGCAGCCGTGTGCAGGCCGTCGCTGCGCCCTGAAACGCTAATGTGAAACCACCCTAAGAATAGTGAGGGCCGACTGCTGGCCCTTTAAGAATAGTAAAGGCTGCCTGATGACCCTATAAAAACAGGCTTTGTGACTTTGAGTCCTTCCTTCATAAATGAAACATGATGTGTCTGATGATGTGTCACACACCACATGGCCAGATAAGGTTGTAAAATGTTAAAATGACAAATCCCAGTGAATGCATTTGTCTTGGTTGAAAGCAATGCTAAAATTTAAAAACACTCAAAAACGCTACATGTGAACATAGTCCAAGGTGTGGAGGAGCATTTTTGGTTTGGGTTATTTATTTTGCCTTAACATACAGTACAGGCCAAAAGTTTGTCACACCTTCTCATTCAAAGAGTTTTCTTTATTCTCATGACTGTGAAAATTGTAGATTTACTCTGAAGGCATCAAAACTACCATGTTTTCCGGCGTATAAGACGACCCCCCAACTTTTCCAGTTAAAATAGTAAATCTTCTTAAAAGTCGGGGGATCTTCTTATACGATTGTGTCATCTTATATGCCGGGTGCGGAGCAATGTTCATATGGCAGGGGAGTGGTCCCGATGAAGAACGGAGGGTGTAAGTGAAGTTATCATCCCCCTTTTACCTCATTGGTGGCAGCGGTGCTGCGGGTCTCTGTGCTGTGGGGGATCGGCGGCTCCTCCATCTGCAGTGTGGCGGTTCTGTGCTGGGTGTCGGCGGAGGCGGCACCTCTTTGTCCAGCGTGAGGGCGCTGTGCTGGGGTGCGGCTGTGGCGGCTCTCTATCCAGCGTCGGGGCTCCGGCATTTCCCCATAGCCCGGAGGTCCAGGCAGCTCTATTGCTGCGATGCGGTGGCCTCCGGGAAAATGGCCGCCGGAGCCCGCGCGAGCTCAGATTCAGATCTCGTCTCCCGAGATCTCGGGACGAGATCTGAATCTGAGCTCGCGCGGGCTCCGGCGGCCATTTTCCTGGAGGCCACCCCATCACAGCAATGGAGATGCTTGGGCCTCCAGGCTATGGGGAAATGCCGGAGGAGCCCCGACGCTGGACAGAGAGCCACCGCAGCCGCCCCCCAGCACAGCGCCCCCACGCTGGACAAACAGGAACCGCTGCCGACGACCCCCAGCACAGAGCCGCCACACTGCTGAAGGAGGAGCCGCCGCACCGCTGCTACCAATGAGGTAAAAGGGGATGATAACACCACCTACACCCTCCCTTCTTCATCGGGATCACTCCCCCGCCAAATGCACTCGGCGTATAAGACGACCCCCGACTTTTAAGCAGATTTTCAGGGGTTAAAAAGTCGTCTTATACACCGGAAAATATGGCATGAATTAACACATGTGGAATTATATAACTAACAAAAAAGTGTGAAACAACTGAAAATATGTCTTATAGTCTAGGTTCTTCAAAGTAGCCACCTTTTGCTTTGATTATTGCTTTGCACACTCTTGGCATTCTCTTGATGAGCTTCAAGAGGTAGTCACCGGAAATGGTCTTCCAACAGTCTTGAAGGAGTTCCCAGAGATGCTTAGCACTTGTTGGCCCTTTTGCCTTCACTTTGCGGTCTAGCTCACCCCAAACCATCTCGATTAGGTTCAGGTCTGGTGACTGTGGAGGCCAGGTCATCTGGCATAGCACCCCATCACTCTCCTTCTTGGTAAAATAGCCCTTACACAGCCTGGAGGTGTGTTTGGGGTCATTGTCCTGTTGAAAAATAAATGATGGTCCAACTAAATGCAAACCGGATGGAATAGCATGCCGCTGCAAGATGCTGTGGTGGCCATGCTGGTTCAGTATGCCTTCAATTTTGAATAAATCCACAACAGTGTCACCAGCAAAGCACCCCCACACCATCACACCTCCTCCTCCATGCTTCACGGTGGCAACCAGGCATGTAGAGTCCATCCGTTCACCTTTTCTGCGTCGCGTTGGTTGAAGCCAAAGATCTCAAATTTGGACTCATCAGACCAAATGACAGATTTCCACAGGTCTAATGTCCATTCCTTGTGTTCTTTAGCCCAAACAAGTCTCTTCTGCTTGTTGCCTGTCCTTAGCAGTGGTTTCCTAGCAACTATTTTACCATGAAGGCCTGCTGCACAGTCTCCTCTTAACAGTTGTTGTAGAGATGTGTCTGCTGCTAGAACTGTGTGGCATTGACCTGGTCTCTAATCTGAGCTGCTGTTAACCTGCGATTTCTGAGGCTGGTGACTCGGATGAACTTATCCTCCGCAGCAGAGGTGACTCTTGGTCTTCCTTTCCTGGGGCGGTCCTCATGTGAGCCAGTTTCTTTGTAGCGCTTGATGGTTTTTGCCACTGCACTTGGGGAAACTTTCAAAGTTTTCCCAATTTTTCGGACTGACTGACCTTCATTTCTTAAAGTAATGATAGCCACTCGTTTTTCTTTACTTAGAATTTGTATTATGGCAAGAAAAAAGCAGATAACAGTCTATTCAGTAGGACAATCAGCTGTGTATCCACCTGACTTCTGCACAACGCAACTGATGGTCCCATCCCCATTTATAAGACAAGAAATCCCACTTATTAAACCTGACAGGGCACACCTGTGAAGTGAAAACCATTTCCGGTGACTACCTCTTGAAGCTCATCAAGAGAATGCCAAGAGAGTGTAAAGCAGTAATCAAAGCAAAAGGTGGCTACTTTGAAGAACCTAGAATATAAGACATATTTTCAGTTGTTTCACACTTTTTTGTTAATTATATAATTCCACATGTGTTAATTCATAGTTTTGATGCCTTCAGAGTGAATCTACAATTTTCATAGTCATGAAAATAAAGAAAACTCTTTGAATGAGAAGGTGTGTCCAAACTTTTGGTCTGTACTGTATTTCCCAGGAAAATCCATTTTGGCTTCATTTTTGTATGTTTTATTGTGCGCCTGTAAAAGTGGCGTAAGATTCTGACAATATTGTTCACAGCAGTGACCTGAGAGTCAGAAATGCTTCCAGGGGTATTCCCCATGATGTTCCAATGTCATATGAGCACTGTTTCCATCGATTTCCGACGTTTTTAGACACTAAAAGACTTGCTGCAAAAATGCTTGGGTTTCCCATAGACTTACATTGGGCTCGTTGCTCTGGTCGAGCACCCGAGCATTTCAATATGCTCGACCCGAGCAACAACCACCCGAGCATTTTAGTGCTCGCCCATCACTATGTATTATCTATCTATTATCTATCATTTATCCAGGGCCAGTTTTAGGCAAAGTGGGGCCCTAGGCAAAGTTTAAAATGGGGCCCCAAATGCTAACATATTGCACATCACACAGAAGCATTTCGGTTGTATTTACATGCGCTGAGTTCAGGCCGCTAAATGAGTGTGATCGACGATATTGAAATCGTTCAAAACTTGTTTCCCGACCTCTTTATGCCATCTGAGAACGAGTGATGGGGACAGAACAATCACTAATGTATCAATCTGTCCCCATACAGTATCATGTTATCAGCAGCACATCTACAGTTTACACCGGCGATGTGCTGCTGAGAACAAAGATTTTTGTTCCGGCATAAACAATCCAATCACTCGATGAACATGCAGCATTTTGCTTGTTTAGTATAATACACCCCATAGTCCTCCATATATTATAATGTGCACCACAGTCCTCCATATTGTAAAATGCACACCTCATAGTCCTCCATATAATATAATATGCCCCATAGTCCTCCATATAGTATAATACACTCCCTATAGTCCTCCATATATTAAAATACACTGCTCAGTCCTCATAGTATAATGCTCTCCTCATAGTGCTCCATATAGTATAATGCACCGCCATAGTCATCCATGTAGTACAATTCACTTCCCATAGTATAATGTACCCCATAGTCCTTCATATAGTATAATATATTCCCCATAGTCCTCGATACAGTATAATGCAGCCCACATATAGTATAATGCAGCCATCCCACAGAGTATAATGCAACCACCTCACAGAGTATAATGTAACCCGCCATAGAATATAATGCAGCCCCCCTCATATAGTATAATGTAGCCCCCTCATAGAGTATGATGCAATCACCCCTCATAGACTATAATAAATATAATAAAGCCCCCCATAGAATATAATATACCTCCAATAGTATATAACACAACCACATAGTATATAACACAGCCTCATAGTATATAACACAGCCCACATAATATATAACACAGTCTCATAGTGTATAACACAGCCCACATAGTATATAGCACAGCCCACATAGTATATAGCACAGCCCACATAGTATATAGCACAGCCTCATAGTATGTAGCACAGCCCACATGGTATATAACATAGTCCATATCTCCCCCCCCCTGAGAACGAGAATGGCCTCACAGTCCAGTACTCACTGTTATATTAAAAACAAAACAATCCTCACCTCGTGCCTGCGCTGCTCCCGGCTGACTCCTGTCTCAGTGGCTGCACTGCCTGGTACACAGTGAGTGCGTAATGATATCTTTGCGCACCTGCAGTGTCAGACGTACAGGGGAATGATGGGAGAGGGAGTTTTTTCTAAAAAGGGTTGTGTCTTTTATGCCCTATCTTGCTTTATTTTTGTATAAACCTCTTCCTGATGTATTGTGAAAAAATAAAACTATTTTTGAGTGCTGAAGTTTTTTGATTATTTTGAACTGATTTTCTTCAGAGCACCAATTTTTCTAGTCATTCCAAGAGTGAGCACCCCTTTATCTTTCTATTTAATCCCAACAGTGAAACATGGTGGTGGCAGCATCATGCTATGTGAGTGTGTTTCAGCTGCAGGGACAGGACGACTGGTTGCAATTGAAGGAAACATGAATGCGGCCAAGTACAGACATATCCTGGATATTCGGCATTGTTGCTATCAGTGTGTTAAGAGTGGGAGAAGATGGTTGCATTGACAATCCAACACAATGGGCACCACTTTGAACACATTTTATAAGTGAATAGATTACAATATACACGGGCGCTACCTAGCTATAAAAAGTGGCTCAGATGCAGCAGGTAGGGAGACAGGACTGTGTCGGTTCCTGTTTGAAACTAAAAACTGTGGAATTGTATACCTTACCGCGCTTCCACACAAATAGAAGTAAGTGGAGAGGCACTTTTACTACTGTGTCATATTATCACAGTCACTTGTATTAATTATATCTAATTTCATCTGTTTAGCACCGTGAAAATGAGCTATTAGTAAGCACTACGGTACCCATCTGAAGGAAATAGCAACATTCAGTAAACTGTAGTGAGTATAGTCAACCCACTAACTTACAGTTTCGATATTAATATTATTGATAATCTAATTCTATCAATATATTCCCTTATCAGTGTCACTGACTACTACAAGAAATTACGAATATAACACCACGGGCGAGGCATCTGCTAGATATACGCCTTAAAATTACTAAGAATATGTTATTAACACTTCATTTAAAAGTAAGTATTGGTCTATAATCTCCATTCTTTCTCCCTTCCCCCCCCCTTCCCCCCCCCCTCTGGTATTTTGTCTACTATAGACCTTGTTGGTCCCATACACCTGCTCAGTATAGCGCGGTAAGGTATACAATTCCACATTTTATAAGTGGTCATAAACTTGTAAATAACTCATGAAAAAATAAAGTTACGTTTTTCTGGCAGTTGTGGACTAAATTTTTGTTGGTCTAACTGACCTTGGTTTTGTTTTTACAGAGCCCCTGAATTTCCATTTGTTAATCACAGTTTCAACAATGCTGACTGGCATTATCAATTCCTTGGATATCTTTTTGTATCCCTTTCCTGTTTTGTACAGTTCAACTACATTTTCCCATAGATCTGTTGACAATTCTTTTGCTTTCCCCATGACTCCCAATCCAGAAACAAACGTCAGTGGCTGGATCCCAGATTGATTACTGGCAAACAGGTCGCAGGTGAGGATTTTACCTTTAGTAACTATTCAAACCCATTTGTGTCAATTTCTGTGCATGCTATCAGGCCAAAACCACCAGGGTATGTGAACTTTTGATCAGGGTCATTTGGATGTTTTGGGTTGTCATTATGACTTAAAAAGAGAAAACACAGTACTTTGAGAATAAATGGCTTCACCCAACCACTAACCATGAGTGGAGAAAAGTTTTGGTGTTATCATTCATATTCTCTGGAAAAAGGCCAAGAAAGCAAAAATTTTGCCAGGGTATGTAAACTTTTGAGCACAACTGTATTATCTATCTATATATTATATATGTATCTATTCCTTCTATCTATCTATTATATATCTATTTTCTATCTATATATCATCTATTATCTATCCCTCCCTCCCTCCCTCCCTCCCTCTATCATCCATCAATGTATACATATGAGAAATATAACAGACACAGAGCTGAGATATCAGATAGAATCCGGCAATAAGTAGATAAATGTCACTGTTGGCAGCCGATGATATAATAGTATAAATGCTGGAGCGGTGTCAGGATGCAGACGGAATATTCTCACTAATGAGGGGGCAGCGTTGTGAGGCCGACGAGAAACACAATTCCCACTGAAACAGAAGGAACAGACATAGGAAAATATCACGGTAATTAATAGAACAGAGACCAATAATAGCGTGTAAGCAAAATATGAGACCGGGGATCTCTGGCCTCTCGTCCCAGCAATACTGACTCAACCTCCACCACAATTTGTTATGTAATTTCCCACTGAGTTAATCACAGATGTAGCAGAGCGGACTTGTCCTCAACTATTTCCATACATTCCCATCAGTAAGACATGAAGTGACCCTCATGTAATATACAACTTTAGGATAATAAGAAGTCCATGAACCATAGATGGAGATAAGCGGCGTCGAGACATCCTGGGACTCCACGTATTGTTAAAGTGAACAAATCCAACATGCCATCACTGGCTGTCCGCATACATATTAGGCTCTGTTCACACACACATCTCCCAACTTTGAAAATTAGGAAAGAGGGAATTTTTATTTTACTGTAAACCATTTCCTTTAACAGACCTTTATCTGCACCAACAACAAAATATTGCTCCATGTGAAGCCCATAAGTACGTTAGTATTCCTGCACAGTATAATACCTTTTTCATGGTCCCCCCAATGTACCCTCCACACAGTATGATATCCCTACATTTCCCCCAAACACACAGTATGATGCCCAACTTTTCTTTCAATACACAGTGATGCCCTAAGATTACCCTCAACACACAGTTTGATGCCTCCACAATGCCAACCAACACATTGTGATGCCTCCACATTGCCAACCAACACACAGTATGATGCCTCCACAATGCCAACCAACACACAGCGTGATGCCTCCACAGTGCCAACCAACACACAGTGTGATGCCTCCACATTGCCAACCAACACACAATGTGATGCCTCCTCAATGCCAACCAACGCACAGTGTGATGCCTCCACTTTGCCAGCCAACACACAGTATGTTGCCTCCACAATGCCAACCAACACACAGTATGATGCCTCCACAATGCCAACCAACACACAGTATGTTGCCTCCACAATGCCAACCAACACACAGTATGTTGCCTCCACAATGCCAACCAACACACAGTGTGATGCCTCCACAATGCCAACCAACACACAGTGTGATGCCTCCACAATGCCAACCAACGCACAGTGTGATGCCTCCACATTGCCAACCAACACACAGTATGTTGCCTCCACAATGCCAACCAACACACAGTGTGATGCCTCTACATTGCCAGCCAAAACACAGTATGATGCCTCCACAATGCCAACCAACACACAGTATGATGCCTCCACAATGCCAACCAACACACAGTGTGATGCCTCCACATTGCCAACCAACACACAGTATGATGCCTCCACAATGCCAACCAACACACAGTGTGATGCCTCCACATTGCCAACCAACACACAGTGTGATGCCTCCTCAATGCCAACCAACGCACAGTGTGATGCCTCTACATTGCCAGCCAAAACACAGTATGATGCCTCCACATTGCCAATCAACACACAGTGTGTTGTATCCACAATGCCAACCAACTCACAGTGTGATGCCTCTACATTGCCAACCAAAACACAGTATGATGCCTCCACATTGCCAACCAACACAGTGTGATGCCTCCACAATGCCAACCAACACACAGTGTGATGCCTCCACATTGCCAACCAACACACAGTATGATGCCTCCACAATGCCAACCAACACACAGTGTGATGCCTCCAGATTGCCAACCAACACACAGTATGTTGCCTCTACATTGTCAACCATGAAAAAAGAGAAGGTTAGGGAGCACTACTAAGGGGCAGGAGAATAATTAATATTGAAAATAAATGAGGGGTGCTGCACAATGCAAAGGCAAAAGCAATGATCAACAAAAGAAGAAATAAGGGCCCAGCATATAAAGCGCGCACCCAAGGCAATAAAGTGTGTGACCAATACATATAAATTTTATTGAGGGACAAACAGGTATACAGAATAAAAACATTTAAAAAGGAAGGCACATCCCCAAATGTCCCAAACAGATCTAATAATAAATGCTGATAGGCAAAGACCACTTATGGAAAATTACACAAAATTCACCAAAGTGTACATAATAATACATAGGGCATGACCCAACAACCCCGAATCTGGGCGTCCCCAGAGAAATGTAGCTATTTACTCAAAATATTTATATTTATAGATAGACCAAAAGGTACTAAAAGCAAGGTGACCATCCATTATAAGAATAGAGGGGATATCATACCAACACTCACTCCAGAAGACCCCATAAGATCTGAGGAGCCCTGTAAATAGCCCTGATATAGGAGGGAGCAGGGAACCATCCAATATGAGGATGGTTAGGAGATCTAGACCCAAATAGAATATTGAGGGCAAGAAAAAAAAAATTGGAGATAAATGGTACAGTATATTGTAGAAAGTAAAGAAATAGTCACCATAAAGAGTCACTCAATTTCATTTTCTACAGAAATTACTTAACATACCTTTTAGGAACCAGTTTTATATCCATTTAGGCAGCCTCAATGTCTTCTAAATGTAAATAAAAAGGTAAACTAATAAATTATAACTGCAATAATTTGAATGATTAGTTGTTTCAAAGAAACAGGTGCGCTCACATGCTGCGTATTTAATAGGAGCCCTATAGGGGCAGGCTGTATATGGTATGGGAGCATTATGGGGGCTGTATATGATATGGGGGTCCATCTCATATACAGCCCACCATAGGGCTCCCTTATACAGCCAATGGGTGCATAAACGCTGCAGATTCGCAAAAAGAATTGACATGCTGTGGAAAATAAAACGCTGCAAATCCGCACTTTTTTTCCGCAGCATATGCACACCAATTCTCAATTTCCCATAGACTAACATTGGTGGTGCACTATACTGCGGATTTGATGCAAATCCGTGCTGCCAAAAACGCTGCACATCTGCATCTAAATCCACAACGTGTGCACATACCCTTATATTGCTGTTGTCTGGACTTTGCAGGCTCCTGCCCCGACGCGCCAAACACCCCCCGAAGAAGCTGGGCAAAATGCGCACGTTGGGGCAGGAGATTGCAAAGTCCAGACAACGGCACTATAACACACTACAGCAGCACTCAGGTATTTAATTACCCTCCATGCAGATGGGTCACCCTCCCAGGGCTGTGGGGCACTCGGTACCGGGCCGGTGTCAGGGGTAAAGGTGTCACAGCGGCGGTCCTGGGTGCCCAAATCAATGGTGGTTTGTGATATAGTTTATATGATCGTTCGTGACGCCACCTGTGGTGTTTGGCAAGCAAGATGTTAAGCCAGCGCTGCATGCAGATCCTCTGGGGCTGATGGTGTGTTGCAGCATAGATGGTGTAGCTCCCCACAGGTGAAGCTGTAACCCCAGGGCAGTGTAATGGCAATAGATGAGGATAGGCGCAGGCGGTGTGAGGAATGCTGGTACTCAGATGTAGCGGTGCTGATGGTGTTAGCGCACAAATGAATGGAAGACACCAGGGCTTGCAGTTCCAAAGCTTTACTCACAGTCCGTGGTACACACTGGTGTCTGCCTCCGTGCCGTGTCCTCCGGGGCAGAGACTCAATCAAGCTCCCGGGCAAGTCAGGATTCTCCTCTCCAACACTCCGCCAACATGTACCTTTCCTGAACGACTCCTCTATTGCGCCTTAAGGTGTGAAGAGCTCCAGTACCGTGGTACTCTGAAGTTCCTCCTGTCAGATGTTCCTAACAACTCTACTCGTATGGCAGACAGCTGTAGCCTCTCTCGGGGACTCCCTTCTCCGGAGTCCTGGCTCTCTATTCAGTTGCTGTTGTGCCCCAAGTCTTAGATGGGAGTAGTGCACTTACAGCCAACTACTCAACCAGGTCCCGGCCTTGCGCTGAGAACCTATAGGCAGGGCTCATCTTCCAACCCACGTCTCCTCTCTGTTCTCCTACTCCTTCGTTCCGCACTGTTCTTTCTCTCTCTTATGGAAGCTTAGGTTGCAGTTCTACGTCTTTCTCCTTCTGTTCCTTTCCCGTGCCAGCTGGCTCAGATCACTGAGGCAGCTGCAGCACTCCCTCTTCTAGGGATCTCCTTCCTCTCTGACCCGTCCTCAGACTCTCCTGACTGACTGTCCAGACTGATCTGTAATTCTAAACCTTCCCAACCTTTTATATGGATCTCAACTCCACCCACCTCCCAGCACATCCAGTGTTCCATGCAGGGAACCACCAGAGGTGCTCTGCTACTCTAAGCACTGAGCCGCAATGTGGTTGTGCAGAACTACCCTGTTGTGTGGGGTGCAAGTGTTGGAGTGTGGAAAGGAGTTCCCAACTTACCTAGGTGGTGGGGCACTACACTATAGGAGAAGGTGCAGTACCTCTGTGGCGACTGAGCCTCAGGGGTGCCACACAGACATCACATATTGGATCTTTCTTTGCATGAGAGAATAGATGAATTCATTATCACATGAGCACTGCACTGCTGCAGACTAAGATGGCCACTAACAGCACTCTGCAGCAGTATATATGTATAAAAAACCCCAAAAATGGAGTTCTATACAATTAGGTAAAAAAAAAACCAATACTTTATTAATCAATAATTACAAATACAATTAATATAGACAAAAGTACAATTGACCCTGGTAAAAAAAAGCATGGGGTCTCCAGGCATAAATGTCATTACAATTAAGACATAACATCACTATGGTAACAATCCATTATATCCCTATTTGGTAAAGCTAAACGCAAAATGCGCGTAGGGATTGGGCCTGGCTCCATAGCACAGCACTACTTCATGGGTGAGCATTGAGCATATTTGAAAGATTCATTATTTTCTACCTGTAATATACCGTACATACTGATGTTTGGGGAACTTCCTTAACTTGATGGTAGATGTTTGATGTTTGATCCCTGATGCTGTGTGCACTTTGGCAATTGGCAGCTTGGCTATATTAGACTTGCACACACTTTAAACTTTGAATTTTGCTGCCATAATGCACACATAATGGATTGTTACCATAGTGATGTTCTGACTCAATTGTAATGACATTTATGCCCGGAGACCCATGCTTTTTTACCAGGGTCAATTGTCCTTTTTTGTCTATATTAATTGTAGTTATAATTATTGATTAATAATTGATTAATAAAGTATTGTTTTTTACCTAATTGTATAGAACTCCATTTTTTTTTTTTGTTCATGGACGTGGACACCCCTTACCGCAAGGCGCAGGCACTGGAGAGTGGGAGTCTCAGTCTGGGACTCAGACTGGCCTGCGGCACACTGTAATGGCGGCCGCTGCCTGTCTTCTCAGGCTCTGCCTCAGATCCGGAGGGTTCAGACAGGGTTCAGAGGCGTGCTTATGTAGCATGCTGTACATGACACGCCTCTGAACCCTGGCCGGATCCAATCCCAGCGCGCTGCTGGGTGCCATAGCAACGCCACACAGTCTCAGCCTGCTCTGCAGTGAGTCCTGCCCACCCCGCTGTCAGCTGTGTGTGGCCGCCTGGCCGGCCGCTCTGCGCTACCGCGGCCGCGGCCAGGAGGTGTTCTCTCATTATGCACCCCTGCTTCTAGGGGGGGGCAGCTGCCCCCCTGCCCCTTGGTGGGTTACGCCCATGTCCCCATGGTATAATACCTCCGCAGTCCCCGCAACATAGCATAATGTCCCCACACAGACTAATGCCCCTCACAGTATGAATTCTCCGCAGCAGCCCCCACACCGACATCCCACTTGCTTGTGTGTCCTTTCCTTTCATATCCTTGCTCCTGTGTGTCTGAGCTGGTCTCTGCTGCCCAACCACATGACCTGACCTGATTGTCTCTGTAGGTCCTTCAGTCCCTACCCTGATGCTAAGGTTGAGTTGAGATCTGGCGGTTCTCTGCTTGAACATTGTATTCAACTGTAACTGTGTCTTTAGGGACTGACTCTTTTTCAGGAGACCAGCAGTGTCTAGTCCATGAAAAAAAAAAGTAGCTTAGTTATTTTCTGCAGTGGATTTGCACTTTGGCATGCCAGGAATCTTCCCCTGGACGAGTCTCATGCCACGGGGCTGATCTACGTATGGTTACCCACTGCAGTTTTGGCACTGTTTCTGCAGCAATAGGTGGTTTGTGGGTGGTTTTTAATGTATATTTTGGTACTTTGGTAGATTTTTGGCTCTGTCATGTCCGGAAACAGAACCTACACCTCTCTGATTGAATGGATCCTATATAAAAACTTTTTAAAACTGATCTCTGGGAAGTTTTAAATAGGTTTGGTGATACCCAGGATATTTGATGTCTCCTTTTTGGTATCTCCAGGACATTCTGAAGGAATTGGCAAGTATGTTTTGCCAAATTCTTTGATATTATGGTCACATTGTTAAATGGGTACTTTGCTACTTAAAGTTAACCTGTCACTTGACATAATATCTAATTTTTTTTTACCTGATGTAAATGCCGCTGCTTTTCAGAATCCAGTGTTTTTCTTTTGTGCCTGCAACTTTCTATTCCAGAGATATGACCTGATCTTCCCTGTATATAAATATACTCTTGTCATCTCTATGGGCGTGATCATTAGCTTTTCTCTGTAGGCATATACTTGAGAGCCATGCCCCCCTTAATTAACAAGACTAGATTTATATACAAAGAAGATGGGGCCATATCTCAGGAACGGAGAGGAGTAGAAACAAAAGTAAAATAACGCCGGATTCAGGAGAATATTATCAATTACACTATGTAAAAAAATTATATTTTTATGGTAAGTGACAGGTTACCTTTAAGCAGCAAATTAGCCATATAAGTAGCACAATTTAACAATTTGACCATTGGATTGAACAATTTGGCAAACCATATTTGTTAGCTCTGGAACGTCCAAGAGGCTCCAGGCAGGAGCCTTAAACTGCCTTAGATACCTGAAGATCAGAATACGGACAAGTTCTGCTTCCAAGCTGAGATTTTTTGATTGTGCTCTTCCCCCATTGGTTCCTAAAGTTTAGGAGTTGTGACGTCCGCCTGCGGGTCTGGGCTGCAGCCAGGCAACACCCCGAGAAACACTGATACCCTTTACCCCTATACAGGGATCTGGATTTATAGCAGAGCCCAGGAGGCGCTGTCTGAATAGGAGCAGTGACCAGAGCAGGACGGTCGCCAGAAAGGTGTTCCAATACAGGACACAAACGTGGAGATATGCGAGTCTAAACCAGTCGGGCAGCAATGGTACAAAAACGGTAGACAGAAGCAGAGTCAGATTCAGGCCAAGAGTCATAAACCAGGAGAGTAGCAGAGGTACAGAATCGTTAGGCAGAAGCAGAGTCAGATTCAGGCCGAAAGTCATAAACCAGGAGAGTCGCAGAGGTACAGAATCGTTAGGCAGAAGGAGAGTCAGAAGTCCAGGCCAAAGTCAGTCAGTCAGAAAGCAATTCACACAGTAACACACAGGGGAACCAAGAATATATCCGGCGGCTTGCAAGACCAGTCCCAAGGTATTTCAGGGATCAGGTCACCCCTCATAGGTTCCTGGACTGATGATGTCATCAGTACCGCCCCCAGGACCAGGCCAGATGGAGATGCAGTAACCTCTTGATGACTGACAGAGGGGTGGAGCCTGCGTCCACCAGATGCCTGCGCAGGTGCCCTTACTCTGTCAGCACCATAACTCCCGGGCGAGCCATGGCGCCTCCTAGTGACCGCGACAGGAGCAGCAGAACCAGAATTTAACGGCGACGTGACAGACCGGCGCCTCCTAGAGGCTAAAGCCGGGACAGTAGGCTCTGAGCCTGACGTGACAGAACCACGGCCCTGTCCAGTGGCCGAGGCAGTAACAGCCGTCCCTGAGTCTGACGATAAAGTGGCGGTCCGGCGCCTCCTAGAGGCCGCGACCGGAACAGCAGGCCCTAAGTCCGGCGGAAACGTGACAGTACCCCCCCCTCCAAGAGGGGCCTCCGGACCCTCAAAACCCGGTTTATCAGGGTGAAGGAGGTGAAACCTTCTAATCAACCCCTTGGCATGAATGTCACTAGCGGGGACCCAGGACCTCTCCTCTGGGCCATAACCTTTCCAATGAACTAAATATTGCACAGACTTTCTCACTAAACGGGAATCAAGGATGCCCTGGACTTCGTACTCCAAGGCACCCTTGACCAAAACTGGAGGAGGAGGGGACTGGACGGGATGAATTGGGGAGCGGTACACCTTGAGAAGGGATTTGTGGAAAACATTAGGAATTTTAAAAGACTGAGGGAGCCTTAAACGAAAGGCTACCGGGTTAATTACTTCTAATATCTCGTAGGGACCAATAAACCTGGGCCCCAGTTTGGCAGATGGCACCTTAAGCTTAATGTTTCTGGTAGACAGCCAAACTTTGTCCCCAACTCCTAGGTGCGGCCCCGTGGACCTCCGTTTATTTGCGGCCGAAGCCTGCCTGACCTGGGACCCTTTCAAGTTTGTGTTCACCTCCGACCAGATTGTCCTTAAGTGACGTATGGAATTCTCTACTCCCGGAAGCTCCGACATCTTGGCCGAAAATGAACCAAAACGTGGGTGCAAACCATGATTGCAGAAGAACGGGGTGGTTTTGATAGATTCCTGGTACTGGTTATTTAGAGCGAACTCAGCTAATGGAAGATGTTCCGCCCAATCAGACTGATGTTCCGAGACATAGCAGCGAAGATATTGCTCTAGAGCCTGGTTGGTACGCTCCGTTTGACCATTGGTCTCAGGGTGGTAAGCGGAGGAGAAGGATAATTCAATACCAATACGTTTGCAGAATGCTCTCCAGAATTTGGAAACAAACTGGGTACCTCGGTCGGACACGATATTCTCTGGAGCGCCATGCAGCCTTATTACATGAACAATAAACAACTTACTCAGAGTTTCTGAATTAGGTAATCCAGAGAGGGGAACAAAATGACATTGCTTACTGAACCTGTCCACCACCACCCAGATACATGTCTTCCCCTCTGAGGGTGGTAGGTCAGTAATGAAGTCCATGGAGATGTGGGTCCATGGACTCTCTGGAGCGGGCAAGGACTGGAGCCAGCCAGCAGGCCGATTGTGAGGGGACTTGGCGCGAGCACAGATTTCACAAGCTAGTACATAATCCTTGCAGTCCTTAACTACCGTTGGCCACCAAAAACTCCTAGTCACAAGTCTGGCGGTATTATTGACCCCAGGATGGCCTGCCAGGACGGAGTCGTGCGACTCCTTCAGAACTTGTAGGCGAAACGGCGCTGGAACAAACAATTTCTGGGGGGGCGTCGAGTCAGGGGCTGGTTCTGGGGACCTACGGATCTCCTCCAGAAGGTCCAGAGACACAGCCGACACAACAATACCATTGGCCAGTATTGGAACTGGCTCCGAGTCCTCAGCCTGTGAGGGGCAGAAACTTCGAGAGAGAGCATCAGCCCTCACATTTTTGGTACCAGGACGAAAGGTTATTAAGAAATCAAACCTAGAGAAGAACAAGGCCCACCTCGCTTGTCTAGGATTTAATCTTTTTGCTGACTCCAGGTAAGTCAGATTCTTGTGATCTGTAATCACAGTGATCTTATGTTTGGCGCCTTCGAGGAAGTGGCGCCATTCCTCGAAGGCCCATTTGATCGCCAATAACTCCCGATTACCTATATCGTAATTCTTCTCAGTGGCAGAGAATTTGCGGGAGAAAAAGGCACATGGGCGAAGCTGAGTGAGTGATGCAGTGCCTTGCGACAGCACTGCTCCCACTCCGACCTCAGAGGCGTCCACCTCTACAATAAACGGGCGGTCCAGATCAGGCTGAACCAAAACTGGGTTGGCTACAAAGCACTCTTTTAACGTAGCAAAAGCCTGAATTGCCTCAGGGTTCCAATTGGTCACGTCTGCCCCTTTTCGGGTCAAATCCGTGAGTGGTTTAGCAATTTCGGAGAAACCTCTGATGAATTTTCGGTAATAATTTGCAAACCCTAAAAATCGCTGCAGCGCTTTTAGCGACTTGGGTTGCACCCAAGTTTTAATAGGTTGGATCTTGGCAGGATCCATACGGAAGCCTGTGCTTGAAACCACATATCCTAAAAATTGTACCTCCTCCGCAAAAAAAACACATTTCTCCAGTTTAGCAAACAGGGAGTGTTCTCGCAGTCTCTGCAGTACAGAGCGAACGTGCTGAGCATGTGTCACAGGGTCAGCAGAATAAATCAAAATGTCATCTAAATACACGACGACATACACCCCACAAATGTCCCTGAAAATGTCATTTACAAAGTGCTGGAACACGGCAGGTGCGTTACTGAGTCCGAAGGGCATTACCAGGTACTCAAAGTGGCCAAGAGGGGTATTAAAGGCTGTTTTCCACTCATCCCCGTCTCTTATGCGGACTAGATTGTATGCCCCCCGGAGGTCCAGTTTAGTAAACCAACGGGCTCCCATTAGCTGATTAAAAAGATCAGGGATGAGTGGAAGCGGATACTGGTTCTTTATAGTGATTGCATTCAATTCCCGGTAGTCAATGCAGGGTCTGAGACCACCATCTTTCTTTTCTACAAAGAAGAAGCCAGCTCCAACTGGTGAAATGGACGGTCTAATAAACCCCTTTTTTAAGCTATCAGCTATGTACTCGTTCATAGCCTGACGCTCTGGACCTGAGAGATTAAATATTCTCCCTTTAGGGAGACGGGCATCTGGAATCAGATCTATAGGGCAATCATATTTCTGTGAGGGGGTAGCTTTTCAGATTTTGCAATAGAAAAGACATCCTCAAAATCTCTGAAGGCAAACGGTATGTGGAGGGGTTTAACTTTAACTTGGTTTACTGTTAGCGACATGCAGTTTTCCTGACAGTGTGAACTCCAGCGTATAACATCGCCTAGGTGCCAGTCGATGACTGGATTATGCTGGCGTAGCCATGGCATTCCCAAAATGACTGCAGCAGACAAATTATCCATCACAAAAAATGACATAACCTCGGTATGCAATGCTCCCACCGACATAGTGATTTTGTCAGTAACAAATTTAACCCCCTCCTGGACAATAGATGTGCCATTAATAGCCGTAGTTTTTATAGGGGCATTAAGTCTTAATAGGGGTACACCGAGACTTTTAGCAACCAAAGAATCCATAAAATTCCCTTCAGATCCACAATCCACATATGCGTTCACACACTGAGATTTCTGACCAAAAGAAAGGGCAATAGGCAATAAAACTTTAGCCGCATCTGCGGGCAATACCTGTGCCCCTGGGCAACCATAGCCAGAGTTGCCCAGAGGCCGATGTCTCAGTAGTATGGATCTCTGACGCTCAGCTCTCTCTCTGAAGGCTCCAGACTGCAGCATACTGGTGCAGGAAGATGAAAGTGCTCCTTCAGGCTGTGCACTGAACCAGGTGTTTAGGCCAGAAATCAGCTCAGTCAGAAGAAGGGAGAGAAAAAAAAAGTTCAGGGAGACTGCTTTTGTGTATGCTGGATATATACACAAGAAGCAGTTTTTTTTTATTTGGCCGGATATAATGTGACGTCCGCCTGCGGGTCTGGGCTGCAGCCAGGCAACACCCCGAGAAACACTGATACCCTTTACCCCTATACAGGGATCTGGATTTATAGCAGAGCCCAGGAGGCGCTGTCTGAATAGGAGCAGTGACCAGAGCAGGACGGTCGCCAGAAAGGTGTTCCAATACAGGACACAAACGTGGAGATATGCGAGTCTAAACCAGTCGGACAGCAATGGTACAAAAACGGTAGACAGAAGCAGAGTCAGATTCAGGCCAAGAGTCATAAACCAGGAGAGTAGCAGAGGTACAGAATCGTTAGGCAGAAGCAGAGTCAGATTCAGGCCGAAAGTCGTAAACCAGGAGAGTCGCAGAGGTACAGAATCGTTAGGCAGAAGGAGAGTCAGAAGTCCAGGCCAAAGTCAGTCAGTCAGAAAGCAATTCACACAGTAACACACAGGGGAACCAAGAATATATCCGGCGGCTTGCAAGACCAGTCCCAAGGTATTTCAGGGATCAGGTCACCCCTCATAGGTTCCTGGACTGATGATGTCATCAGTACCGCCCCCAGGACCAGGCCAGATGGAGATGCAGTAACCTCTTGATGACTGACAGAGGGGTGGAGCCTGCGTCCACCAGATGCCTGCGCAGGTGCCCTTACTCTGTCAGCACCATAACTCCCGGGCGAGCCATGGCGCCTCCTAGTGACTGCGACAGGAGCAGCAGAACCAGAATTTAACGGCGACGTGACAGACCGGCGCCTCCTAGAGGCTAAAGCCGGGACAGTAGGCTCTGAGCCTGACGTGACAGAACCACGGCCCTGTCCAGTGGCCGAGGCAGTAACAGCCGTCCCTGAGTCTGACGATAAAGTGGCGGTCCGGCGCCTCCTAGAGGCCGCGACCGGAACAGCAGGCCCTAAGTCCGGCGGAAACGTGACAGGAGTTAGTTGCCCCATTTACAGTGGGGGAAAAAAGTATTTAGTCAGCTACAAATTGTGCAAGTTCTCACACTTAAAAAGATGAGCGAGGCCTGTAATTGACATCATAGGTAGACCACATCTATGAGAGTAAGAATGAGAAAACAAATCCAGAAAATCACCTTGTCTGATTTGGCAAGATTTATTTTTTTTTTAAATTATGGTGGAAAATAAGTATTTGGTCATTAACAAAAGTTCATCTCAATATTTTGTTATATATCCTTTGTTGGCAATGACAGAGGACAAACGTTTTCTGTAAGTCTTCACAAGGTTGGAACACACTGTTGGTGGTTTGTTCGCCCATTCCTCCATGCAGATCTCCTCTAGAGCCGTGATGTTTTGGGCCTGACGCTGGGCAACACAGACTTTCAAATCCCTCCAAAGGTTTTCTATGGGGTTGAGATCTGGAGACTGGCTAGGCCACTCCAGGACCCTCCTATGGTTCTTACGAATCCACTCCTTCGTTGCCCTGGTGGTGTGCTTGGGATCATTATCATGCTGAAAGACCCATCCACATTTCATCTTCAGTGCCTTTGCTGATGGAAGGAGGTTTGCACTCAAACTCTCACAATACATGGCCCCATTCATTCTTTCATGTACATGGATCAATTGTCCTGGTCCCTTTGCAGAGAAACAGCCCCAAAGCATGATGTTGCCACCCCCATGCTTCACAGTAGGTATGGTACTCTTTGCAACTCAGCATTCTGTCTCCTCCAAACATAGCGAGTTTTGTTTCTATCAAACAGTTCTACTTTGGTTTCATCAGACCATATGACATTCTCCCAGTACTCTTCTGGATAATCCAAATGCTCTCTAGCAAACTTCAGATGGGCCCGGACATGTACTGGCTTAAGCAGGGGGACACATCTGGTACTGCAGGATCCTAGTCCCTTGTGGCGCAGTGTGTTACTGATGGTAGCCTTTGTTACAGTGGTCCCAGCTCTATGCAGGTCATTCACTAGGTCCCACCGTGTGATACTGGGATTTTTGTTCACCGTTCTTGTGATCATTTTGACCCCACGGGGTAAGATCTTGTGTGGAGCCCCAGATCGAGGGAGATTATAAGTGGTCTTATACGTATTCCATTTTCTTATTATTGCTCCCACAGTTGATTTCATCACACCAAGCTGCTTGCCTATTGCAGATTCAGTCTTCCCAGCCTGGTGCAGGGATACAATTTTGTTTCTGGTGTCCTTTGATAGCTCTTTGGCCTTCACCATAGTGGAGTTTGGAGTGTGACTGTTTGAGGTTGTGGACAGGTGTCTTTTATACTAATGACAAGTTTGAACAGGTGCCAGTACTACAAGTAAAATATTCAGAATTGAGAGTCCTCAGTGGTTGATACCTTTTAATGGCTAACTGAAAAGATGGTAACGCATTGCAAGCTTTCGAGACTACTCAGGTCTCTTCTTCAGGCTAGACTAATACAAAATCTGAAGAGTCACATATTTATGCACAGTACAACACAGAAAAAATGCAATGGATAAGACAAGTGACGTGAAGCAGAACTATCAGTATGGGAGAGGGAGAAAGATAAATATTGGACCAGTACATAGATAAGGAGTCCGGATGTTTTATAGTCCTCTGATTGGGGTCTCCTAATGTGTTGTGATGCCCCCACCCAGTCTTGAAAGCTGTGATCAGGGATACAAAAATGTTTTGCCACAGGTAGATCCATTCTTTTTTCTCTTATTGTGTGACGATGAGCATTCATCCTTGTTCTAAGCTTTTGCCCTGTCTCCCCCACATACAGACCCCCAGTTGGACATTTAGTATAAATAATTAAGTACACCACATTAGATGTAATGCAGCTGAAAGTACATCTAATGTTGTGTACATTTTTGTATCCCTGATCACAGCAACATGGATATGAAATTACTGGTATTGAAAGGTAACTTCACATCTCAGAGAGAGAGAGACGTGTTTGGGAGTATAAATTTATGACGACCTTTGACACTCTCAGTGCTGGAATGAATGTGTCGCATGGATTTATGTCTTTTTACATCAATTAAGGAATTTGCTTTCAAGACCGGGTGGGGGCATCACAACACATTAGGAGACCCCAATCAGAGGACTATAAAACATCCGGACTCCTTATCTATGTACTGGTCCAATACTTATGTTTCTCCCTCTCCCATACTGATAGTTCTGCTTCACGTCACTTGTCTTATCCATTGCATTTTTTCTGTGTTGTACTGTGCATAAATATGTGACTCTTCAGATCTTGTATTAGTCTAGCCTGAAGATGAGACCTGAGTAGTCTCGAAAGCTTGCAATGTGTTACCATATTTTCAGTTAGCCATTAAAAGGTATCAACCACTGAGGACTCTCAATTCTGAATATTTTTCTATCTACTGGCTAACACGGTACAAAGATATACATCTTTCCAGTACTACAAGTAATGAGCGTCATGATCTCAGTGCGGGTTTGACTCGCACATGTGGGGTTAATGTCTGGAACCAGTGCTGATGACTGGCATTTATGGGGTTAAAGGTTGTGATCCCAGTGCAGGCTGCACACCTGGGGCTTATGATTGTGGCCTCTCCCTGGTCCTGGGAAAGCTTCTTATAGCCTCAGGACGCTCCCATCCCCGTCAGTTATACTTTCGCCCTTGGCATTGTGTGGTGACCCCTGAATGTGTTTGTGCTGTGTTCTTGTTTATCTGATACTCTGTGTACGACTCGGTCTGTTCTCTGGATACTGCTTGTTGGATTCTGCTTGGCACCTTCTATGTCTGTTTGGCTTTGACCACTGCCTGTCCCCGACTGTCTGTTCTGTCTTATCCTTGGCACTTTACTGTTATCTCTGTGTATGACCCGGTTTGTCTCACTTTGAGTATTCCTGTATAGTATTTTGCCTATCTCTGACAGCAGGACGCTAAGCCCCGCCCCCTTGCGGTCACATGACCATAGGTCCTTCACTGCTCACTGACTTTAGCTTCTCCAGGTCCTGTTTGCTTGAACTATCCGGCCGTGTCTGACCCCGGGCCCCTCTGTAGTGTGAGTGAGTCCTTGCTCCACGGTGGCTGCACGCCAGCGTTGACAGGACCGTGACAATGAGTGGAGGACAGAGGAGCCTCTTAAAGAAGAAGTTACAGGTCTGTGAGAGCCAGAAATCTTGCATGTTTTTAGGTGACCAAATACTTATTTTCCACCATAATTTGAAAAATAAATGTTGCCAAATCAGACAAGGTGATTTTCTGGATTTGTTTTCTCATTTTGACTTTCATAGTTGTGGTCTACCTATGATGTCCATTACAGGCCTCTCATCTTTTTAAGTGGGAGAGCTTGTACAATTGGTGGCTGACTAAATACTTTTTTTCACCACTATACCTCCATTCGCTGCTGTTTTTGTACCCATTGCCACCCTAGGCAGCTGCGTACTTTTGCCTACCCCTTGTCATAATCTAGACGCTGATCCAAAACGGTATCAGCACTGGGATTATTACACATTTATAAGACGACTGAAAGAGAATAACCTTAAAAAAAATAGAATCCTGTAGCACGGGCCGCTGCCATTATATAATCCCCGTGTGATTTTAGTATATACAAAATGATTAATTCCCAGAACAAAACATGGCAGATAAATCTTCTCTCCGCCGACACGAGCTGCAATATCTATTTGAGCTCACATCGCTCACCGGCTAAACTATTGGTCAATTAGGAATTATAGCAAGGAGAATATGCTGCACTTATGGCATCATTAAAGAGACACACGTCTGGATCCTGCAGCCACCATTGGATATAATTGCTTGCAAAAATCAGGCCGGATCGTTGATTGCAGGACACGGTTGTGTCTACAGGATAGAACTGCGGCCATTGATGTATCTGCTCATTGCAGACGCTGCTAGGCCATATACTGTCTGTGTACAGTAACTAATGTCTACAATGAGATAACGAGCTCATCAGCTATAGCCGGGGTGGACAGGTGCATCATTAAAGGGAACCTCAGGGAAAAAAAATAGAGTTTCCCTTTTAATTATGCAATAGGTTCTTCAGACTCCCTAATGAACACTATGTGTAATTTGCATTGTATATATTTGTTTTTGCTAATATGTTCAGGTTGTTGCTTAGAAACAGAGGTTTACAAAGCCAAAACGACACAAACTTAACGTGTCAGTAGAAAATTATCTATTATTTTAATCAGATTTTGTTTTTTGTTTTTTTTTTGTTTTTTCATTCCGATATTTATTTTAAAAAACTTAAAATGTAGTAATCCTATAATTTTCACACTGGGGCTCTCTTAGACTCATACGTCCTGTCCTTTCAGAAAAGGTTTTCAGCAGACTCATTATCATCAGAGGCAGGATTACAATGCTAGGTGAAACTTCCAATTGGCCGACGTGTAACGAATGCTGTTACAAAGGGTGTGACTAGACCAGGGTGGGAAGGGGATCCGCCAATGCCAGTGACTGATTCACTTGGATGTGTGTGCAGGAGGCCTTTAGCTGGGATTTTCTAATTCTTCTCTGAGTCCTTTTTATTGGAATGGTTGGCAAATATATAAGGAGCATCTGAAAAGTAGGAATTTTGGAAAGCAGAATATCATATCATGGCATTCCCCATCTTGTCCTCCTCCGTACTGCTGACCTGAGCTTTCTTAGTTTTTTCTGCAGTTTTCTTGACCCAGATTGCAGCATATTCCGTCTGCCTCAGCTCTAATAATCAGCATCTTCCACATCAGACATATTGTCCTAACTACTTATTTACACCCATATTATTTGTGAATTGCAGGCATGACCCTTATGTTCATAAGACCCTGCACTTATCCTCTACAAAACACTTCTTTCTTTGGTCATTTCCACAGACGGACTCAAATTACTGTATATTTTAGGAAAATCACAGCTCGCTGTAGTAGTTATCTTCTAATCGCTGGTAAAACAGCTGTTCTCCCTCATACAGCAATATTATCCAGACAAGTAACAGTCACTGAAAGCTCGGAATTAAAGGGAAATTCCTCTGAAAACCAGGGAATCCAATATAATGATTCAGTAGAGAGTAGCTATGAAATGGGTCTGTCACTCTGGAGGACTCATGCAATACTTTATTTCACCTGTGGAGGCACTGCAGGGAAATAAGATTCTTAGTTGCTTTCAGATTAGAGAATCCAGTTTTCAGCTTTTCATTGTTGTCCAAACCTGTAAAGGTGCCAGAAGGACATAAAATGCATAAAAGTAATATTTGTCTGTTAAATGTACAACAAGACAATAATATAACATAAAAGCAGGATAGAGGAAGAGGATGTGGACTCTGGTGCCAGCTTTTGGAAGTAATAATATGTCTCGCCTTGTGAAGAGACACATGTGTAATGAAACTTATAGGCAGTGCAATGCTTTTCTGGGAAACTAAATATACAGATTTCTATTTCAGAGAACAATCCTGATAGTCAATATCAAGCCTTTAACGAGTCATGTCTCTTGACTTAGGATAAGAATCCAAACCAGCAAACCAGACACTCTGTAAACACATGTTTTGGGGTGTTTTCCCTTCAGTACAAAACAAGAGGTCTGAATTGGTCAGATGTTAGGGCTCTGATGGGGTTCTAAGAAGTAATGTCTCTCTTTGTGGAGAGTGCCAAGTCTGTGTGAGGAGACATATAGGCCATGCAATGGTACTCTGGAAACTTAAATATGCAAGTTGTCTCTTCAGAGAGGAAAAGGAAGGAAAATCTAGTCCCACTTATTGAAAGTAGTAATCCTAAATGTCAATATCGACCGTTGAATGAGCCTTGCCATGTGACTTAGGATAAAAGCCAAACCAAAAAATCTATTTGTAGACACATATTTTGAGGTGTTTGCACTTCATCAGTGCAAAACAAGAGATCTGGTTTGGCTGGATGAGTGGCCTCTAACGGGAGTCTAAGAATTAACATCTGTCCTTGTGATGAATGGAAAGCCTGCGTAAGGAAACTTATAGACCATGCAATACTCCTCTGGGAAATTAAATATGAAAGCTGCTTCTTCAGCGAGTAAGAGGGAAGTAATTCTAGTACCACCTGTTGTAAGTAGCAATATTGAGCCTTTTATCAGAAACTCTATTTGTAGACACATGTTTTAGGGTGTTTGCCCCTCATCAGTGCAAAGCAAGAGGTGTGATTTGTCTGGATGAGAGGTCTGTATGGGGGTCTATGGGTTAACAACTCTCCTTGTGGAATTGACTTTTAAGCTTGCTAATAGCTGCACTAGAGTTCAAATCCTCTCTGATGAGACACAAGGCATATTTAAATTCCCAGAGGCCTTTAAGTCTCTTTAAACTGGCTTGGCAATCTCTACAAGGAGAAACGTTACCCCTTAGTAAAATAGCTAAGAAAACAGTTAAGAACTCATGGTGCGCCTTCTGATTAGTGTAGGTGCCAGAGGTTGCACCCCCACCAACGACACACCTAAGACTAGTCCATCAGTGTAAGTTACAATCCCTATAACATTATCGCAATAGATACAAAAAATCCCTACAAAAATGACCTTTCTATTGTATGTAGTGTCTTGCAGACAAAAAGATTTAAATAAAGCAGGTTCTTTTTTTAATATCGGTCCACTTTTTTTACAGTAATGCTAAAAATTTCCGTAAAATACATTTTTCTGCATTTTGCTACCACTAGGGAGCAGTCTGTGAGGATCTGTATATCACTTACAGTGGGTACGGAAAGTATTCAGAACCCTTTATAATTTTCACTCTTTGTTTCATTGCAGCCATTTGGTAAATTTAAAAAAGATGGCTGCCCACCAACGTTCACCATCCAACCTGACGAAACTGGAGAGGATCTGCAAGGAAGAATGGCAGAGGATCCCCAAATCCAGGTGTGAAATGCTTGTTGCATCATTCCCAAGAAGACTCATGGCTGTACTAGCTCTAAAGGGTGCTTCTACTCAGTACTGAGCAAAGGGTCTGAATACTTATGACCATGTGATATTTCAGTTTGTCTTTTTTAATAAATTAGCAAAAATTTCTACATTTCTATTTTTTTTTCAGTCAAGATGGGGTGCAGGGTGTACATTAATGATAAAAAAATGAACTTTTTTGAATTTACCAAATGGCTGCAATAAAGCAAAGAGTGACAAATTTAAATGGGTCTGAATACTTTCTGTACCCACTGTATGTGAATCTAAGTAGGAACTTTCTACAGAGCTGCCATGGGTGACTTGTGGGTGAAAGGGTTAATGATGGCGTGTTAGTGTTCGGTATTACAGGAAGTTATTAGTAGAATGAGATACATCTCCGCAAAACAAACACCAAGCTGCTGCATGCAAATCGCATGGCCGCATCCTCTGTATATCAAGGGGAATTTCCATAACCTTGTACCAATAAATTGTGCTGCATCAGTGGAGCCTCCCGGAGCTGCAGGAAACACAAGGAAGCAGCCAGTGGATACAGATATTTAGATATCGCCATCTCACAGTGAGGTGTATATACAGTATAAATGCCTACGCCATAGATTACATCTTGGGTCCCCAAAATTTGTAAATGGACCCTTTGGTGGATTTTGGTCACCACATCCCTTCTTATTTTTCCCCTATGACACTGAGGACTTTGGACGTGCACGTCATTTTTTACGCCAGTGAGGCGATCGCGGGTTCGCCGATGGGTGGTTATGACAACTGGTGAACCCCGTTGCCTGTCATTACGGAGCTCCTTTGAAACCCTGCCTGTGGCGGGGCTTCAAAGGAGACCATGATTTCTGCTCTATACAGAACGTCGCTGCATATACTGTTCGGATGATTGCATCTTCAAGTCCCCTAAGAGAACTAACAATAACAGGAAAAAAAATGTTTTACAAAATATGAAAAAAATAAATAAAAACCTAAAAGTTCAAATCACTCTCCTTTTCCCCCATTGGAGATAAAGATATTAAAAAAAATAAAAGAAATACACATACTGCATTTTGCGAATTATAAGACCATAAGATGCACCATAAATTTTCGGGAGGAAAATAGTAAGCATAGTTTTTTAATAAAATGGTGGTGCATCTTATAGTTCGCTTTTACAGTAGCTTACCGGGAGAGGGCAGGGTCGCTGCTGCAGGAAGCTGGTGGCAGGAGTGTGACGTTGCTGAGGGCCTCAGGCTGGGAGAAGTGGGTGTTCGGCCATGCAAGGCTGTGTTGGACTCCGGGATGTCAGAAAATGTCAAGAGTCTCTGGACTTTCCATCTTTTCAATGGGATGAACTTAGGGAAAATGGCCGCCCGAGACATCACTTGCAAATTGAGATCTCGGGAGCCAGAATCTCAATCTGCGCATGCTTCACCTCCAGCGGCCATTTTTCGAATGTCCATTACATTGAAAAGGATAGAAAGTGCAGGGGCTAACAACATTTTCTGAATGCTCGGAGCCCGCAGCAATCTCGCACTGCTGAATACCTGCTCCTCCCAGCCCGGGGCCTGCAGCATCGCCCCACTCCTGCAAACGCCACCAGCTTCCTGAAGCAGTGAGCCCGCTCCGCCGCATTCGCCCCTTGATACGCTACAGTTGGATTATAAGACGCACCTCCATTTTTTGCCCAAATTTGAGGGAAAAAGTTTGTCTTGTAATCCAAAAAAATACAGTGTGTGGTAGCGCTACGTTCAGAAAAGTCTGAACCCAACCAGTAAACACCGTAAACAGAAAAAATATCAAGAATGCTAAAGTTAAGGTTTTTTTGATCCACAAAAATTGCTGTAACAAGCGATCAAGAAGTCATGTCTATCCCAAAATGGTACTAATAAAAACGTCTCGCCCCGCGAAAAATAAGCTATCACACAGCTCCATAGGTTAAAAAATAAAAATGTTACGGGTCTCGGAAAATGGTGACACAAACCCAAAAATGTTTTTTTGCAAACTTCTGATTTATTTTCACTACTAAAATAATTTAAAAAGCTGGACAGGTTTGGTATCGACGTATTCACATTGATGAGGAGAATCATATTGCAAGGTCATGTTGACCACAAAATGTACACTGTATAAACAATTCCCAAAATACAATGTCAGAATTGCTTTTTTCACAATTTCATCGCACTTGGAATTTTTTTCTTGTTTTCCAGTACACGATGTGATAAAATACAATGTCATTCAAAAGTGCAACTCATCCCTCACAAAACAAGCCCTCACATGGTTATGTGGACAGAAAAAAAGAGGGCTAAGTATTCTGACTCATGGATATGTAGAACGTATGGTGCCTGGATAGACCTCTCTTTCTGGGCCCCTTCCGTATCGACCTGTACTCACGTTCATACCGATTAATCAGACAGCTTAACTCAGCCACGATCTCATGTAAGAAGACTCCAGGAAAAGAGGGATGCTTTAACTGAAATTCTTGTATTATGATGAAAGCAGCAGGTAAAAAGGAATATTCTTCAGAGGACATGTAACAGGATGCATACAGATGGAGGGACGATCACAAAATGGAGAATGAAGGAGGGAACAAACATACATCACAGGACTACAGGGAGAGAGTTGGAACAAAATACAGGGAAAGGCAAACTTCTGCCTAGTAACAGAGATGCAACACAAACAATGCAAATATTAAATGATTTCCCAAGTCGTGGGACATGACACTCCCCGTCTGAAATCCTTGGATTTCACGATGTCCGTAATTCTTCGAAGTCGTTCGAACCTGAAAAACAAGAGAAAAGAGAAAAACATGTATGCAATAATAAACATCAAACATTTTTAAAGTTCAACTCGTTGTTGTTGACCCGTAGATCACACCGGAAGATAAGTCCAAGACTATAAACCCATCTTCGGATTGGGGAAGCCGGAAACATGCCAAGTCTTCCACCAACCCAGCAATCCAATGGAAAATGTCAATGTTCAATAAAAAACTGGGGAATGAGGAGGAATGCTCCCCGCCGTGAGCAACGTCCAGGAGCAATGTTCAGTTCATGTGACGTCCTCCTTTGGCAGTAGCAGCACGAGATCGGTGACCGGACGGAGGAAGGTTCGGGTAGAGCCCCCATTTGTCACCTTAACTTCTGTCTTACGAGTCTTTCCGTCCTCGCTGGGCATGACCTTGGTGATAAGACCCATTGGCCAGTCGTTACGATGAGCCTCTTTGTCTTTTAAGAGAACAAGGTCTCCTTCTTGGAGATTGGGACTGGGTGTCTGTCATTTGTGACGGTTTTGAAGCAGGTGCAAGTATTCGGTCTTCCAACGGTGCCAAAACACGTTGGCTATGTGTTGTACTTGCTTCCACTGACGTTTGTAAATGTCCTTGTTATCGAAATTCCCGAGAGGAACTGTAGCAGCTCCAATCTTCTGTGTAAGAAGTGTAGCTGGGGTAAGAATCATTGGAGAATAACAACGTGGGACTTGGAGTTGCTCTAAGAACTTCAAGGACTTCTTCCATGTCTCCCACCTTTGCTGTTTCTGAGTCGGAAGCGGGGTGTCCCAATCAGTGTTCTCGGCAGTGAGCTGTCTTAACAGTATCTTGCCTTGAATAGTGATGGATGCTACAAACCCGAGAGGATCGTAGATGCTGTTTATGACAGATAGGACTCCTCGTTTGGTAAAGGGTTTGTCACAGGGCGACACTTGGAAGGTGAAGGTGTCGTTTGATATCCCACAGTAGACCAAGGCTGCGCTGTGTGGGAGGAACATCAGAACCTAGGTTGAGGTCCTTTAGGTTCGTGGCATGGTCCTCAGATGGAAACGTGCTCATTACTTCTTGACTGTTAGAGATGATCTTGTGGAGTCTGAGGTTTGATGTGGATAGCATTTCCTGTGTCCTGGAGAGTAGGTCAATTGCCTCTTCACTTGTGGGCAAGGACTTGAGCCCATCGTCTACGTAGAAGTTCTTCTCTACGAATTGACGAGCATCGTATCCGTACTCTCTCTCACCTTCCTGGGCTGTCCGTCTCAGTCCGTAGATCGCCACAGCAGGTGAAGGACTGTTGCCGAAGACATGGACCTTCATCCGGTAGTCTGACTTGATTGTTGACATTGTTGTCTTTGTGCCATAGGAACCTAAGATAGCTTCTGCTGTCTTCCTTCATGATGAAGCAATGAAACATCTGCTGGATGTCGGCCATTATAGCAACAGGTTCTTGTCTGAAGCGGATCAATACTCCAAGGAGGCTGTTGTTCAGGTTGGGTCCAGTTAGTAGCAGGTTGTTGAGAGAGAGGCCTTCATACTGAGCACTGGAGTCAAACACCACTCTGATCTGGTTAGGCTTGCGAGGGTGATAGACACCAAAGGATGGAAGGTACCAACATTCTTCTCCTTCCTTCAGTGGTGGCGCAGGTTCAGCATGATCTTTGTCAAAGATGTTCTGCATAAAGTCAATGAAATGCTTCTCCATCTCTGGTTTCCTCTTTAGGGTACGTTTTAAGGATGAGAACCTTGCAGTTGCTTGCTGCAGGTTGTTTGGCAACCTCGCTCTTGGGAAACGAAAGGGTAAAGGAGCTACCCAACTGCTGGAGTCATCTTGAACAAATTCTTTGTCCATAACCTTTATGAATTCTTTATCTTCCCTTGTGGGTGCTAGCTTGTTGTCTTCACTTGTGGAATCGAACACTGTTGACCCGAGGTTTTTGTCCCAGGGCTGGAGCATGTTCATGTTGTTGAAGGATTCCTGTTGCCTCTTGGTGTTGCTCACTTTCTCTTTCACCCAGTAATGATGTGGGCATGGCTGAAAATGAGTGCTGCGACCATTTGGCAAGATGTGTGTTTTGTAAGAGGAGATGTTATTATGTCTCTTCATCTTGTGTATGCAAACATCGCCTATAATTACCCAGCCTAGATCAAAGCGTTGGGCAAATGGTGCGTCGTGTGGTCCGTTAATTTGCTGACGTACCTTGTGCAGCCGGGGAATGTCTCTGCCAAGCAGAATCAGGATATCTGCACTGTTGTTGAGGGCTGGTATCTTGTTTGCTATCCCCTTGAGATGTGGGTGATGAAGAGCAGCCTCTGGCGTTGGGATCTCTTCTCGATTGCATGGAATCTGGTTGCACTCGACAAGTGTGGGTAAGGGTATCTCCACGTGTTGTCGAGGGATGTCGCTATAAGACCACTGGCCCTTCTCCCAGAGACCTCTGTAACACCACTGCAGGTACCTAAGGTGTAAGGGTAAGCATTTCCCTTTAAGTTAAACATATCAAAGAGTTCTGACCTTGCAAGTGATCGATTGCTCTGATCATCCAAGAGGACGTACACCTTCGCGGCTTTCTCTGGGTGACCGTTGGGATATACATTCACCAGGCAAATCTTCGCACAGGACTTGTCCTAGAGACCTTCTCCGCAGACTTCTGTGCATGAAGAAGATATTGTGGTATGACTTGCAGTTTGAGCTGCGTCCTCCCCGCCATGGCTCGTGGTGGGGGAAGGAGTACGTGTAGAGTCAGGACGGTATGGGTGGAGTGCTTGTACGTGATCCTCACTGTCACACTCCATACACTTAATTGTAGTTTTACAGTCTTTAGCAAGGTGTTCAGTAGAAGCACAACATCTGTAGCATACCCCAAACTTCTTTAGAAGTTCCTTGCGTTCTTGGAGCGGTTTCTTCCTGAAGCCGATGCACTTTTTTAAGGGATGTGGCTTCTTGTGGATGGGACACTCACGATTTGGGTTCTCTATCTTTTCACCCTTGTTGCTCTTGCCTGGGGCTGATGTTGGTAAGGGAAGAATATCCGTCTTCTTCACTGACACTGGACCCCCTGCGGTTTCTGTCATTCGAGCGTGTGCTCACGTATTTAGAGGGAGGTGAAGCTGGGCCACTGGATTCTCCGTAGGAAAAGCTTGGGTCGTTCTTACGCTCTGCAATGTCTTTTATAAACTCACAGAAGTAGGAGAACGGAGGAAATGACACTTGATGGTCTTTCTTGTATTTTGACCCTATTGTAGTCCACTTCTCTTGTACATTGTATGGTAGCTTGGAGATAATGGGGTTTACTCCACGAGCAGTGTCCAGGTAGCTAAGGCCAGGTAGGTGGGTGTCTACCTTGGCCAGCTGGAGCTCTAACAGCAGGTCACTGAGCTCTAGGAACTTTGAACTGTCCTTGCTGGATATCTTTGGAAAACTCTGTAGTCGCTTGAACAGTGCATCCTCTATGGCTTCTGGACTGCCAAAGTTTCTCTCTAGCCTTTCCCATGCAGCCATGAGACCAGCCGTTGGATTACTGATATGTACAGACCTGAGTCTCTTGACACGCTCTGTGGATTGTGGTCCTAACCATCTGATCAGCAGGTCCAGCTCTTCCGCAGCAGTGATGCCGAGGTCACTAGTTACGGTTCTAAAGGCACTTTGCCAACCTCTGTAATTTTCAGGTTGGTCGTCGAACCTTGTGAGACCGGTTTTAGTAAGTTCACGGCGAATCATGTACCTTGCGAAGTCGGACATGTCTGTTCTTTCTGACTTAGGATGCACAATTGTAGGCTGAGCGGTGTTGTACATAGAGGTGGAGACGTCTTGGCCTTGAAACATGGGGAAGTATGGAGAGGCATATGCATTTAGTCCAGCAACTGGTTTGGTGGGTATAGTTTCTGCTACATGTGGAGGTGGCACTGTGTGGTTGTCGAGGGTATAATGACCTTGAATGCAGGATTCTGTAAGTGGATCGGCATCCTGGTGCTCTAGAGAAGCGTCAACACCATCAAGAGTGTTAGTGATGATCTGCGGTTCGCCATCTTGGCTTAGCACGTAGTCTCTTGTGCGTTCAATAGGGTCTTCTGCCTCCATTTCACACAAACTGATGCTGTCTCTTTGACTCCCACTGACAGCCTGCTCGAGTACCTTTAATTCTGCCATGGCTATTGCATGCTCACATTCCTTCTCTAGAGCTTCCTTTTCCGCTTTCACGCGTGCCGCTTCTGCATCCATTTCTGCTCTATTTTGTGCAGCAGCTGCGTCCATTTCTGCTCTCTTTTGTGCAAAGGCAGCTTGTACCTTAGTAGTTTCAGCCTTAGCACGTGCTCTTATAAGCTGCTCAGTAAGAGTAGAATATTTTGATGAACTTGACCTAGATGAACGTTTTGAGTGCTTACACGATTTGGATGAGCGAGTTGATGCATCTGGTGTTCGTGCAATTCTAGCCTCTATCTTGGCTTTAATGTCACGTACAGTGCAGTCTCTTTCAGAATTAAGCTGCTGGAAACCTTGCAATTCGTTTAAAGTCTCTGGGAGATTCAGTTTCTTCAGGAGAATGATATATTGGTCACTCTTCTCCATATACATTTGGTATGCTGTGCATAATTGTTCTAGGACTCCCTCTGGTGGTAACTCATGAGAAGCAGGCCTTGATGCAGTGTCTATATGACTCAGCACTTTCTTCCATACTGAAGACACATCACTATATAATTCACATTTTGCAGTCTCTAAATTCTCCATGACTTTCCATGTGGGTTTGACTGTACGTTTTCCCCTTTCGCTAGATGGTGGATGGGGGTCTGGGTCTCTTTACTGTGCTTGTAAGTCTGGTAGGGACATTGTATTCCTTGCTTCAGACATGATTAGATTGGAGGCAGGAAGAGTTGATGATGGGGGTTATACTTTCCACTGTTCAGCAACAGGAAATACACAGAGACTCTGCACAGAGTTGATACTTTGTATCTAATGCTGGAGCAGCTGCAGGGTCCTGTGTAATGATGGGAGTTATATTCCTCTCTGTTCAGCTGCAGTGTGTGGCTTCTATGCACGCTGGGGTCTGGCTGGAACTGTCCTTTTCCACTGAGATTTAGCACAGACCTTGAGTTACTGTCTCTGAAGGCAGGTTATTCCTTTTTACTATTCTGACTCATGGATATGTAGAACGTATGGTGCCTGGATAGACCTCTCTTTCTGGGCCTCTTCCGTATCGACCTGTACTCACGTTCATACCGATTAATCAGACAGCTTAACTCAGCCACGATCTCATGTAAGAAGACTCCAGGAAAAGAGGGATGCTTTAACTGAAATTCTTGTATTATGATGAAAGCAGCAGGTAAAAAGGAATATTCTTCAGAGGACATGTAACAGGATGCATACAGATGGAGGGATGATCACAAAATGGAGAATGAAGGAGGGAACAAACATACATCACAGGACTACAGGGAGAGAATTGGAACAAAATACAGGGAAAGGCAAACTTCTGCCTAGCAACAGAGATGCAACACAAACAATGCAAATATTAAATGATTTCCCAAGTCGTGGGACATGACACTAAGGCTGTATTCACACACTGAAAATTTGGCACATGCCAGCACAGCCATGCTCACACTGTACGCAGGCTCCAGAGCTATAAAACATATTACAGGTCAGATGGGGGAGTTGAGAAATGTTATTTTGTCCATGTGGGCAATTTTCCGTTTGGCCAATATTCCATGCGTGCAGTTTTCTGTGTGGGCAACTTTCCTTGTGGGCAGTGTTCCTGTGGGCATTCATGGGTGTGTGCTTTTTTTCTGTGGGCATTTTTTTCGGGGGGATGGGGCAATTTACTTATAATCGTTCAGGAGCATCACAGAATTCGGGAGGTTGTTCTTAGGTGGGGGGAGGATGCAACTCCCCTGGTGAAGGGATTCTTAGAAATGGTCTCTTCACAAGATGGGGGAGGAGAGACTCCACAAGCAGGAGAAATGGGGGAATAGGTACAGTGATAACAGAGTGGACTGGTGGAAACTTTGCTCCGGTTCCCCCCCTTGAATAATGTCCGCATGTTAATATGCTGCGGGGGATCCCATGGACTCACTAATTGGCCCACTTTTCATTTTACTATAGGATCCCATGGATGTCCCTAATTTTCTCATTTTCTTTGCTGTGAGACTATTGTCCCTATTTTATTAAGCTAAAATGACCCATATATACACCCCTCATGTCTGCATTTTTACTTTAATGTAAGATCCTATAGATGTCCCTTATATCCATTTTCATTTTGCCGTGGGACTCCATAGTTACCTCTAATTTTCCATTTTCGTATTGGTGTGGGACCGTATAAATGTCACTACACATGTTTATTTCCTTTGTGTGTATTGGAACAACACAAAACAAGAGGAAAAAATGGCAAATTGGACACCATTTCAGACAAAACCCCAAAAATCGCCCAGTCAAAATTGATGACACCTTTTCAAAATCTTGGTTAAACAACTTTGTTTCAAGCATGTAATGATCGTTCACACTTACCTATATCAATTAACAGGTGTGGGCAATATGAGAATCACACCTGAAACTAGATAAAAAGGGGATAAGTTGACTCACTCTTTGCATTGTGTATCTATTCCACACTAAGCATGGAGAACAGAAAGAGGAGAAAAGAACTGTCTGAGGACTTGGGAACCAAAATTGTTGAACAATATCAACAATCTCAAGGTTACAACTCCATCTCCAGATATCATGATGTTCTTTTGTCCACGGTGCTCAACATAATCAAGATGTTTACAACCCGTGGCACTGTAGCTAATCTCCCTGGTCGTGGATGGCAGAGAAAAACTGATGAAAGGTTGCAACACAGGATAGTCAAGATGGTGTATAAGTAGACCCAATCAAGGTCCAAAGAAATTCAAGCTGCCCTGCAGGTTCAGGGTGCATTAGTGACAGCATGAACTCTCCATCCACATGTGAATAAAATGAAATGCTATGGCAGGAGACCCAGGAGGTCCCCACTGCTGACTCTGTCATAAAAAAGCGACTGCAGTATGCCAAAATGTACGCAAGTCAAAATCCTACTGGGAAAGCGTCTTGCGGACAGATGAGACCAAGATATAGCTTTTTGATAAATCACAAAAACAGAATGAGGTCTACAAAGAAAAGAACATACTACCTACAGTCAGATATGGTGGAGGTTTAATGATGTTTTGGGGTTGTTTTGCTGCATCTGGCACTAGGTGCCTTGACTGTGTGTAAGGCATCATGAAATCTGAAGATCACCAAGGTATTTTGGGTTGCAATGGTAGTGCCCAGTGTCAGAAAGCTGGGTTTGCATCCTAGGTCATGGGTCTACTAGAAGGATAATGACCCCAAACATACTTTAAGAAGCATTCAGAAATTAATAAATCGGCATCTAAATCCCATTGATCCCAAATATGAGAGACCTGGAGCAGTTTACAAAAAAAGAGTGATCATAAATTCCAGTTGAGAGATGTAAGAAGCTTGTTGATAGTTATAGGAAGCGATTGATTGCTGTTATTTGTTCCACAGGGTGCAAACAAATATTAAGTTGAGGGTGCCAACAATTTTGTCCAGCCCATTTTGGTGGTTTTGTGTGAAATTATGCCCAATTTGCCTTTTTTGCTCTTTTTTGTATTGTTCCAATACACACAAAGGAAATAAACATGTATAACAAAACATGAGTTCGGTAATTGTAATAATTTTCTAGGAGAAATGCTTCATTTTCTGGAACAATTTCAAGGGTGCCAACACTTTTGGCAATGACTGTATGTTAGAAAAAGCTCCTGGCATAGACATCAAATGTATCTATAGGGCATTGTTTACCCAACGGAGGCCAAAAGAATGTGCAAATTGTCTCAGCTGGGCGATGTATGTCACTATATCATTGCTTTGGGTAATTGGCCACGCTGTTCGATACAGTACTATGCAGTAACATAATGTACACCGCGTGATATGACACGATATGGCTTTTTTTTACAATCGGAGCCCATTAGCTTATGACCTGTTACATCTGTACAATGTGATCCATCGCAGCGGTCCATCGGAGGTATGCATCGGGAGGATATCATCAAAGAAAGCTAATGTAGGCATAATGTTTTCTCTGATCTTTGGTGTCCCGTGAAGATGGCGCTTATTTCTCCAGTGCTGATTTGAGATTCTTCTCTTCGTGGTGTCATCTCCGCAGTAACAGATAACCTTGGACAGTAGACACACATGAAACTCATATAATTTAACGAGCAAGAAAGATGGGGAAAGTATTCAGAGAAAACAAGCATTCATTACTGACTCCAAAGTCACCGATGAAGGGGAAGGATCCATCCCACCAGGATCAGGTGCAGCTGCAACTTGTGCGCCCCCTACAGTTACACCCCTGCATTCTACAGTCCTTGTGCTGTCACAGTTTATCGGACTATTTTTTGATTATAGGTTTAGTGAGTTGCTTAAAAAGTCAGTTACTTAAATGTTTCATTAAGACCGGCATTGTCACCATCAGTATTAATGATAGGAGTGGTGAAGGAGGATATGCCACATACATCAAGAGATGTACGCCACTTTGTTGTGTCTTCTCGGTGGTGTACACCTACCCAGATATGCTGCACCAGTCAGGGACTGGAGCAACATTTCTGGTGTAAGTTATACCACTAAAATGGTGTAACTGTTGATAAGATCGACAGGCGGATGCTGCCATGTTCCATTGCACCCATGCCCTGTACACCTTGGCGTTGCTAGTGGGGACTTGCATGAAAATGTCAAAAGCCAAAACTTGGTTGCACAGCTTTTGCTGCAAAAAATGTTGGGGACTATTCCAACACTATTTTATAACAGAATACTGGATTGTTGTCCACTGCCTGTTGTCATGTGTAATCTGTCTTTAGCAAATAATCTGAGATAGAACACCCTCATTTCCTGTACTTTATGTTGTTCTACAGGAAGTGTGTGTGTTCTGTGTTCTTCAGGTAGTGAGGGTGGTCTGTGTTGTTCTACAAGAAGTGGGGGTGGCCTGTGTTGTTCTACAGAAAGTGGGTCTGGCTCTTTGTTGTTCTACAGGAAGTGGAGGTGTTCTGTGATCTACAGGAAGTGGGTGTGGGCTGTGTTTTTCTACCGGAACTGGTGATGCATCAGTGTTGCTCTATCGGAAGTGGTGATGGGTCAGTTTTGTTCTTCCGGAAGTGCTAAATGGGTCAGTGTTGTTCTACCGGAAGTGGTGATGGGTCAGTGTTGTTTTACAGGAAGTGGTGCTGGGTCAGTGTTGTTTTACCAGACGTGGTGATGGGTCAGTGTTGTTTTAGAGGAAGTGTTGATGTGTCTGTGTTGTTCTACCAGAAGTGGTGATGGGTCAGTGTTGTTCTACCGGAAGTGGTGATGGGTCAGTGTTTTACAGGAAGTGGTGATGGGTCAGTGTTGTTCTACTGGAAGTGGTAAATGGGTCAGTGTTGTCCTATCGGAAGTGGTGATGGATCTGTGTTGTTCCACCGGAAGTGGTGATGGGTCAGTGTTGTTTTACAGGAATTGGTGATGGGTCAGTGTTGTTTTACAGGAAGCAGTGATGGGTCAGTGTTGTTCTACCAAAAGTGGTGATGGGTCAGTGTTCTACCGAAAGTGGTGATGGGTCAGTGTTTTTTACAGGAAGTGATGATTGGTCAGTGTTGTTCTACCAGAAGTGGTGATAGGTCAGTATTGTTTTACAATAAGTGGTGATGGGTCAGTGTTCTACCGGAAGTGGTGATGGGTCAGTGATGTTTTACAGGAAGTGGTGATGGGTCAGTGTTGTCTTACAGGAAATGGTGATGGGTCAGTGTTGTTCTACCGGAAGTGCTGATGGGTCAGTGTTATACTATCAGAAGTGCTGATGGGTCAGTGTTTTAGAGGAAGTGATGATGGGTCTGTGCTGCTCTTCAGGAAGTGGGGTCGGTACTTGTGCCTCTACAGCCTCTACATGAAGTGGGGTGGGTCTTTGTCACTCTACTGGAAGTAGGGGAGGATCTCTGTCAGTCTACTAGAAGTAGTGGAGGATCTCTTTCTCTGTACAGAGAGTTGGAGTGGATCTGTGTCTTTCTGCAAGACAAGGGGGCAGATTTTTTTTCTCTTCAAGTAGTGGGAACAGGTTTTTTTCTGGCTGCTTCTACTCCTATCTGTCAAACTGTGAACAACCAAAACAGAAAGGTGAGCCTTCAGTTCAGGACAGGCAAACTACTGGACATTGTATTCTAGGAAGTGAGGGAAACAAAGTTCCAGCTCCTATAGTGCTGACAGAATACTGATGAAGAGGTGCATCCCAATGAAATAAATTAGATGGCAGATGAGAACAGCTACAGGATATGGTAAATTGTTATGTGTCTAAAAGAAGTTGTGGGGGTAATGAGACCATTCTTGTCTATAAGATATCCCACTGGTGGTGCCCTCAGTAATCAGCTTTGATTTGTCGTAGTACCTGGCAAAAGTGTTTAAACCCTTCCAGCTCCATAATGCGCTATCATAGTCAGGGGCTGGCTGTTTTATACAGGAGCTATTTCTGTTGGTGCTTTTGGTCTAACAGGCAATATTTGCATGTGTTGTTCATGTCGAACAGCCTTGAGACATGATGCCGTGGGGACTGGAACACATTTTTCAAGCACGCCAATGACACTTGGTTAGCACCCGAGCATGGTCGGATTACGCCTTTTCTGAGGACTGTAAGGGGGTACAAAGGACAGTTTATACCCTGCCTGCCTTGCACCTGCATCTATGTCTCTGTTAATGCCATATGTCTTATTGTGTATGTATAATATTGATATGCTGAGCAGTGTATTGTATAGATATAGGGAAAGTATAGGATTTAGATAGTAGTAAGATTTAGATTAGTCCACTAGAGGGGGCACAATAGGATAGAACAGGGGTGGGCAATTAATTTTCCCGAGGGGCCACACGAGAGACCATGACTGTTGTGGAGGGCCGAACCAATAGTTTGAAATTAATTCTACTCAATATTAATTTATTAATATTAATTGTATCACTTAATATTGAGCAGAATTAAGTATGCTGACATCCCCTATATATCTTTAAACCCCCCACAGCCCCTTATATACGGCATGAGCCACACACAGCCTACTACATATGCGGCATGAGCCTCCCAAAGCCTACTACATATGCGACATGAGCCCCACACAGCCTCCCTATATACGGCATGAGCCCCACACAGCCTCCCTATATACAGCATGAGCCCCACACAGCCTCCCTATATACGGCATGAGCCCCACACAGCCTCTCCATGTACAGCATGAGCCCCATACAGCCTTCCTATGTACAGCATGAGCCCCATACAGCCTTCCTATGTACAGCATGAGTCCCACACAGCCTCTCCATGTACAGCATGAGCCCCACACAGCCTCCCACTGAACTGCATGAGCTCCACACAGCCTCCCCATGTACTGTATGATCCCCAGGTTCACCATATACTGCATGAGGCCCCACACAGCCTCCCCATATACTGCATGAGCCCCACATAGCCTTCTTATAGACAGCATGAGCCCTACAGTCTCTCCACATACTGCATGAGGCCCCCACAGCCTCCCCATATACTGTATGACAGTATACAGCCTTCCCATAGCCTACCCATGTGCAGCATGTCACCCCCATAGCCTCCCCATGTGCTGCATGTCACCCCTATAGAATCCTCATATGCTGCATGTCACCCCCATAGAATCTCCATGTGCTGTACGTCACCCCCATAGAATCCTCGTATTCACCCCCATAGAATCCCCATGTTCTTTTTCATAGAATCCCCATGTTCTTTTCCATAGAATCCCCATGTTCTCTTCCATAGAATCCCCACAGAATCCCCATGTTCACCCCCATAGATTCTGTGGCGCCCCTGAGGGTTCAGTCGCCACAGAGGTACTACACCTCCTCCTGAGGTGTGGTGCCCCACCATCCAGGTAAGGTGGAGACCCCTGACCACACTCCAACACCTGCACTCCACACAATAGAGTAGTGTAGCAAAGCACCCTTTGGTGGCTCCCTGTTTGGAACACGAAGCATGCTGGGAGGCGGGTGGAGTTTAGATTGCATCAAAAGAGTGGGAAGAGGATAGGAGTTAGACAGTTAGTCACAGGAGTCTGGCGAGGTCGGACCTGTGTAAGGAGAGCCCCTGAGTGGGATGGAGGAAGGAAAGTGCTGCAGTCGACCTCAGTGATCTGGGTCCACTGGCACAAGAAAGGAACACTGAAAGAAAGCCTGACTCTCCATAAGAAGGAAAGGATTAGTACGGAACGTGAGGAGAGGAAGAGAACAGAGGATTGAGGGTTAGAAGAGAACCCTTTCCAAGTTGTAGGCGCAAGGCCGGGGTCCGGTCCCTGAGGTTGTTTGGATGCTTATGGTCCCGCAACAGACACCGGAGGAATAGAAGTTTGTGAGCACTTTATTCCCACACCAGACTTGGGGGCACAACAGCAACGAGATAGAGAGCCGGGACTTTGTAGCAGAGAGTCCCCGAAGCAGGCTACAGCTGTCTGCTGTACAAGTAGAGTTCATAGGAACATCTGACAGGAGGAACTCCAGTGTAACTCAGTACTGTGAGTACTTCACTCAAGGAGCTAAGAGGGAGACATTCAGAAAAGGCACATAAGTTGGAGGAGTGTTGGAAAGGTGTGCTTCATCTTGCCTGGAGGTTGGCTGAGCTCCTGACCCGGAGGACACGGCACCGATGCGGGCTCTTGAGCCACTACAGACTGTGAGTAAAGCTTTGGAACTACATGCTCTGCTGTCCTCCACTTATTCCTGCGTCAACCTGCCCGGCACTGCTACATCCCCTGCGCCTGACACTACACCAGCTAAGTGTCACTACATCCACCCTGCCCTGGGACTACAGCCCTGCCTGTGGAGGGCTATACCATCACTGCTGCACCACACCATCTGTCCCAGAGGAACTGTCTGCAGCGTCGGCTTAACATCATTGCCGAACACCACAGGTGGCGTCACAACTTATTCATTTACACTGAACATTTACAATGGGCGCCCAGGGCAACGGGCCGGGTCCCCGCTGCCATGACATCTCTCAGTGAGGCTCATTGGGACCGGTACAGCCCTGGGTGTGAGGGCATCCCAAACCCCCATGTTCAACCCCATAGATTCCCCATGTTCACCCCCAGAGAATCCTCATGTTCACCCCCAGAGATTCCCCATGTTCAACCCCCGGAGATTCCCCATGTTCACCCCCAGAGAATCCCCATGTTCACTTCCATAGAATTCCCATGTTCACTTCCATAGAATTCCCATGTTCACTTCCATAGAATTCTCATGTTCACTTCCATAGAATCCCCATGTTCACTTCCATAGAATCCCCATGTTCACTTCCATAGAATCCCCATGTTCACTTCCATAGAATCCCCATGTTCACCCCCATAGAATCCCCATGTTCACTTTCATAGAATCCCCATGTTCTCTTCCATAGTATCCCCATGTTCACTTCCATAGAATCCCCATGTTCACTTCCATAGAATCCCCATGTTCACCCCTATAGAATCCCCAAGTTCACCCCTATAGAATCCCCATGTTCACCCCCATAGATTCCCCATTTTCACCCCCAGACAATCCCCATGTTCACCCCCAGAGATTCCCCATGTTCACCCCCAGAGATTCCCCATGTTCACCCCCAGAGATTCCCCATGTTCACCCCCAGAGATTCCCCATGTTCACTTCCATAGAATCCTCATGTTCCATAGAATTCCCATGTTCACTTCCATAGAATCTCCATGTTCGCTTCCATAGAATCCCCATGTTCACTTCCATAGAATCCCCATGTTCACTTCAATAGAATCCCCATGTTCACTTCCATAGAATCCCCATGTCCACTCTGTGACGGAGTCAGCTATCGCTGAGTCGTTTTCTTTAGAGTGGACCCTCTGGGTTGTGGCACCCACCCACCTAGGGCGAGCTGACCTTGTGAGGAACCACCCCCTATACAGGGAGTGTCAGGGGCAAGACCAAGGGGGTGAGCCACCACGACTGCTGGGACCAGACAGCCGGCTCAGGTAGACACTAAGTACGAGTGTCTGACGACAAAGGATGTGCAGGAACAAGACAAGACGTGAATTCAAGGTATCTTCATTAAGGCAAACTCAGGGTTACATCAGGTGCAAAACGTGATAACAGGGAAAACACAGCAAGGTGTGTGCGAGGGCACGCCAAGGTCCATGGCATGGTACGTGCTAGATGGCATGCCTAGGTACAAGCAAGGCTCGATGGCATCGGACTCCGAACAGCTGGCAACGATCGACAGGATCAGGGTATCAGGCTGCGGACATCAGGCAGCAGTCGTCAGGCTTACGATCTTTGGCAGCGATCGGCAGGTTCCGGGCATCCGGCAGGCAAACCAGGGATCAGGTAAGGAGGCACGACAGATCTCCAGACATGGTGCGTGTTAGGGAACACACCAAGGTCCTAGGCAAGGTTCCAGGCAGGGTGTGTGCTAGGGGCACACCAGGGTCCAAGGCAAGGTGCAAGGCAAGGTGCGTGTGTAGGGGACAAGCCAGGGTTCAAAGTACAATAAATAGTGCATGTGTAGGGACACGCCAGGGTTCAAGATCCAAGGCAAGGTCCTGCGCGTGCCGAGGGACACGCCAGGGTCAGGGTACAAGGCATAGTCCTGCGCGGGGGGCACGCCAGGATCAGGTTCAAGTCAGGGGCCTGCGCGTGCTAGGAGACACACCAGGGTTCAGGCTAAGGCAAGGACCTGCGCGTGCAAGAGGGCACGACAGGGTACAGGCTAGGGCCTGTGTGTGCAAGAGGGCATGACAGGGTATAGGCTAGGGCCTGTGTGTGCAAGAGAGCACGACAGGGTATAGGATAGGGCCTGTGCATGCTAGAGGGCACGACAGGGTACATGGCAAGACCTGCGCATACTTTTACAGAAGCACGGGGAGGTATGCCAAGGAGCAGGCTAGGGCCTGCGTGTGCTATTAGAGAAGCACGCAATGCACAGTGTGGGGAAGCGTGGGTGCAAGGAAGCACAGAGCACGGCTAGGGCACTGGCTAGCTGGTCGGGCTGAGGCTCAGACCGGCGGGCACGACCGAGGCAAGCACAGCAGGTGGACACAGCTTAGTCACTGGCTGAGGCACAGACAGACGGGCACGTATAGCGTGGCACGGCTGAGGCACAAACAGGCGGGCGAGGGAAGGTCAGGCACGTGCAAAGGGCACGTGAAGAAACAAGGCAAGGCAAAGCAAGAAACAAGGCACAGCAAGGCTAGGCAAAGTACGGAATAAGGAGCGGAACGTAGGCAGTAGCACAGAGCCGGGTACAAGAGAAGAGAAGCGGAGTGTATGCTAGAGCCCAGAGCCGGGTACAGAGACATAGAGCTAGCAGCAGAACATAGGCCAAAGCCCAGAGCCGGGTCAAGACAGAGCCTTGAGACTAGACAGGAATGTGCTAGAGAGCACCATAGGACAGAGACATAGAGCAGAGTACAGAGCTAGTAGCGGAAGTACTACAAGTCCAAGCATAGCTAAGACGAGACACAGCAAAACAGGCTAAGGCAGAAAACAGAGGAAGTTCTACAAGTCTAAGAATAACAAACACAAACACAGCACAAGAGACAACACAAGACAAGGCACGGGACAAGAGGCAAAGTACAAGCACAGAGTGTGTGCAGAGAAGCACTACAGAGCAGAGTGCAGGGGCACAGAATACAAAGAGCGACCGAGCAGACCAATCAGCCATACAGG